>NW_028327174.1:39970103-40277987 GCF_987537825.1 Furipterus horrens | reverse complement strand
AAAGACCATTGTTTTGGCACATGCTTAAGAACACGGGCTTTATAATATAACAAATAGACAAATAAATGTCTACTTGTTTGAATATAGTGAAATGTGAAGGCAACTTTCATTAAGTAACATGTTCATGTTTACTGTTGACTATACATCTAAAGGAGTGATTATATATCTAAGGTTAGGACTTTCTGTTAATTGCTTTAAAATCATTAAAATCTAAAATACCCTGGTAAATTTTCAGATTTCAAAACAATACCATTCTTTCATACTAGTTCAGTACTGGTGTCAGAGAAAGAGAGGCGGGAAAAGCAAAAAGTAGGAAGGGACATACAGAATTGAAATAATAGCAGGAAACAAAATATCTGAGAGGAAAAGCTCCTGCCTGGAAAAGTGTGAGAGTAAGTTGCTTAGGCTATTACTTCACACAGAGTTAAAACTTGCTTTTCAAGTTTGAGATTTTCTGTTTATCCTGTACAAACATTGCAGTTAGGTCTTTACTACAGAAGAAACATCTCATGCCTATGAATTACATAGATTCCTTTTACATATTATGGCAGATTACTTTTAATTACTGATTAAATGTAAGATTGTATTTTATTATGTAGGCCTAGGTAGTTGAGATATCAAGATAAAATGTTGGCTGTATAATAACCAATGTTTTTACAAAGATATACTATCTGCCACCTGACTGCAAATTTGTTGATGAAAACAGGGTCTCTTTTGATTCCAGTTCATCAAAACTGGTAGGCACATGTGGAAGGACACTGGAGTTTGTATATCAGGGTAAAGATACAGTATTCCCTCACTTATCGTGGGTATTACGTTCTAGATCCCCCTTGCGATAGGTGAAAATCCGCGAAGTAGGAACTTCACATTTATTTTAGTATTTATATATATTTTAAGGCTTTATAAACCCTTCCCAGTCCCTTATTATCCTTTTCCACACTTTTATAAACACTATATATGTTCTTAAACATATTCTACACACTTAAACCTACATAACTTTAACAACATATGTATATAGTACCGCAAAATCCCACAATATAGTAAAAAAATCCATGATAAATAATTAAATATAATTTTTTTAAAAATCCCGCAATAAAGTGAGGCCTCAATAAGTGAACCGCGATATAGAGAGGGACTACTGCAAAGTCAAAAATAAGAAAGTCAACAAGCCATGCCCAGAAACAGAATTTTAAAGGCTGAGGTAGGAGAGACTAAGCCAAAGTCAGAGCCAAGGGCCAGAATTTTCCTCTAAAAGGTTGCAAACCGATTCATACAAAGTACTAATCAGTTAATGTAAAACATTCTACTAATTTTGAAAATCAATGCCCCACCCTAGAGTTGATTCTCTAGAAATTGAAAAATTGTGCCTTGAAGATGAGGTTTCATATTTGAGAACATCTCTTATATATGGTAAATAATATTTCATTCCCTATGCCTTAAAATTTGATTTTTTAAAAGTTTTTTAAGAGATTTTATTTATTTACTTTTAGAGAAAGGGGAAGGGAGGGAGAAAAAGAGGGAGAGAAACATCAATGTGTAGTTGCCTCTTGCACATCCCCAACTGGGGACACAGTCCACGACCCAGGCAGGTTCCATAACTGGGACTCAAACCGGCAGCCCTTTGGTTTGCAGGCCACCATTCAATCCACTGAGACACACCAGCTAGGGCTGTGCCTTAAAATTTTAAATGAGACATATAGCTCTCTCAATTCCTCAACCAAAGGATCCAAACCAAATTGACTTAATTTTTGTTAATTTAATTAATTCAACGATCCTCAGTAAAAAAACAACCCTTATATGTGCTTATTAAAATAATTAAAATTTCCTATAAGGATATATTAAAATATATTTTAGAGAACAAAGTTTATCAAAAAACAATCTGATAAATCAACTGTGAATTGTCTTTTTAAAATTATGAATATATATTACTAGTAGCCATTAACTTTTATGATAATCAATAACTTACAAACTCATGAATAAAAAAACCCATAAGATTTATTTTTCATGGATTTAAGGTATTTCTTGCATAAAATCTAGGATTAGTTATATATGGCATATTTTCCCTTTCTTAGGCTAATTAAAACATTTTATATAGTAAAACATTATAAATAATGTTTACTATGTCTTACCCAATAGTTCATATATATAGTCAGTAATGCAAATATTTTTAAAAGTTATAATTTGGTATAAATTACTCAGTTTCTATACTAATTCATTTAACTGGAAACTGTCAGAAAATGCTGCTGGATTAAGCTAAGAATTTAATAAGGACTAATGTGGTTGATAACATGATATATAACTGAAAATTCCTTGGGATATAATAACAGCTTTACCTCCTCCCTCTTATTATTTTAACTTCAAATACATGTTTAAAAATATGGTTTATCAATATGATGGTAATATAATATTGTCATGAAAGTGGTTCTTTGGCCTAGGGATGATTCTGAATTCTACAATTTTTATACCTTTAATCTTGCATATAGTAATAATTTAGAAGTTTAGAAGTCCAATGTCATTTTCTGGTTATTCAAAACTAAACAATTTAAGACAACATAACGGTATTCCCATTTATCTATGTTAACTAGCCTTAGAGTTGTAAGATGTGTAAAATGTGTGCATAAAGTAGGAGAAAGATTCAGAATGTGTACAAATGAGAAAAATATTTTATAGAGTTTTAGTACATTGATATACCTTTTTTGACAGCAGTATTAAAAATGGAACAAAAACATAAAGACGTTTATACTATTAAGCAGTGATCTCACTCTTGAGAAAAAATTGAATAGATGAGAAGTTGAATGCATGACGATATTAGCAGATTCTATGATATAACAAATAATGGAAAACTATCTCAGTGGTAAACAAGAGAGGAAGTCATGATTAATGTGATAACATCAGAGATAAAATTTATGATACGATCTTTAGGAATAAAAATAAGAGTAGGTAGCAACATGGAAAAGTTTATGAGCATAATGTGAATGGTTTTCAAAATGTAATGACAATAATGTAAAATACATATTCATGAAAACAATGATCAAATAGTCACATATAAAATTAAGTTATTCATATTTATTAATTTTAATCATATTGATATGACCCCTTTTAAATGAAAATACTAGGGTTAACTCATTAATTATACAATTTATTTTCTAATAAGTTCTAGTAGATGGTGCTACTTAAATCTATCTGGAACACTAAAAAGACTCGAGGTGTTTTATTCAAGGTAGGTGTCCTAATGAATCATTACCACTGTGGCAATTCATAGATACTTCAAGGTACTTTCCAGTGGGATCTAAAATAATAGGAAATGAGCTATGAAAATAGAAACACCCACAGAGTTGTTGCTATTTTTTTTAAGGTGTACATTTTTACTGTCAAGCTCTTCCAACTTATTGTCACTATTGATTTCCTCAAACACTCTTAGAAAGTTGAACATGTGCTATATATTTCCACAAATCTTTTAACTTCAATCAGTAGGCTGATTCATGAATCAGATAAGGAAAGTATTGTATTAGAGATCCAAAGGCTGAGGTTTCCAAAAAGGAATTAAGGTAAAATCAAAGTAAATTAGGTAGGAGGCAAAATCAAAGTAAATGAAAAAAAAAAAAATCTGTGGCAAACATGAAACCCTCAAAGGCTACAGTAGGGGCCAGAAGACAACTGAGATGCAGGCAGCAAGCTGGGCATGAGTAACAGGCAGTGAGGGGGCTGTGGCCAACTGCAAAGCTTGCCCTGTTTAGAAAGCAGCAATCAGTACATAGTTCTAACAGGTTGCAGACATGCATGAATGCAGACCTAGAGATGCCAGATATTTAGAATCATTCAAGGTGGCCAGAAATAGAGCCGCCCATGTGAAATCTCTGAGTTTCTAACTGTGGACAAGTAGCTTAATTAATTTTAATTTTTCACTCCCTATGAGAGCGAAATAAGCAATGGCCTTGGGCTTATTTTGTTTCACGGGCTTCCTGTGTGCCCCTTCTCAAAAGGATTATCTTTATTTGCCAGAAGTCATATTTTCAACTGAGGCCCTTCATAGGACAAGGAAAAAGAAAAATACAGAACAGTGAAGCTCAAGTAAATAGTGAGCACACAGGTAAGCATAAATCAGTAAGGGCTTGCAAACTACAGAAACATTATAGTAAGACGTGAATGCTCCTGAGGAGGAAAACCTTAGAGGATTTTACTTTTATTTGTCTTATAATGACCGAGGAAACATTCTGAGTCACTACAAAAGATAAGCTCGAAGGCTTTATATTAAAAATGATCAGAACGAAATGACAAAATGTGAACAAGGTGGAATTGCTATGAGCTACCAAATTGCAAACAGGATCCAGGTGTGTGTCCTGCCTTGCGCCTGCCTGTTGCTAGTGTCCCTTTACATCTCCCTGCAGACTCCTAAGGAGTGACGGCCTGGCTGAGTAAAGGAGGAAACAGCAGGCTAAATGTCAAGGTGTTCTTGGCTGAGCTGTAGGAATCTACTGGTCATCAAAATGAGGCTCTGGGGATGGGTCGGCATGAGTGGGTGGAAGGAAGGGGAGAGCTGTCTATCCAACTAATCATTTGCATCACATGCACCCAAGGAAAAAATGTTTACCTGGTGGAGCCACGGTTAACCTTTTTTCCTTGCTGAGCCGGTGCCCTTGGATGAATTCACTCATGGAAGGGGGGCCCTTCAGAAGAAATGATTCTGTGGAGGTGGGATCAGGGGGAACTCTTAATAAATTCTGTAGGTAGGAAGCCCCTGAAGTCCTGGGACGGCTCTGATCACAAAGGGAAGGTGAAAATTGTCTTGCAGGAGATCCAAGAAAATACATATAGGAAACAAAAAAGTTTTACTTTAATTACCTTTCAAAGCCTCACCAGTGACAACATAATTTATACTGGCATTTAATTTTTTTTAAATATGTAAGTCAAGATTTTTGCTAATTGTTTAGTTTCCACATCAGGATACTACCCCATTTGGAAACTGTATTGGATACTGGAAGAGAAATTGATTATAGTTAGTTTGAACCACAAATAGAAAATATTTCTATTATTTGACTTCGTACTGAAATCTCCTAAAATAAAATTTTTTCCATTAACTGAAAATATAGGGTAAGTAATTTAACATCCAGGACTCTGGAAAAAGGTCAGAAAAATCAAGCTACTAAAAACCTTACAAGTGATTTCTTTGAGCAATATTCACATACCAGATGAAAATGCACAAAAACCCACTTTTAAGAAAAAGACTATACATATTCCATCCCATTTTACCTAAATATAGACATCTCCTTTAGTCAGTCCTCAGTTTTGGTAACATAAACAAAAGTTCCCCTAGGAGAACAGATTCATATCCTTGCCCCATTCAAGATAAGCTGGTGAAAGCCCCATTCACAAACGTACAATGACTTTTAAAATGACCACCCATGTAAAACAAAGCTTCATTATTAATGTCCACCTTGTATCTACCAATTTTTAGGCTGGAGGGAAGGCAGAGGTATATTTATGCACACAAGGCACAGCAAAAGTGTTGACAGACACTTGAAAGTTATACTATGGTTCATTAAGAGGGGAGGTGGGGGGAACCGAAAGGAGGAAATAAATACAATTATCAAGAGGTTTGGGCTGGAGGAAACCAACATTAGCAAGGCCCATTTATACACCCCCCTCCCAGTTTTTCTCTTCCTTCCCCTCCTCCATCGTCCACAATGAGAACACATTAATGTTTGCAGTTAACTAACATCTGGCCACTGCACCACACTGTGAAGAGCGCTGCATGCATACCTTTTCCTCTGAGTGCCACTGCTGACCCGAATGTCGGGGGTCTGTGGGCCCTGCCTACGCAGGAGGTAAGTGTCTATGGTGGGCACGATGGTTGATGCCTCCCCACTTACTTTAGGGCTGCCGATCTTGCTCTTTCCAAATTTGCCTTTGCTGCGTCGGGACTGCTCATGGTCAAACTCTAAGTCTTCCAGCCGCTGGGTCAGGGCGAGTTTTTGTTGGATAGCCATTCGTAACAAAGTATTTAGAGTCTTCTTCTCATCCTCTGCGGCTGCTAACTGTCTCTGCATCTCATCCAACTGCGTGACATACTCATCACATCTGGAACCAAAACAGAAATGTGTTCAGGAGACAATCTTGGTGGAACTGAATTTGGAATTTAAATGGAAGAGTAATAGATTTTACTGGAATTTAGATATTTGGAACACTGGTCTTAGAGCAGAATTGAGGGTATCCTACCACGGAAGAAAATTAGAAACAGTCAAGCAGGTATAGTACAATAACTGATTGCTCATCTATACAATGGAGTACTACAGATGGGAACATTCTTAATAGGTGATGTCTTAAACCTCAAGGACAGTTATTGTGAGGGCTGCCGCGTGGTGGCATAGAAATAGACAGTAACCTCTCAGGTAGTGGTCACGGCATCTTAGGTGTGCTACCGTGGCTTTTTCTTCTGTGTAATGTGTTCTATGGAGGAAAGTGACAAGTTTGTTATAGGCTATGCCTGTAGCATGCAAAAGGATATAAATATTTATAAAGAAAACATTTCTTCTTTATCTACATTTATAGGTTCTATTTTAATTGAGTACAGATTGCGGCTGCTACTGCTTTCAATGTAGCAGATTTGTCTGAATTAGAAGCCTGAGTATTTTCAGTGATTTCTCAACCAATGATTAAGCAACAGGTGTCAAAGAAAACCAAGATTTGCATCAGATTTGATACAGATAGAGAAGGCTGCCAGGCATCTTTATCCAGGTTGGATATGTGTGAGCAGCAGGAAGGTAAGGCCAGTGATCTGTTTTCCCGTCAAAGGTAAAACCTGAGCATGCATACAGTTGGACCAAAGAATTATTCACGTAATTAGTCAGAGTTTTTTCTGAGTTTAGGTACCCACTGAGATAACAAATATTCTTCATGTACCAACAGATAGTTAACGACTTTGTGGAGTCATCCAAAATGTATTGTACACACTTGGAAATCAGCACAAGTCTTGTGACATTTTAAAGAAAAAAAAGACCCTGTCATGAAAGAACCTGAGATCTGGGTGCGTCCCCATTTTCTTTTACCTTGAATGTCAAGAAGTATAATAGGGATAGCATAAGAAAATTTATGGCTTAGTGAAATACAATGTGAACTTCAGGGTCCTGGGTTTATTTTGTCAGATAGCAAATATTTTTTAAAATGCTATGGAGTATAGCAATTACTATACCAAAAAAATCCCCAAATTTCTGGAAAATGAAATATTAGGGGGAAATAATTCTTATGTAAACCAGATTAAGACTTGAAATGTCCCTTTAAAAAATGTTTTGATTTCTTTTCAAAGAGAAAATTTGTTTTCTTGATTCTATACATATAATCCTGACTGATTTCTTTCATTAATGAGGAATATGGACATCATCCTCATTCTCTGTCTTGCCTCCCCTGTTAAGGGCCAGAGGTGTATATATTCTACTCTCCAAACTCTTAGCACGCTTGGAGACCCAGAAGTCAGTTCCCTTCAGGTTCCCTGCACCCCTAGGGACCCTCAGGCACTTAGCCTCCTCACTGAGTCAATCACCAAGTATAAGCCAGAGCCTTTCTTTACAGATGCCCAAAGAAAGCCGGACAGATTCCTGGGCTCCTATACAAGGTAGGATTTTGCTTTACATTGTATCAGCTACATGTACACTGTTCACTGGATCTGCAAATAAAGGCATAGTTATGCTTCTTTAACTTTGTACTGAGTTTGCATCATATAAAATATATAACTGTTTTTATTTGGCAATAAATTGTGACAGCAAAAATGGTCACATATTGAAAATTTCAGCATTTTGAATGCCTTGAATCAATACATTAATAGTCATTTCAAGTTTAAAAAGAAAACAGTGGCACCTCATAATCAAACTGGTGGGGGGAGGTAGTAACTAATGTATATGTAATTAATTACTTGGGCAATGTGAAAAATTCAGTGATATAATTCCATTTTATCAGTTATATTTATATCAGTGTATTAAAGTCTAAGTAGCTGATATGATGAATACTAGTCTTAATTACTATGGTATCTTTGTCGTACAATATTTATTAATGATAAGCTCTTTATGTACTTTGGTGATAATCAATTTCAGTGGTGATAATATTTAGTAGCTACTTTAGCAAGCAAGAATTTTCCCCTTGTTGGAGGCTTTTTTGTTATTGTTGTTGTTCTAATTCTTCTGGGTACATAAGCTCTATTGTGAATATAGAAAAAAATACTGTATTAATTTTTAAATACTTCTATGTAAAGGCATTGCTTGATCCAGTGCGTCCAGTAGAGGGCCCTGGAAAACAGCCCAAATGGCCTTATTTGAGATTTGTCAGAGTAGAATGAATCTCTTCTATTTTCTTCACAACTTATACCCTCAAGATGCACAAAGGTACATGTGAATATTACAGTCTTTTCCCATGTACCACACCTGCCCTTGGAAGGAAAAACCATTACCTTGTTGCAAACATTGCTCTCAGGGATGAGAAAGTTGCTGCATCTTCTTTCAAAGCCTTCAGTTCATTTCTAAGTTTTGTCATCGTTTCTGTCACCATGGCTTTCTCATTTTCATATTTGTTCTTGAGATTAGCTAGTGCCACCTCAGCTGTCTGAAGCAGAGAAATCACAATGCTTACAACTTTTGTATCAGAAGAATATAGCGCACAGGTTTCTTTATGCTGGGTTTATGACTTTAATAAAGTGAAATGGATTTGGTTAAATTTTATATAAACATAGGTATGTAATTTGGACATAAGGCAGTTTTTCTTTGATGTCAAAATGTGCTGTGAATCCATAATGTGGTTAATTGTCCTAGAAGCCAGCTATGAACCAGAGTCAGTATCAGGAGCTAAGGCAGTGATTGTTTAGTAAATAGTTAATGCAGATTGTTGAGTGTTGGATATTCTCACATGAATTCAGGGAGTCAAAATGAAACTTTATATAAGAAGAATTTTATCAAGAAGAAGTTAGGGGAAAAGCATTGCTTCCAACTGAAATATAACAAAACTCAAATATTCTTGTGTCTCCTGTGCTCTGGGGGCCTGAAACAAACAGAATAAAAAATACAGGCCATTGCAATTTATGACATGCATATATGACAAACTATTGACCACATTTTATGTTTCAGAAAAAAATTTAAAAAGAATGATTTTCTATATCTTTTCATACTTCTTCAAATTTTAATAATCAGATAATCAAATCAAAATAATCAAATTTTAATCGTCAAATTTAATTCTTCACAAGCTCCATAAGCAAAAATTCCAAGATGTTGAATAGCTAGAAATATTTATTCAAATTTGGGATTTGGGCATGTCTAAAGTTCTTGGAATAAATGGTGTTCCAAACTGAGAACAAGGCAGACACGTAGTAGGAAGTAAAATAAAAAAATGTTGACTGAATTAATACATGAAATTAATACACATTTAGGGACGGTCTCTCTGATGCACTGCACATGATATGCATATTGAAACCAAACCAGAAACACACAATATTTACAAACAGTTAACTACAGCTTTTTAGGCTGTGTAAAAATATTCAATACTAACTTGTAAAAAGTCCTTTACTAATGAAAAAAATCCATTATTAGTAAGATTTCCCAGGAAGACTATCTGGTTCTTAACATTTTCTTTTTTTTCGTGCTTGAAATGGACAGCCTCAATTTTCTTATGCAAAGTGCCAACTTATATAGAGGTAAATGGATTCTTTTTAAATTAAAACAATGTTGGGATGGGGTACTTTGTTCATATTTTTATTCCAAAGTAGTTTCTTATTAGTTATGATTGAATTTAAATTCAAATTAAAATGAGAAATTATTTATAAAATAGTTCAGTATGCCCTGTACTGCTATGCTATATATAACTTATTGGAATCTTCAAAAATATTATAAATTCAGAAAATTACCCAGAATGCTGAAGTTGAGCTGGGGGAAAAATGGCTGTTTTAAATTTAAAAAAAAAAAAAAAAACATTTAGACACATAGTCATTTAGAACAAATATTTACGTTTCAGTTACGAAAATGTAGACATAACAAATGTGTAAGCACACAGAGCCATGTGGTCATTTACCTAAGGGGAAGGGGGTAGGGGGTGCGGGGGGAGGGGTCAGGGGGAAAGACAGAAAAACAAGATCTGAAACAGAAGTACAAAGTTATTATTTGTGAGAAAGGACTCAGCTTTGTAGATTTGTTTGTCCCAGACTGTGCAAAGCTTTTTCAGAATTAAGTAATTCTAAGTGTCTATAACCCATTAGCAGACTTCCTGGCATCTGCATTTGCCACGTTCTTCAAACACTGCCAAAGTTTACTTTCTCAATATGAAATCTTGTGTCCAGCAATAGAGACCTTCAAAATCATTCATTGAATATATCTCTGTGCCTCTATCGCCCATGGTTCTTTCTCTCTGGAATTATTCCCTCCTCTTCTAGAAAATAGCTCTTTATCCTTTAAGAACAGACACAAGAATAATTCCTTCTGTGAAGTTTTTTCCAGCTCCTCTAAAAGACATTAGTCGTTTCCTCTGCAATGTTCCCATGTGTAACATCAAACTGGAATTATCTGTTTGTGTTTTGTCATGCCCACTGGTCAGTGAGTCCTCTTCTGGGGGGCAGGGACCATGGATTAGTCTTCTTTGAATCTTTAGCATCTAGCACAGTTTAGTATGCAGAGGGTACTTCATAAACATTTGTCTATTTATCAGAAAACACCGTGCTTACAAAACAATCCTCAAGCACAGTAAAAGATTCATAGAGAATGCAGAAAACTATTTTAAGACAGAAAATTTCCTTTTTTTCCTATACCACAGAATTCTCACCTTAGCCTTAATAATTAACATTCCACGTGTATAAATACAATGGGTGTCACCTGTAGACACCTGAAGCTATTTATGGCACATAAGCATCAAAGCAATAGGCCCACCATAATTAAAATGTGAACTGAATTCATGGCTGGAAATGTGTTTTCATTTAACTTACTGAGCCAAAAAGGATATGACGCAAATGGCACCACAGCCAGGAATGCTTTGTTCTGCTAATTCCTATGGCATTGTTTATACCATTCTAAAATGCTTGTATGTACTACTGTAAACAGTTATGGGCATTGTTGAACTCCGACTAGATTACTAGTCACTTTTTTTTTCATCCCACATACTGCGGGCCATCAAATATGTAACCAAAGAATGTTAGCTCACAAATTAAGTCTCTCCCACCCGATCAATCATGCTTATTTTCTAACCTCTGTGTCAGTTATGTGTCTTGACATTCTTATAGATCTAGGTTTCTAGGCTTTAATATTCAATTTTCAGAAAGAAGTCAGAGAAGTTATCCAAATGTCCTGACCCAGAATGCCCATGATATTATGTTCTTGATAAAGGCTACATCTTATCTGATACAGTATTGATTATTTAGGACCATTCTAAATCACCAGGTCTTTGGATTGTAGCAGTGTTTATGGTAACAAGTTCTTTCATTCTGATCTCAAATTGGGAGTCAGATCTCTCACAAATTCTTCATCTACCCTAATCTGTTCTATTTCTCTGAAGTGATGGCACAAAATAGGGTCCCATTTTGCCTTTCAATTTATCTAAAACATGTTTATAGCGCAGATGTTACTACTGTTTGTGGTATAAACCTCCAAAATTATATTAATGGATTTATGGGAACTGAAGATCAAGATGCTAGAAAGCTGCAGTGTAGATGACAAAATAATACTGTCATTTCCCCCAGATAAAGGCAAAAGAAAAAACTACGAATCTGAAATTAACCCTCGTTTTCTAACACTAGCTCTGCTTACATTTGCAAGAAGGTAACTAATGCTTTGTTGCTCCTCTTTATCAACACTCTTTCTCAGCACCCTTCTCAAGTGCATCTTTCAAGGTTCATTTTCCAGAGAAACTAAGTAAAGGTTATAAATATCTTCCTGTCTATATTTCATAGCACTGCTATCCAGACAAAGCTCCCAATTCCATCACCAAGAAGATGTAGGAATTAGTCAAGTAGGGTCTTGTGGTAGCACCCTTACTTATTCCTGAGGGCAAGATCTACGGTTAGGAAAAATTCTCTACTGCTTAAGCTCTGGGGTGAGTTAACATCCCAGTTGAGCCCAAATTTCGAGCCCAAATTTCAGATATGTGGTCACTGGCAAAGGTAGTGTACATTCTCTCACTCTCTCTCTCTCTCTCTGTCTCTCTCTGTCTCTCTCTCTCTCCCCCCCTCCCTCCCTCCTTTGTTTGCTCCAGCGGCCTGCCAGGGTGTCTCTGGCTGTATCTCCCTGGTAAAAGCTGCCAAGCCAGACTACTCTGCCATCCCCCCACTTCCTGTTTTTCACACAGCACCTGAACTGCCTTTCAGTCCTCATGTCTACCTCCACCTAACGGAGCACAGTTACTCTATTTCATCCATTCACTGAATTAAAAATAATTATTATATTCTGACCTGGTACTGGGACTTAAGTTTTTATTCCTCCACTGCCCAGGAATCTGACCTCTCATCCTGATTATAGCAGACACTCGAAAGCATTAAGGAATAAACAAGTCAGGAAAGCATTGGCTAGCATGCATGGTCAACAGAATGAGATCACCTGCTTGTTGGCTTTCAACACTGCCCTCAGGGTGGCAATCTGCTCCCGTTTGGTGCTCAGCAGGGACTTGAGCTTGAGGATCTCTTCCATTGAGCCTTCCTTGTCTTTATCAATCATGGGGGCCAGCTCCCGTGCCGCCGCTCTTTGACGAGACAGTTGCAGGGACCGGTCCACAGCTTTCTGCAGATGCTTGATTTGGTCCCGGATAATGGCATTAAGGTTGTAGATGTTCATTGGCTCTTTGCGGATGTCACTTGTATCTAATACTGGAGATGATGGTGGGGCAGTAATAACAGGAGAAATAGTGGGGGTCTTGGTTGGACTTGGTTCTTTGCTGGCCTCTGTGCTTTCTTTTGTAACTGGTTCAGAGGAGGTCCTTGTTTCTACTGGGGATGACGCACCCCGCCTGGCTAACCGTGGAGACAAAAGTCCCCTGGGATCATCAGGTCCTTTCAGGCTGCCACTACGGGTAACTCTGCTTTGCCTATAGTAGTCCAGCATGACCCTGTTGGGGGTTTCATTATTACACAGACATACATGGTGGTAAAGCTGAGCTAGCTCCTCACTAAATGTCACCAACTCATCCTGGGCTGTATTAAGGGTATTGTGATTTTCATTGGCTATGCTGGTCATCTTTTGCAGTTCCTTCTCCATATGGGCCATCTTCTCTCCACTCTCCTTGCTGGTCTTCTCAAGGCTTGTCACCTGCTCATCATACATTTGGATCTTACTCTCATATTTGGTCTTCTCTTCAGTATAGTTTTCCACAGATTTATTGTATTTTTCCTTTAAGGCCTTAATTTCAGCTTTCAAATCGATCACCTCAGTTACTGCCACCCTGTATTTGCACTCGAGGATCTCTAAGCCATTGATGTCCACCTCATAGTCATGCGCCTCTTCCCCCGAGTCCCGGCCCTTCTCGCCGTCTAGCTCAGGCTTGAGCTCCTTGCTGTTCTGTAGGCCCCTCATGGCATTAACGTGCTCCGTGAGCCGGTGCACCCGTTCGTGCTGCTCTGTCAGCGCCCCCTTGGTGTGTTCCAGCTGCGTCTGCGACTCCTGCAGATTGGCCAGAAGAATGGCCTTTTCCCGCTCTACCTGCAATGGCAAAAGAAAGTCTCTGAATGACTTCGATGCAATGCATTGATGAACTGAATCCATTCACAGTCAGGCATGTATACACATAAAATAGCTGCGACAGAGCCAATGTCCCCATTACTTCAAATTCAACTGGAGTGTGTTTTCTTATTTCAGCAGATCTGGTAAGTCAATCACTCTAAGTATATCATTCTAAAAGAATGATGCTATGCATATTTACCCACCCAAATCCTCATGCTTTATACACATCAACTCATAAAACTTGAATGTTGTTCAAACAATCTTATTTGTATATTTTAACACTTTACAGAAAACATAACATGACTTCAAGAGATAGTACTTGCCATTGTCTTTACTTTGAGAGCCGCAGACTATATCTGCTCCTTGGTTCACATGGGATAGTGGCTGTCTCAGGTACCTATGAATCATCCTTTCCTTCCCATAGTTTAACCTTAAGTCAGATTTAAAACCCTAGACTAACTAACTAAATACTGCTGAGAACCTTAAACATTTCCTTAAAAATAAGCATTTAATCCTAAAAAGATATACTAAACTTGAGAGCTTTTAATATCAAAGCCAGAAAATAAAGAGTTTTAGGGCTAAAAGAACAATTTATACATCGTTTCAATTCCTTCTCTCTAAAATAGGAATTTTTTAAATTGGTGATTAATAGTTTGATCATTTTAGTATCAATAGGTGGTAGGTATTATTGTATATTGAAAAATATTCATGATTCAATATGAAAGTGTCTCATTAAATATAAGTATATAAGAAATGATAATCTGAGAATTTTTAGAACCATTTTCTGTCCCTCCATATGGGAAATCACTATTATTAATTTTTAAATTTTACATGTTTATAATGTAAGCATATTTTTCAACAAGCAAATATTTACATATTAAAGTACTATATAATATTGACATTTTAAAGCATTACATAAGAGGTATCATATCCTTCTGCACTTGCCTTATTTTTTTTTAAACTAAACCATCATGAGACCTGCTTTAAGGATAACAGATTGATGTGAATGTCTTTACATCTAGAGAAAGTTATCAATTCAAACTTTCAAACGTTTCTGGATCATACATTATATCTTTCCAAACTCTTCTAAATTTCTAGGAGACAAGTATAATAATTATTGTAAACACATACTAAATATCAATTGTTAAAATGTAATTAATATTTTAACCAGTATATTACTTTAGAAGATATCTATCAGTTTAAAATACAGTAGAGTAGAATTTTTATGATCCTTTATGGTACTTGAGATCCTTCATATAATTACCATGTACAGACAGTCCTCACTTGGCAAGGTTGTAATATGCATGAATTTCATTGATCTGGTTTAGTTAAAACACAAAATACATTTATATTTCATTGACCAATATATTAACTGTGAGCAAGTATAAAATACAGTTTAAATTTCAGTGACCAATATATTAACTATAAGTAAATGTAAAATACAAACTTTGCCACTTCAATCTACAAAATCACTACATAGTAACATCATGACCGGTGACCAATCACATGACTTCATACAAAGGCTTTCAGTGATTGGTCACTGTATATCTGTTATTCAGTTCACTCACAGACAGCAAAGTCTATAGTTGTATTGTCTTCTTGTCTCACAGTGGTAAACCCACATAATGTTTTACAAAAAATAGATAATCTGAAGAGGGAACTGGTGAAGGAAGGAAGGAAGGAAGGAAGGAAGGAAGGAAGGAAGGAAGGAAGGAAGGAAGGAAGGAAGGAAAGAATGGGGGGAAGGGAGGGGAGAGGAAGGGAAGAGAGAGGAGGAAGGGAGGGAGGGAGGGAAGGAAAGGAGGGAAGAAAGGAAGGAAGGGGGAAGAGTGAGCAAGGAAGAAAGGAAGGAAGGAAGGAAGCAAGGGGCAACAAAGAAACAGAATGAAAATGTTGTGAAATTTGAATCAAACATAAATGGAGTTATAGAAGAAATAGCTGAATGTGGGAATGTAGACACTGATGATGTTTGAAGGATTTTAGATACACAGCCAAAGCAATTTGGCAAAGGAGAATGTATCAAAAATGAAAAAAGAAGTTGTTATAAAAAGGATGAAAATTTCCTAAAGGAAGTGACACCAGCACACTAAAGACACTCTCAGAGATCTTTTCACACATTGGAAATGCAAAGGAAAAAACGTTGGAAGGTGATCTAAACTTAGACAGGACTACGACAATTTGTCAAGGCATAAAAAAGATTCTTGCTCAGTATTGTAAGTTAAAGCATGAGAAGAAAGTTTGAATTACTCTTGATAAGTTTTTTTGGGGGGGGGTTAAATATTTATTTCAGAGGTAAGATTTTTACAAAAAAAACTTGAGCTTGTTTCTAATTTTTAGATTACAGTCTACTGAGTAGTTTCACTATTTTTCATTTCTCTATACATTTATAACCAACGTTTAAATGTAATTTTCTCATTAATAAACTTGTTTTGCACAGTTTCAGCTTGTTTAATTGTATTTGTTTCCATAATATCATGAAAAGCAAGGACTGCCTGTATAGTGTGGTCATGTATATTAGAACTTAAAATATAGTTTTGTTATTTTAAATTATTATTTACAGGCTCCTAAGTTGTAGTTTTGATTTTATGACATAGTGCATGCCTATATCTATGACAAGAACATAGTCCACAATTTATGTATTATGGCTAGAGAAAGCAAAATATTCCAAAAGAAACAGTATTATAGGTAAAAACAAAACAAAACAAAACTGAGGCTTGCAGCATCAGAGAACCTGAGTCAAATCTTGGCACCAACATTTACTTAGCTCTATGGCTCTGGCCAAGCTTCAGTTTACTAATCTATAAAAGGAACACAAAATGTCACAATATGACATTTTGATGATTAAGATAGTGAATTTAATGCTCAAGATATTATGTTAGCTATTGTTAATGTTTGGGTAACTGTGGTGCAATTCTCATGACCAAAATGATTCTATGTGGCAAACAATCTGTTTTCACAAATTTGAATCTATGTCCAAAAGCAACTCTTTCATTTCAGAGTCAGGATAGAGTTGAATACAAATCCACTTAACTGGGTTCCATTAGCTATAAAAGACTGTAAAGATAAATATATTTATCCCCACTATTGGACAATAATTTTAAGTGAAAAACCCAGGTAATTATGTAATATGGTCTTAGAGGAAAAATCAAGTCATTTGAATTTTTGATAAAGGGAATAGAAAAATCTCCTCAATATTCTATTATTGGTATTGTATACAATCTCAATGTAAATGGATATTTCAGGAGTTTTGTTTTCTTTTTCTTTGAAAATTAAGTGAATTTGCTTTGAAAAGTCTAAATATCATTTGATTAGTATACATGATTACAAAAGACAAAACTACTTCCCAAAAGTCCTTTAATAGGAAAAGCCTTTGGATAAAATAGTATAAAATAAAATAAAAATTGGACCAGAAAAAAATGTACTTAATGTGTCTTAAGCTTGTTTTTGAGGCAAAAGTGTTATAATGAATGAGATAATGCCTTTAGTAGAGTTTTGATCTATATTCTGTCAATTCAGATTCAACATAAACATTGTCTAAGTCTAAAAGGTAAGTCTATCAGCTCCTTCATAACAGCACCCCCAGAAGACATCAAAAAGAACACTGACTCTTTTGTGTGCCTTTATGCTCCACATAAAGGTCTAATTTCTATAACCAATAGATTTCTGGTGAAATCACTTGAATATGCAATGGTATCCAAATTTTATACACACACACACACACACACACACACACATTTTTTTCTGCATAAAAGGATAATTCTATAAAATTCCAGTATTATATTTTCTCTCAGTTATTGAGGTTTAGAGTCTCTTAATTGTATTTGGATTTTTAGAGAGCAGAGCTTAACTATTTTAGATACACTGTGCTTTGAATTAATAAATGCCAAGAAGTTTAAAGATTAAAATTACTGAACATTTTAACTGTGCTATTTTAATCTCCATTTGTGAACTTATCCAAGAGAGACTTGCTGAGTTAATTATAATCTTTTATAGTGACTAAGAATAGTTGCCTTATTTCTCTTCCTAAAATCTTTATTTTCGATCTGGAACTGAGGATTTTAGTTTTCATCATAGGACTGGTCATTTTGCCAGAAAATCTGAATGCTGAATTCGTAAACTGTTTAGCTGGTGTAAGTTACAATATATCTTAACTATTATTACTGTTGTCATATCCCATGGAAATTACATTTAATTTCACTGAATGTTTACATTTTCAATAAACACATTTACACATATTAAGAATTCATAGATTTTTTTTTTGTGAAGGAACTACAACAAAAACCATAAAAAGATATCTAGAATTTGCAAATTCATAATGAAACTTCTATAGGAAAAGACAATCAAAGCTGTTTTATAAGCTATTAATTTCCATAAAGATTTCTTCCTGGTCATGTGACTCTCTATTTGACACCTGAATGATTGGTGAGAGTCTGATAATGGTATGCATAGTATCAACATACACAAATAGAACTTGGAAATAAATAATTTATTCTTCTCTGCTTGAAGTGAAGCATCTCTGGCAATGCACACCTGTGCTCTGACAAAAGAGAACTGTGAAAAAAGCTTAACATGGAACTAAGAAACACCAGGTGAGAGAATCCAAGAGCTGGAAAAGAAGGGAATATATTCAGAGAGTGTGGCAAAAGGAAAACTCCCTTTTCCTCTTTTTCCTGTGCACATACATATGCAAAAGTCAGTCAGCTGGACAAAGACACACACACACACACACACACACACACACACACACACACACAAATGGAAAGGGATGCTTGAACTTACTCCGAAGCCAGTATTATTGACACCAATACCAGATAAATATAGACACAAAAATCCTCAACAAAATGATAGCAAACTGAATCCAGCAACATATAAGAATTTCACAATAAAGTGGGATTTATCTTAGGAAGGCAACATCCAACAGTCAATAAATATAATACACTGTACACTGTATTAGTAGAATACAGGACAGAAACCACATGATCATCTCAATATATATGCAGAAGAAGCATTTGACAAAATTCAGTTCCTCTTCATGATGAAAATAGTCAATAAATGTAGAAATGGAAGAGAATGTCTTCAACCTGATACAAAATACCAGATTACATACTTAGCAGTGAATGCTTTCCTCTTGAGATCAAAAACAAGACAAAGAATAATGCTCCTGCTGTCATTCAGCATTATACTGAACTAGACTATGATCAAAAGGCAAATAATAGCAAGTGTTGGCGAGGATGCGGAGAAACCAAAACCTTCATAAACTGCTGGTGGAGGTACAAAATGGTGCAGCTGCTTTGGAAAACAGTCTGGTAGTTCCTCAGAAGATGAAACATACAGTTATCATATGGTCCAGCAATTCCACTCCTAGTATGTGTTCAAGAGAATTGAAACATATGTGCTCACAAAAACTTGTATATGAATGGTCATTGCAGAATTATTCATAATAGCCAAAAAGTGGAAACAATTCAAATGTCTGTCACTGAGATAAATGAATAAATAAAAATGGTCTATCTATACAATGGAATATTTGGCAATAACATGTTATGCTAACTGAAAAAAGCCACATAAAAAGATCACATACTGTATAATTCCATTTATATAGTTTAGAATGCGCAAATCTATTAAGAAAGAAAGTAAAGTCGTGGTAGCTTAGGGCTGGAGGGTTCTGGGAAATAAAAAGTAGCTGCTAATGTGTACATTGTTTCTTTTTGGGGTGATAAAAATGCTCTAAAATTGACTGTGGTGATGGTTGCACAACTTAGAATATACTGGAAACCACTGAATTCTACCTTTTAAAAAGGTGCATTGTATGTAATATGAATTCTCTCTCCATAAAGCTCTTCTTAAGAAAATCTACAAAGACTGTTCCCCTAGTTGTATGATTACAGATGCTCTTCTTATGTTTACTGATATACAATAGAAAAGTAAGGCTTCTGAGAAACATGTTTGGTTATAAACCTATACATGTAATCTTAAAATATAAAGTCGGTAATATTTTAACTACGTTAAGTTATCAAGTTTGTACTAGGAAATTGTATTTATCACTTTACATTTTAAAAACAAGTAACGGACCAATCTTGCTTTCATCAATTTCACCCCATAAATATTCTGAGTCTTTGTTAAGCAGAGATAAGATTTAATTTATTTGACTCTGTGTAGCAAGCCCACTTATTAGCGTTTTTAGTTTGAGGAAATGACATAACATTTGTGCTTCAGTTTCCCTATCTATAAACTGGGGCTAATAGTACTATCTACTCCATATAGTTGCTATACGCATCAACCAACCAGACAAATTAAATTAATTGCTTTGCACTCTTACATGTCATATAGCAAACTGATCATTATAGAAAAAATTGAAATCACCTTTAACAGAGCCGATCTAAACACAATATCAATATTTCTTCCACATCCATGAGGATACAACAAAACATACCCATTTCAGCTTTACAGAAACATTACTGGTTTCTTACATGTGAAATTATATATCGTGTGATACTGGAAAGAAATCCAAAGTTTTCTCCTGCTTAGTTTGACTCAACTTGATGTGAAGTTAAACAGAGGCTATTATCAAAGGTAAAAAATTTCAGCAGAAGCACAGAGAATCCTTTAACTAGATTAGATAATTTAGTTTTTCCAGACAGAATCTACTTCTTTTCCTTCTAATAAAACTAATTAAGGTACTTGACTGTTACTGGAAAATGTCAATTATAATATATTGGAAATAACTGAGTCTTGAGGGCACCAAAAAAGCCAAAATCATTTATCCAATTATATCCTGAAAATATCTCTTAGTGAATAAAGAATGACACTAATTGAGTTGTTCAGTATCACGGTCTATTGTCAAATGTATTGGGAGTCTTATATGAATAAATGTGTTTTCTTGGGGTACTGAGTAAGAAAAGTGAAGGGATTAAGAAGGACAAATTAGTAGTTAAAAAATAATTACAGGGTTATAAAATATAGCATAGGAAATACAGCCAATAATATTGTAATAACTATGTTTGGTGCAAAGTGGGTACTGGAAATATTGGGGGGGGGTCACTTTGTAAATTATATAAATATCTAACCACTATGCTGTACACCTGACACTAATACAAAATAACATTAAATGTAAACTGTAATTGAAAAATAAAATTTAAAGTCCTTTTCAAAAAATATTTTCTTATATATATTTTTCTTACACATATTTTTTAAATTCACATGCATTTGTGTTATGTGAAAGTTATCATGATTGACTAAATTTAAAATATTCCTGTAGTTTATTGCATACTCTAGGAAGAAATACAGTTCAATAAAATATTCACTCCAATTTGCTCTGGGGAAAAAAGCACCCCCGAATATATGTATAGGCTTACCATTCCTTGCCTTTTCCTATACTTTCTAGGCTTCATGTATTGGTTTAAATAAAGTGGAGGTGGCAATCTTCTTGACACCTCAAAAACTGATGGATGGTTCCAGTTAATAAATTTTGTGACATATACATAGTTTCATCTTTACCACCCATTGAGTCTTCACAACAACTCTACAAAGGAGGGTTGGATGGGATGCTCACCAGGGCTTCAATGTGATTATCTGCAGGCTGTACACGATACAATGCTAGGGGGCACTATTTATAATAAATTATAGTTGTTGTGGATTTTTATATTATTACTATTTCCCAGCAGATGGCAGTAGGCATCTTGAGGAAGAAGCTCTGTCCCCTCACCCCCAATTCCAACAAAGGCATCATAGAGACTAGTGATGAGGAATTTATTACCATTCCCTTCATGAATGTGTCTCAGAGAAGTAAAGCAATTCACCCAACATTCCTGATCCCAAGGCAGATACAAAGTTTTTTTTTCCCATTTCAGAGCCAGATTAAGTAAATACTCATGGATGTGAAAACATAATTTATGTGCATAGATGAAATCTTTTAAGATAAAAACAGGCCTTGGCCCGGGTATGCTGTTTTCAAAGGGTTCCAAAAATCCTAAGGAAGAACATCTTAAAAGCTGCATATTCCTGGCACAAGGTGTTAATCCCTGCCTGTGCCCCTTGACATCTTCACAAACTGTCAACATTAACTAAGTGCAGGTGTTCAGTTTGAAGACAGACAGCTTTTCCTCAAATGTTGTGCTTTGGACCCTAGACAAAAGAGAGCCTAAGAGAAAAGAGAACTATGAAAATACAAACTCTCGCACCCAAAGTATGCTAACGTTATAAGCTGAGATACACAAAACTGAGGGCTGCCTGATAGTACAGCAATTACTATACCAATAGCAGTCACAATCTCAAAACCCTTTAAATGAAAGTTTTATCAACCTCCCTCTGTGGCAACATGCAAACAAGTTCTGGCTTTTGATGGGAGGCCTCTCAGAGTCCTCATTTTTTCCCCTTAGTATGAAGACTCACGTGTTTCACAGCAGAAATATTCACATGATTAAATCATCCACTGCTGTACCTGACCCCACTGGGGGAAACACAGTGTGCCACCCTAAAATACACCTTTTTTGGATATTGATTATTTTATGCTGGTTGTTTTTAAGAAACAAAAGACTCAAGAAGAGCCTTTTACCTCCCCCCCCTTACCTGTCTAAAGGAATCCAGAAAGGGCACTATCACCTTAGCTTAATAGGAACTCAGTGTGGCAGACAGGGAGGAACCAAGCAAAGCAGGTCTAGTAGAAGACCAGCAAGAAGTTGCTGACCAAATGCTTACAATTTCTCATCTGCCTGTGAATTGCCTACCTTCCCCTTGACCTCCCAGACCTGTCTGTCTTCCCCTCCTTAGCCCAGAATGGCACATAAGTCTCAACTGCCCCATTTGTCCCCATGTCCCACATTCTGATGGAGCCCCCAAACGACATATGTAATAAACTTGGTTATTTTCGCCTATTAATCTCCCTCGTGTCAATTTAATTCTTAGAACAATCAGAAAAACTAAGAGGGAAAAGCAGGGAAATTCTCCCCTCCCCCACAGTCTCAACCTACTTAGATTAGTGTAAACTGAGCAAAAAGACACAGGAAAGTATTACCTACACAGAACTGGACTTTGCAGTCAGGTAGAAGTCTATATGAAATTCATTTTCCTCCAGTGGCCATGCCTTCTTATCTTGAGTCAAATTCATCATTGTGAAAACAAATTAGCTTTTAGCAGCCCAAAGCACTGAGCACATGAAATGCAGGATATGTTGGCTCTTGATGTAATATTAAAAATAAGCCTTATAATAAACTAATTTCATTCGTTTTCTAGCCTCTTATTTATTTCTGCTAATTTCATTCTTTATTCATCACTTCTGTAGAGGGGGAGAAAATTTTAAGTGCTGTTTGCTGTAAAAATAAATGATTACCAGAGTCTAAGCAGCCTGTAATTCTCAGCTATATGCAAAGAACCTTGGAGGGTTAACAGATAGAAGAGTAAGCTTCAAATTTAACCACCAAACAGTCTTGTTGAACCAGTTTTGTGGTTCAGTAGATTGGAGTGGAGTCCAAAAATTTGTAATTATAAGAAGCCCCTAGGTGATGGTGATGTTCCTCAGACAAGACTTCCATTACCTCCGGATCAAGGTACGGCAGAGAGGCAAGACTCAAAACTAGAAAGCCATTTTGTGATGATAAGCTTAAACGTGAGACTCTACACAAGACACTTGATTTGAAGATGCTAAAATTTAAGGTCTAGCTTATGTTGCAATCAGAACTCCTTGATTTCAGATTTATACCTGTTCTGTATAAATCTGTATTCTTAATCATATGGTATCCTGGCTAGTTAGCATACAGGAAGTCTTTTGTGTCTTTTCTATCACTTTACTTGTATATAAAGTTTTTGAATTCTTTTGTTAGACATGCATCAAGATGCTTGCTGTCTCTCTGCTCTCTGATTACAATCTAATTTGTGGCTCTAAGAGACAAATTTCTTAAAGCCATGCAAATGAGATTTCTGAACACCTCTTTTGGTGGGTCTTTCTAAAATGTTGGTCTTTCAAAGTTGCTGGTTGAAGAAGCAATATTTTTAAAACTAATCTGGAGCTAAAATGTAACAATAAGAAATCTCACAACACGCATTGCAATCTCTAAGAAATTCACTCTTAACAGCCCTAAACGAAGTTCTTACCTGCATAAGCTGCTGCTTCAATTTCTGTATTTCTGAAATGTTCAGCTCACTGAATAAGTCAGAAACGGGGTGCAGAGATTCTCCTTTCCTTAAAGTGGGAGTCCGATAGTCTCCGTTCAGTTTTACGAGGGGCCCGTGGATATGCCCGTTCATTTTGTCATCATTGTTCGGTTCACTCCCGTCCTCGGCAAACTTGAGTCCATCCACGGAGATGCTGATATGATTATCATTGAGGGTGATGTACTGGGAGAGCTCCTTCCGCAGGTTGTTCTTTTGTTCCCTTTCATTTTTCAAGGTCTCTAGGGCTTCTTCCAGTTGGTGCTCAGCGATCTCTTTCAACCGGATGGCATCTTCCAGCTGGCTGTTCAGCAGCACTGTCTCCTCCTCAAATCGCTTAATCTCATGCTTTAAGCCTTCGTATTCAACCTAAATCAGATAGGAGAGAAAAGATTCAGAAAACTAAAATCTGGGTCTGACAAAACTGCCATTAGGACCTAATCATTAAAAAAAAATTAAAACATCACTCTACAAAATAAAAAGCACACCCTTACAGTAACAGGATGGTTTTTTTAAAAATTCTATATAAATATAAATTCAATTCTTAGCAGAGATGAAGATGTGTTTTAGGATTTCTTTTATGGGCTCCAAATGGTCAAAAGGGGGCACTACTGACCTAATAAAACAGGGATTTTTTTTTCTTTAGTAATTATCAGACTAGTCACAACTAACATTTTTCATTACTAATAATTTTTATTTAATTATTAATAATGATATAATTTTGTACCCAGAGATAAATTAGTTAAAAGATCACAGTAAGAACATAATCTCAATAAATATGTTTAAGAGACAAGGAAGCAATGAAAAAATTTATGTACTTAAGAATAGAACCTGGAATAACAATACCAATTATGCAATAACAAATACATACATTCTATTGTTATCAATGTAATATTCTTTTGAATGCTATCAAATAAGAGCCTGTTCAAACACCCTCGTGGTTATGAAAGCCCACAGGGAAAAGAGATTTTTACTCTAAACCAACATGCCTTCATTGGGACCTTTTCCATGGCACACATCACAGACCATTTTTCAATAAATATTTTGTCTCCATAACTATATTGTGATCTCCTTAAAAAGGAGAAATACTCTTCATGCACCTAGGTGTCCCTCCTAGTGCTTCATTATTTCTTCACAGTGTTTCAACAGAATTATGCTCTGCTGAATAAACTATTGTGAAAAAAATAAAGTAAAAAATATATATATAATAAAGTCATTATGATATGGAATACTAATACTAACTGTGTTTAGTTTAAATTTATTTTAGTGTTTATATTAGTTTAATTTTGTAATATTTTTAAATTAAAAAACTAAAAGATGGGAATCATAGACCATTATTATTTTCATACATTTCTAGTTCTCCCCCATCCTACCATCCTTTTTCACATAATCTCAGAGCAATGGCTTGTCTTGCCAAGGTTAGGATAACAGTTTTCTGTGGAGTTTGAGTTAGGATGTAGGTTTGGCTGATGTAACAGAGACCTAAATAAGAGAAAGTTGGTTGAGATAGAAGTTTGTTTCTCTATCATGTAACAATATAGAGGTAGTCAGTCAAGGATCAGTAGAAGTCTCTGCTCCATGAGGTCATCCAGGAACTAGACTCCCTCCATCTTATTACACTGCCTCCTATTTTGGTCCATGTGGTCTAAGGTATCTTGCCATCCTGACCATGTTCCAAGCAGTGGAATAAGATAAGGGGCATACCTTCTCCATTTAAGGACAAGTCTCAAATGTTGCCCATATCACTTCTCATATCTCATTGGCCAGTACAAGTTATATTACCCTTGGTAGCAAGGGAGGTAAAGAACATTACTTTGCATAGTTTTTAACAGGGCACAACATTGGGAGAAGGAAGCAGTGGATACTGATGGGCAACCAACACTTACTGCTGTAAAGGGTCAATGGAATGTCACAGGTCCATAATATAATCATTCAAAAGAGTAAAATCATGGAAATTGCTTGGGATTACGGAGTCTTGTATCGTGGTTCCTTCCAGGCCCGCTTATACACTACAAAGTCATCTCCATTCTGACCTCCTTTTCTTTCCCTGGACAATTCAGGACACCTGCTTGCAAACCTTTGCTAGTATTTGAACCATCCCTCAGAATGTCCCCAAATTGTGCAATAGCTTACATTTGTAGGCATTAATTTAGTTTGCATTACATTTTATTTTTTAATCCCTGTTAAACTGATAGCCTAGACCAGAGGCTTTCAATCAGTACAGTGACTTCTGGACCAAATCTAGCCCACTGTGTATTTTTGTAAATAAAGTTTTACTGAAACACAGTCACACTCTTTTGTTTACAAATTGTTTATGGCTGCTTTTCACAGGACAACAACAGAGTAGAAAGTTGCAAGAGAGACTGTATGGCCTGCAATCACATTTACTATCTGGCTTTTAAAGAAAAAGCGTGTCAACTCCTGGGCTAGACTTAATGACATTAATTTAGTATGCTTTGTAGGTTTTTTAATTCTGTGATTTTTATTCAATTGATGATAGACTCCCTGTAAAATCCTATCTCTTTCTAATTTAGGCATCTTCACTCATTCCACTCACTGGTTCAAGTTCCTAATATTCCTAATTTGTCTTTCTCTGCTTAGGCAAAGGTTGACATCCAGAAAATGAAGTAAAGTAATCCTTCAAGATCCAAGTCAAGAATCTAATCCTAATTTCGAAGTCTTTGTTGACCCACTCAGGCCAACAGATTACTCCCTGATAGTGCCATCCTTGTAAGGACACATTAGATGATTAGAGCCCCAGGAAACTGGATGAACCAAGCAACACAGTGAAAGGACAGTTAAAAATTGGTATTTGAGCCCTGGCTGCTGTGGCTCAGTGGACTGAGTGGCATCCTGCAAACTGAAAGGCTGCTGGTTCGATTCCCAGTCAGGGCACATGCCTGGTTTGCAGGCCAGGTCCCCAGTTGGGGGTGTGTGAGAAGCAACCAACCGATGTTATCTCTTGCACTTTGTTGTTTCTCTCCTTCTCTTTCTCCCACCTTTCCCCTCTCTCTAAAAGTAAATTAAATATTTTTTTAATTGGTGTTTGATATTTTTAAAACAGTATCAAAGTAGTTACCATAAGAAAAAAAAAATCAGCACTCTGCTAGGATTCTTTGTAGCAACTTCACAGTTTAGTAGCTCTTTTTTATTTTTGACTACATGAGGGTTGGGAATAGGTAACATAATCTTTTCAGGGCTAGGAACTCTAAAGATCTTAATATGACCCTCTTTTGCAAACCTAACAAATAGCTTTAATATGCAATTACATGGATGGCTATGAGTTTATTACCTAATTTCCCTACTGGGACTATAAGCTCTTTGAGTCTGTGACCATTAAAAAAGTATATGGTCTCGCCCTGGCTGCTGTGCCTCAGTGGATTGAGTGTCGGCCTGCAAGCCAAGTGTCGCTGGTTCAATTCCCAGTCAGGGCACATGACTAGGTTGCACGTCAGGTCCCCAGTTGGGGGCACAAGTGAGAGACAACCACACAGTGTTGTTTCTCTCCCTCTCTTTCTCCTTTCCCCTCTCTCTAAAAATAAAAATAAACAAACAATTTTTTTTTTTTAAAGTACACGGTCTCAAAGGAAAATACCCTGGAAATACTGGTTAAATGAAATCAAACTGAACTGAATACATTACCTATATCTCTTATGATATTATTACCTGATAACAGAAATATATCCTTGGAGGAAATGGTCTTTATAATAGAAGTATAATTGAATTATTTATTTTAACAAGGGTATTCAATGCAAACATTTGAGGGCTTTAAGATGTGAGATATTAAGAAAATGGAATTTATTATTTCTCCCCTCCTTCCACCATCACAACTTTAAAAACTAAAGCTAACATAATTTCCTGCTCTATGTTAAGTAATACTGCAACCAGGCAAATTTTTCTATCCTTAGTCCCCAGTCCCAATACTGACCAACACTGGCTCACTGGACTGAGTGGCAGCCTGCAAACTGAAAGATTTGCATAAAAAACTGAGCTGCTTACAGGAAAAACCTGCTCCTAGAAGGTGAGACCAAACTAAAACAGATACCTCAAGACTCATGTCAAGACCTTCACTTTGTTGTACTTCCCAACTCAAAGCTGTGTCATAAATTCAGTTTATCCCAACCAGTTTTCCACCTGGCAAAACCCAATCCATATCCTACAATCCTATGAACACCCTTCTCTAAGCCTTCCATTTTGACACATTAGTAAGGTTTATGGAGGTGGATTTTTATGCAAAAGGTCTGATAAACAGCTTTGCTTCATCAGTGGATTTTTCTGGTGGGCTGTTGGGGAACTGCTGCTTCTTCTTACACTTCTTTTTGTTTGAAAAAGCACAAAGGTGAAAAACGTATTCATAAGATTGGACCTGATTTCATTCTGGACACAGAACCAAATCAGCACACAGAGGGCTGTGGCTGAAGTTTTTAGTCAACTCTTTGATGTTTCCATACACTTCATATTTAGGACCACATAAAAAAATTGGTTTGGTTAATTATGATTATCTAAAATTTTAGTTTCGTCTTGAAGTTGAAGAGTGACTGTAAGAGAAATTTAAGAAACAATTTGTTCATTCTTTCAACAAGTATTTTTTTAAGATTTTATTTATTTATTTATTTATTTATTTTTATTTTTAGAGAGAGGGAGAAAGAGAGGGAGAGAAACATCAATGTATGGTTGCCTCTCTCGTGCCCCCAACTGGGGACCTGGCCCACAGCCCAGGCATATGCCCTGATGGGGAATTGAAATGGTGACCTTTCAATTTGCAGGCAGCACTCAATCCACTAACCCACACCAGCCAAGGGTCAACAAGTATTTATTTAATGCCTTCTATGGCACTCTTCCAGGTTCTATATCATAGTGGAGGGAGATGGAAAATAAACAAACCAATATACGTGGACTAAAAAGGACGTAAGAAGTGCTATTTAAACAATAATTATTCAGAGAATAATCAATAAGGAAAATGGAACTTCAGAAGGAAAGAATCTTCTAGTTCTTTGAACCAAGTATTTTAAAATGCTATTATCTTTGCTGCTGAGAGAAACATCAAATCAGACTGGAGAGTATATTTTGTACAGGGAACTTTAGTACAAAGCAACATTCAGACGAGCTTTGAGATTGAAAGCCAGCCATCATCATCTGTTTGAAAAAAATATATGTGGAATAAATTATTATAGTTAATACTACATTAATTGGAAAGAGAGTTTATGATAAGCGCTAACTCCTATAAATAGAGTAGGAGAGAAAAAGAATACCCAGTTCCTTAATTGGCAGACATAGAGACACTATAGTGCACCCATTTGCCAGCAAAATAGTTCAAATGGGTGTTGGCATGGAAAGTGATTTCAAATTAATTAATTAGACACTTAATTGGGAAATTACCATATTGCATCTAAAAATAAAATTAAAGAGATGTATACATTTTCCTATTTGGTTTTTCCGCCTGAACCTCTGAGTTAAGCATTTGATTCCCACATTCCAATTACCAGTGGAGGACACGGGTAAACCGTCAACAGTAATCCACCAGACTGATAGTACAAATTCCCACAGAAACGGCCTCATACCTAATGAATACTCACAGGATACCTTGGCAGTCTTTCAAGAACACCTAATACGGGCCTAATTTAACCTCCAGAGTAAATTAGTCTGCCACATGCAGTGACTGGAGGTTGTACAGTGAGGCCATCTGGTCACACTCCTGCCTGTGCAGAGAGCAGTGAGGATTTTTAAAAATCATGACTAATGGTCACTTTAAATATCTGCACTTTAAGTACATTTGCTTCAATCCTCTACATACTTCATCAGTGACCAAAAACAAACCACAAAAAAATATCCTTCTTATTTTAAGAAGTTTCTGAGAAGCATATTTTTAAAAAATTATTTTAAGTCTAATTTTCTCTCCTGTGAGCTTAGTGACTCCAGTCAAATCCAGAGCTGGAATGCCCCAACTACTGAGGGCCCTCCATTACACACAGTGACTCAGTGCTTAACGGGAGGGGATGAGGTAGAAGACATTTTCCACGCTCTGAAGCCACCCCTGCACTCTTTAGTGGACATCTTGTTCACCCCTCACTCCAAAGATGGGAGGAAATGGCAATGGTCAGAAATCAAATTTAATTGTATCAATACCTGGATATTTCCCTTCCTTTCTTAACCCCTCTATCTATCAAAACCAATACATTTTAGACAGAGCCACCAACTTGAAAAGAATGTAGAAGTAGAAGCACACATCCAGGCTGGCCTTTAAGTTGACTGAGGGCAACAATCCTACCATATGGATTCAGTATCTTCCTAGACTAGCGCAATGCCTGGCATACAACATGTTGACTGGACCTGAGAGGTTCTATTAGTGTTTAGAACAGAGTAGAGGTTCTGGTTGAGGAAGCACCTTGAAAAGATCTTGAACATACAATTCACCTTTGCTTCACTACCTGATAAAACTGTATTCACGAATAACTTCTTCTAAAATTACAGAATCAAGAATGCTGTAAGTAGGAACTGTAACAAATCAAATGCAAATCAATCAAGAAAATTAAGCAATTAAACTAAGCTGCACTACAAAAAAATTATTAAAATGTACACTTGCAATCTTCTTAGTCAGGTTAGAGCTGAAAAAGAAATCAAGCATTTTCTTTTTCTTATAATTTGGTCTTATTGATTTATATTTCATAATCCATTTCCCTGTATGATGCAACAGCAATTGAGAGAGAGAGAGCGAGAGGGCGAGAGAGGGAGATTGCAGGGAGACATGAAGCTTGTAGTACGAAACACACTTAAAGATCCAGGCTTCTACTACATTGTCAGTTTAAGATGATTACAATACAAAGGACTTGCTTCTGAAATAAATTATCATAGAGCTAATGTATAAACTAAAATTTTTCTTATCCAGTGAAGCTTTATTGTAAATTATACAACCTCTAGGTTTGCCTTCTCAGTGTTAGCTAATATAGAAGGGTTGGAAAATACCTTAGCTAAAATAAAAGGGTTGGGAAATTCCAGCACATAAATATTGTAGGGAGATTAAGGCAAATTTCGACAAGTTCCTTCCTGAGAAATAAAGAGAAGATTTAACCTTAATGGCCAGAAGATATGGTCCATCTTGAGTATAACCAAATAACTTCTTAAACCTTACCTGGTTCTGCTTTAACGTGGACACAAGTTTCTGCAACGTGATATTTTCTTCTTCCAGCTCAGTGTAGTCCTGAAGGAGGCGGGCCTCTCGGAATTTATACTCTCGTATTTCATCCTTCATCCGAATTCTCTGCAGCTCCACCATTTCATTGTTCTGAAACAATATAATAAATCATCAATACAGAACTTTCTTATTCTAGAGACTATGAAGTGTAGATAAAGTCTGGGTAGTTAAAGAGTCATGGGCCACTTGACATTGGTGAAACATTCTGAGAAATGAGTCTTTAGGTGATTTCTTCATTGTATGAACATCAGAGAGTAAACTTACACCAACCTAGAAGGTCTAGCCCACTACCCACCTAGGCTATATGGTGTAGCCTATTGCTGCTAGGCCACAGCCTGTTCAGCCTGTTACTCTACAAAAACAACACGAGATTAAATCAAGCACAAGATAAAATGATGCAATCAAGAGACACAGTAAATACAAGACACATGAGGCTGCTGCCAGCATAACATGGCACACTGTATTATAGCAAAGTTTTTTTAATAAGTAGGAAGAGTACACTCTAAAATGATGATTAAATACATACTGTACACAATTGTATGTGCTGTACTTTTATATGATTCACAGAGCAGTAGGTTTGTTTACATCAGCACCACCACTAACACGTGAGTAATGTGTTGCCCTACTGTGTTAGGACAGCTCTGATGTCACTGAACAATAGGAATTTTTCCGCTCTATTTTAATCTTATAGAACCAATGTCACATATGTGGTCCATCATTGAACAAAATATTACTCTGTGGCGCATGACTGTATCATAATTTCAAAGCAATGACAATATTTCAAAATACCTGCAAGAACTGAGATGTGGTATGAAAACACTGCTCACAGATGCTGCTAATACTACTGAGGCTTGTTGCCTACATCCAAATGGAAGAAAATGTGCAATTCAGTCTAAGTTTACTGAAAACAGAGATGTCACTATTTTTCCCATTCAGTTTTCCCATCCTGAATTCTATCCATAGACTCAGATCTAAGAAAAACACTTCTGCTTGTCATTTAGGTCTCAGTTCAAATGTCATTTCCTCCAAGAGACCTTTCCTAAACAGCTAATATGGCACAGCTCCCCACTTTTATGCATCATCACCCTATGATTTATTTTATAGATCAATATCTAGCATTGAGGAGGTGCTCAAAAAATAATTGTTGAACAACAGGACTGATCATTACTTGAAATCAGTGATGTACTTAGCTTTTATACTTTTAACATTTATTAAATTTCCTTTTTCCTCTGCTTATAATAAATCTTTCTGTAATGTTATGTTCATTGATGTGTTCTAATTTCTGGCATGCTTGAGGCCCTCAACACCATGGAATGAACAGTAAAACAGTAATACAAATGGTTAAATAAAAGTTTAGCAAGATAGTGTTGCACTGATGGTGGCTTTTTGTCTTGCATTGTTTATGGGGAACAAAAGGGAGAATAACACACTCTGAAGTAAAACAATCCTCAATGTGCGGAACCACGAGATGTTTAATTCTTCTTCACTCCACAGTACAGTGACTTGGAGGCAGAAACATTCCTTTATTCACTGCTCCCTTGACAATCCTTTGAGCACTATAGGCTCAGAAAGTGAAAAATAAATAATGGTAGATGTTGGCAATAAAGCCAAATTACAAAAATCCATTAAATTCTTTTATTTTGCAGAAACATGAAACCTTAATATATTTCTAGTTCTCCAAAGATCTACCATAACTGAGTGATATATATATATATATATATATATGTATATATATATATGAATATATATGAATAAAGTATAAGGACAGCTGATAAATTGGATGCCAGCAATTTATATAAATTATAAAGAAAATGTTAAGTTATAAATATTCTGTAAAATGTGTATACTTTGTAGAAAATGTAATGACCAGAAACCTAGCTCATATACACTGAAAATTAACTATAAAATTTTATATAGTAAGACAGTAAATGTCAAGATAATTTTAAGACCGCAGCAAAGCAAATGAGGATCACTAATAAATGATAAAATAGCTCATAAAAACTCCTAATGCAAATTAAGGAAAAGCTTGGCTGCAACACTGGCTAAGCTGAAAGACTTACTAGCAATAAAACAGATTTATCACTCAGAGAAAGGAAACTGGACTTATTTACTTTGCTAGAAATCCTTGTTTTGAACTGCCACAGATTTTATTCTACGGGCAATGTTCTTTGTTTCCACAATAAACTTAAAAGATTGCTCCTGATGCTTTTTGCACCACTCATCAGACATTTATATCCCACAAATTTTTCTCCCTGGGAGAAGATGGTGCTGAGCTCTACTAAGAACTTCCATCAAGAATGAGTAAGGAAAATAAAGCATGAGAGAAGGGGGAGAAAATGGCACAACCAGGGACAGCTTTAGCCTTTGCCTGTCACTTCTAGAGACCTGAGCCATGACTCTTCCTGAGTGGAAAGGGCATGAACCTGAAATGTGTGGAATAGACTATCTTCATTATTTGCATTGCACCTGATTATAGCAGCAATCTTAACATTTTATTTTAATTAACATTAAAAGGATTTCTTTATGTAGGAATAATAAATTCCCTCTATTGTCAAGAAGAAAATATAAACATTAACACTTGTTACCACACATAGAGTAATGTATGAAAATAATAATGCCTTACAGTTATATGGCCTTCTGTCTTTTATAAATTAATTACATTCATTGTCACAGTAGATCTTAATATTGTAATAGCTTATGTGAGCTGGGTGACAGACATTCCAAGTTTACTCATCTGTGAAAAAATGAGGATCCTAATACTTAATATTATATAGTCATTGTAAGGATTTAATGACAGTACATGCAGAAATGAGCAGGGATACCAGACACATAATTTATCCCAACACACAGACAATTTATACAAAAGGTTCATACCAAAAGGCTGAGCAACCAATACACCTGGGAGAGGCAGGGAAAGTTTTATAAAGGAAGTTACATTTGAGCAGAACCTTGAAGGGCAAGTGGAGTTAACTAAATGGATGAGAAGGAGGACAGACTACCCAGCCAGAGGTCAACTCCTGAACAGAAGCAGAGTCCTGTTTGCATTGAAGGCAGTGCTACAATACCCAATAGTGAGACTGAGCGTTTCCTGAGGGCGCCAACAAAGCTGAAGCACTGACAGGTGTAAAAGAGAGAAATTCGAAAAAAATCTAGAAAATTGCAAATTATTTTCAGCTTATGCCTAAATTTGGTGTGGTTTCATACAATGAAATGTTAAATTACAGATCAGTGTTGTTAAACTATGAGATAGTTTAGGAACTATGAAGTCTCATGTGGTTGGAACAAGGTAACCTGAGACAGATTTTGCAGGAAATTCTATGTTAAAAAAGGAATTTGGGGAAGCAGAAAAGTCTGTTAAGCAAAGCAGCCGTGTGATCAGACCCATGTTTTGGCAAGGGACTCTGTTGAGGGCTCGGAGGAGGGAGCTTTAAGAAAAAAGAGCCATAGAGAACAAGCCAAGTAGCCACTCCAACTGCCCAAAGGAAAAGAAAATGATGAGGAATGCTGAGGAACATCTCCATAAGAAGGAACAGGACTTGGTCATTGGTTGATGATAATAAACAAGCAAACAAAAAAAGCAGAGTAAAAACAATGGCCTTAGTAAGGATAAAAGTGCCTGAATAGAGTTGTAAGAAAAAGAGAAATTTTCCAATGAAGGGAATGTGAGAGTTAATGATGTATTTATAAATAATTGTAAGTAATATTAATTTGGATAGTCAAACCAGGAATTTTTGGATCTGTGAGTGGATAAAGGAAGACAGCTACTATGGTCCAAACAGAGAAAGCTGGAGAGAGGAAAGGATGGGGATGTGGTCCTGCTCTCACTTCTCTCCTGGAAAGTCGCCACTCCCAGGGAATTGAGGCAGTTCAACACACTTACATTTACCTTCCTTCACTTGGCCAAAAATGAACACTTCCCTTGTTGAAGACAGAAGTGGACATGAATTCTCCTTGCCCCTCCCCAGCCAGGAATTCTCTGTACTGGGGCCAAGAATGCACGACCTTCAGTAGTTAATAAGCTGATGGAGACAGAGGGATAAAAATCACAGTAAGGCCAGGCGTACTGCTCCCTCAGGCAGTACCGTGGGCTTCGCAACTCTTTAGGAGAGCTATCAATGAAGAAGCCAAGACATCCAGAGCACCACATAGTCAGCATTTCCAAATGCTATCCAGACTTAATAACTGGGCCATCACTAGAAAAACAAACAGGGGAAGTTTGAAGTGTGGCTTAAAACAAACATTGTGCTCAGCAAAAAAAAAAAAAAAGAAAAGAAAAGAAATGTAAAAAGATTTGCCATGGCTGGGAGAAATAGAGGAGAGAATTATGACTTGGGACAGCATTTTCCATAAGTGAGTTATGAAGTAGGGGAGTTCTGTGCGGGGTTACTAGGAGTCACTCGAACATAAATTGGGGAAACATCGGGTTAAATAAAGTTACGGTTTTTTTGTTGTTCTCAGAACCCCTAACATGCTAGTGGTCACTGAGACTATATAAGAGCAAGACATGGTGTGCTGCGTATTCTAAACTTAATCCAGCACAAGACCTCTGCCTTGTTAAAGGAGTCTTCTGAATAATCCACAAACCAAATCACTGGAAAACATTACTCTGAGATAATAGAAAATGATAGTATCTATACAGATGGTGAGGTAAACCACCAAGCTCCTTACCGCTCCTTAACTCCAGATCCCATCCAACTACCCAGGGCTGAATGGACCATCAGATTTAAATAATGGCATAAAATTAAAGCAGAGGAGTAACTAGGTATTAAAAAAAAAAAAAGGTGGGATAAGACAATCAGGTTCTGACCAGTAATGAGCGAGTGACCATACAAGAGTAAAAAAGCTCTAATGAAACCAAGGCCATAATTCTTACTATGAGGCATTTGCAAACCTTGCTCTGAAGCGGTGGCATGACAAAGGGTTAACTATCCTAGACTGAATTTGAAGTAATACAGGCATCTTTCCCATGGGACAGCTGCCTCCATTAGAAGTCAAGGGCCAGTCCATTTCACAAGCAGTTCACATTTCAATGCCTCATTTCAAACATTTATCATAAGCAAAATCTTGACAGCCACATAAAATCTGCCCTTTTATCGTATGCACACATTTGAAATAAATGGCACAAAATAAATAATATATGACTGGTTTTCTTATACCCTGATTTGTAGTTTTTTTTTTTTACTTGTATAAAAGGATATCAGATATTATTCTAAGTAATAAAAAAAGAGTTTAATAAACATTTACATTGCATCTGAGTTGGGTGGAACATTATTTAGCAGGAAAGCTCCTGTGTAAGGTTTTTTTGGTATCAACTTTATAATTCACATACCTATAATTCACCCGTTTAAAGAGTACATGATTTTTAATATGTGTCAGAGTTGTGACCATCAGCATAATTAATTTCAAAACACTTTTATCATCTCAAAAAAGAAATTTGCACCTTTTAGCTATTGCCCCCATCCCCAGGCCCTCAACCCCTCCAGTCCTAGGCGACCACTAATCTACTTTCTACTTGCCTATACTGGACACTTCATATAAATGGGATTATATAATATGTGGTCTTTTGAAACTATAAGATTTTACAGTTTGTTTACTGCTAACAAAACATCTTTGTTTATGAAATCCTCAGACAGCTTCACTGCAGCAAGAAACATATTTCACAATATATCAGCAAAGCGCTGCATTGTGCTGGCGTTTATCCAGCATATGTCCGATCCAGCAATCACGATATTATGTTTCACCAGTGTGAGCATTTAAATTTCACTTAATGGGCTGCAGTTATTTTTTATCAATAAAAATGTGGCTTTGTGACCTGGTATTATAATGTGAATACACTGATTTATTTTGGAATGAGCTATTGCAGATATAAAATACTGGTATTTTAATCTTTTCTATAATCACCCTTGAAGTCAGGAAATCAAAATCATTCCCCAAAATAGTCTAGTTGCTTCTTGATTTTTTTTAACTTGCTTGATTTTTCTTTTTTCCATTTCTCATTTGTTAATCGAAAGATACTGAACACCATAATGAATGATGGTATGACAGTTTTCTGGTAGTATGTCCTTATAACTATAAATATACACGTTGCCCTGATTATATTAAATAGAATAAGGAAAATTTAGGTAATACATGAAGGCTCAGTTCACAAATATTCCAGAAATAATTTGATCTCTAGCAAATATCCTTTCACCTCAGCTTCACACTTTATTGCGACCTTGCTTTAAAGAATGCTCTAACCCAAGAGAAAATAGCTTCAACGGAACAAAAATCATTGATTATGATAAGTAATTTTTAGTCTCCATTATTGTTGGAACACATTACACATTTTTTTACTGAGAAGAGATATCATACAAGGAAAAAAGTGAACAAAAATGGAAGTAATGGTTTACATTAAAATGACTTTTTTTTAACAGAAGTAAACATTAAAAGAAAAAATTTAGAGCGATGAGAAAGGAGAAGGGATTGAAGATCACAAAATGTAAAGTGAGTACCATCAGGATGAAAAGGCTGGACAGAAAGGGGGATTAATATAATTTATAACTTGCTTTGAAATGTACAAGTTAATCCCCCAAGAGACTGGAGGTTATAAAAGACACTATTTTTGTTTATATTTTAGGTATATCTATATAGTAGAAGCTAACTAAGTTTTAATAGGAAATCTGGCAGGTCTGACCTAGCTGTTTATTTTTGTTGCTATAAAACACCTGTATTATCCAAGAAGTAAAGTTTAGTCCAAACATTGATAATAGAGGAGAAAGCTTAAAATAGTGAATATAGTTACTCAGATAAAGTCTTCAATACATAAAATAGCACCAAAGATATTAGCTTCAGAGAGGCAACTGTTTTATACAGAGGTGTGTGATAGGGTAAACATAGTTCTGGACATGAACCTGGATTCAAGTACCAGCTTACAACAAAAAAATTCCTAGGACTTTCTGTTTTCTTAACTCTACAAGCAAAAAAATGGCTTTTCACTCAACTCCAGAATCTGTCAGAAATAAATTTAAAAGTATTTCTAAAAGCATGTTGTAAACTATAATGAGTTATCATACATCTTTATTAACAAGTAGTTTTTAAAAAGTCGGTTAAAGGCTTTTGTAGGACTGTGTTGGCGATCCTTTAGAATGTTCTTTATCAGTAACTATTTAAAAATGCCATTCCATGTGTACATATGATTCTAACTCATCTCATGAACAACTTAAGATAAGGAGATCTGATGCCAGACTCAGAAATGATAAAAATTTATACAGTAACAATCACACACCCATTTTTTCTCCCTTCAGCCTAATTTCTACCCCCACCCACCGTTCTTAACATCATTTATATACTTCCAGAGTTTTTATATTTTATTTTCAAACTTTAACTATAGCATCAACTTACTCCCACATGAAAATGAACATGGTTAATATGTGCTTATTATAAGATACTAACTCTGAAATATTGAGCTATCTTAACTGGCATTCTAATTTCAACAATTATATTAAAAGTCTAAGAAATTCAAAGATACAGCTTTTAAGTAATTATTAGAAGTGATCAAATTTCTACTTCTTAACATTCAACCTTAAAGTTTCACAAAGAACTCTCCTTACCAAGACCTCCCTGTTATCAGCTTTTCTTTTTGCCTTGAGAAGTGGAAACTGAACTTGGGAATCACCTTAAGAAAGGTATTTTGATATGACAGGTGTGATAAGCTGAGATATAGGGGAAGACCTAGGTAGCGAAACATGAAAGTTATAAGGTCCAGGTGAGAGGTAAACAATATTAGCAAAGGACAGGGACTACTGAGTAAGGTTGTGGTTCACGTGCAGTCAAAGGTAGCTCTATGCTCCTCTCCAGGGACACCTGGACATCCGCCACTGACCCTGGGCCATGACAAGGATGGAATGCACTAATTAGTGACTTATAATATGCTGTTTAAAGCCTGAAATTCCGTGACACATACTCTATTTGTTTATATTATTTGTAGGGAATTTATAGGTTAATGATTGGTACTTGGCATCTTCAATTATATTATCTAACTTAGCCATATGAGCAGCGAGGTATACAAGACTGTTTTGTAAACTTCAGTCTTGGTTTCCCTGAAAACTGGTATTTTGTGCATATCTTGGTTCACAGCCTGGATGCAGAGCATATACCATGAAGATTTTAAGGAAGGGCCCTAGAGCTGTGTCTGAAAATCTCAGACCTCTCTCTGTCTTCCATGTTTTCTTTCTTCTTCATTTCACCAAAGCTGAGGCAGAGCAGAAGAAACTCCCCAGAATGTGCCCCTTTGGCTTGTGGATTATTAGCACACTCAGAGCCTTTGACTTCCTGTTACTTCCTAAAAGAATTCAGGTAAGGAGGACTATACGAGTATGAAAGCTATTATCAGAGATAACTTTTTTCTTTTCTTTATCTAATCCTTACCTGAGGATATGTGTATTGATCGTATGGGTTGTTGTTGTTGTTGTTTTTGCATTTTTAAATTATATTTTATTGATTATGCTATTACAGCATAATCAATCTCCCAAATTTTTCCCCCTCTGTCCACCTCCACCCAGCACCCCCCACTCCCTCAGGCAATCCCCACATCATTGTTCATGTCCATCGGTCATATCTATAAGTTGTCCGGCTACTCATTTCCTATACTGTATTTTACATCCCCATGGCTATTCTGTAACTGCCTACTTGTACTTCTTAATCCCCTCATCTCTTCTCCCATTCCCCCTAACTCCCCCTCACCAGACAAGCATCAATATGCTCTCCGTATTCATGATTCTGTCTCTGTTCTTCTTGTTTGCTTAGCTTGTTTTTTATATTCAATTGCTAATATTTATGTATTTATTATCATTTTATTGTTCATAGTTTTGGTCTTCTTTTTCTCAAATAAGTCCCTTTAACAGTTCATATAATAATGGTTTGGTGATGATTAACTTTAGTTTTTCCTTGTCTAGGAAGCTCTTTATCTGCCCTTCAATTCTACATGATAGCTTTGCTGGATAGAGCAATCTTGGCTATAAGTCCCTGCTTTTCATGACTTTGAATATTTCTTGCCAATCCCTTCTAGCCTCAAAGTTTCTTTTGAGAAATCAGCTGACAGTTACCCACAGGGGCATTCCCATGAGACTAACTGCTTTTCTCTTGCTGCTTTTAAGATTATCTCTTTATATTTAACCTTTGGCATTTTAATTATGATGTGTCTTGGAGTAGGCCTGCTTGCATCCATCTTGTTTGGGACTCTCTGTGCTTCCTGTACTTGCGTGTCTACTTCCTTCACCAAATTAGGGAAGTTTTCTTTCATTGTGCTTTTCAAATAGATTTCCAATTTCTTGATCTTTCTCTCCTCCTTCTGACACCCCTATGATGTGAATGTTGGAACCTCCTGAAGTTGTCCCAGAGGCTGCTTACACTACCCTCGCTTTTTTGTATTCTTTTTCCTTCTTGTTCTGATTGCTTGGGTTTTCTTTTTTCTTTTTTTTTTTTTTTTGCTTCCTTATGTTCTAAATCACTGATTTGATTCTCAGTTTCACCCACTCTACTATAGTTTCCCTGTAAATTGTTCTTTATTTCAGTTAGTGTATCCTTCATTTCTGACTGGATCTTTCTTATACTGTTGAGGTCCTCATTAAGTTCCTTAAGCATCATTATAATCAGTGTTTTGAACTCTGCATCTGATAGATTGCTTATCTCCATTTTGTTTAGTTCTTTTTCTAGAGTTTAAATCTGTTCTTTCATTTGGGCCATGTTTCTTTGTCTCCTCATTCTGGCCATTTCTCTGTATTTGTTTCTATGTATTAATTAGGTAGAGCTGCTATGATTCCCTGTCCTGATAGTGTGGCCTAATGTAGTAGGTGTCCTATAGGTCCAATGGCACAGCCTTCCCTATACCCCAAGCTGAGTACTCAAGATGAGCCCTCTATGTGGGCTGAGAACATCCTCCTCTTGTAATTGAGCCTTGACTGCTATTGGCAGGACAATGGGAGGGATTACGCAGGACAGTCAGTTGCAAGAACTAGCTGTGACCACTGACCACCAACACCCTCCCTCCATGGAGGATCAGCTGTGCAAGAGCAGGGAGGTGGTGCTCCAATGTTGTTGGAGCTGTCCACTGGGTGTGCAGGCTCTGGGGTTTTCTGGGTGGTGCAGGCCGAGGTCAGCCCCCACCTGTGTTTTGTCTGGGGCCACCCTGCACTCAGTGATGGCTGCTACTTGTGCTGTGCTTGGAGATTCCAAGGCAGGGCCAAGCTGTGAAACTAGGCTGGCTGCTGCTAGTGCTGGCCCTGGGGACACTCAGCAAGAGGTACAGGGCCTGAGGGCTCCCTGAAGCCGGCTGTTGTTTGTTTGAGAGGAATTAGGAAGTTGTGAAGCAAGAGCCAAGACCAGCTTTTCATATGGAAAAGTCTCTGTTAACAGCGTGGGTGGACCAGTTATGTTGGGTGGGATGGAGTCTCAGAGGATCTCCAGGGCAGGGCAAACAGTATTAGCCAGGCTGATGGCGTCAGGTATGTCGCCTGCCTGCCAGCTCTGTGGTGCTATTCGAGGAGGGTTCAGAAAAGGGACAATAGCTTCTGCCATCTTTCTATCTGGGAGAAAGATGACCCCCAGCTCTCGCCTTGATGTCAGACATGTCAGTTCCTCCCTGTATGCCACTGGTGCCTTTCAAGCTGCTACCCTGGTGCTGGAGCTCAGAGGGAGTAAGTCTGATTAGGTGACTCTGTATGTGGGTTTTTTAAGAGGAACTGTTTGGGACTCCACAAGTTTTTCCCACTTACTCAGTCTCGGCTGGTTTTTGCAGCCGTAAGTTATGGGGACTTATCTTCTGCCAGTGGAGCCCTGGGTTGGGGGTCCTGGTGTGGCACTGGGACTCCTCACTCCTGAGATATCCCTCCTCAATTTTTATCCACCACACGTGGATGTTGGACCAGCTTGTTTTGCATCCCTGCCCCTCCTACTAGCCTGTATGGATTTGGTTTCTTTAATTCCATAGTTGTCAGACTTCCATTTAACTCGATTTCTGATGGCTCCAAGTGATGACTGTTCTATAACTCAGTTGTAATTTTGATGTGGTTGTGCAAAGAGGCAAGCCATGTTTACCCACACTACCATCTTGACCAGTAGTCTCCAGAGATAACTTTTTATTTCAGAAAGACTTACCTGCATGGCATGGCAAACATTGTTTACTGAACATTTGCTCTTCTTACCTTTCTGTGAATCATCTTTCTCCTTTTTGTAGCCCCAAGTCCCTACTCTCTTCTCCTTTGCCCAGGATGATACATAAGCTTCAATTACCTGACTTATGGGGAGTTTCATATTTCTATGGGGCTCCCAAAGGTATGAAATGTATTCTCTTCCTTGTAATCTGTCTTATGTCAATTTAATTATTAGGCTAGCCAAAGAACCTAGAAGAGAAGAATAGAAAAGTCTTCTGCTCCTATACAGCCTTAAATGACTATACCATTCGGTCTAGGAGTCCTTTTGATGCTCTGAGTCTGTGTAATTGCTAAAACTTCAGTGAAAGCAAACAAAAGCAGAAATTGAGGCTAGGAAAGTGGAGTGTAACCATTATGAATTCCAGCAACTGTCCAGGAAGACACCACACAGAAGCCGAGAAGGCGCAGCTTCCCTCCCTCATATCTTACTTAGTCAGATGAGACTGCACTGCTCTATCACCAGCAGGCAGATTATATATATCAGCCCTGATGTGAAACAGTGTCAAGGATACAAACTGCATCAGAAATTTTGTGCCTTCCTAAGAGAATATTCTGAGGCATTTTCTTCACACACTCTGTAGCAGTAAAAAACATTTCGAATAGAGTATTTTTCTACAAACTGTATCTATGTGGATAGACTTCTAAAACCAAAGAAAGTACTACTGTAAGGCAAGATGGACAGAAATATACGAATCCTGCTCTCTTAGTAGAAATCCAGTTTCTTTTTGAAAAATATATATACATATGTATTATATATAAATATATTCATTAACATTTTTCCTTCTTGGCAGGTGAAGTTAAATAAATTCTAAGTCTATGGTTTTCTCTTTCTTTTATACAAAAATAACTGCTTTATTGTCATTAGTTATTTTACAATCACTCAAAGTGATTTTTCAAGCAATTATGGTTGCTTTGAAGTGGAAAACCTTGATTATTTAATGTTTTAATATAGTTTGTTTTAACTAGAGACATATGACTATCAGATATAGGGAAGAATATTCTCAAGAGGAGCATGTTTTGATTCAGCCATATATTAACTAATATGCATTAGTACTTGGTAATTAAACATACGATATGCATGTTAAATAAAAAGAATTTGTACCGTGTATTTTGCTGCAATAGTGAGTGAACTGAGGCCCAGAGAGATGAAGGAAATTGGGCTAGGGTGCAGATCTCAGAGTCTGAGCTACTAGGTATCATTAAGACTCTCTGATTTAGGCACTCAGGCAGAAACCCAAAGAAAATAGCCTGCAAGAAAAGAATAAAATAAAGAAAGAGAAAATGAAGAGTTCTCTGCAAAATGAATTCCTCATTTTCTGGGTCTCCACGCTCAAGAGGAGGCAAGGAGCACTATGAAGACAGAGAGAGAAGGGGCCACAGCCTTAGGCTCGGAGTACAGTCTGATTTGGCTCAAAGGAAGGCCACTAATTCAGGGGAAGATGGAGTATTCGGGGGATGAGAACAAGCTTTATACCTCCTTGGAGGCTCCAAGTGCCACATAGGAGCTTAAAGGAGGGCTCCCTTCCCCCAGCCCTGGGAAAGAATTTTGGAAAGTGACAGTGAGTGTCTTCCTTTGGCACCTGCTAGTCAGAGGCTCCTTAAGCCAGAGCCAAGCTGTTGAGAAAGCAGGATGGCTTCCGGCTGGTAAGCGACTGGTGTCTATGCTATTCTGGAAGACCCCGCTGACCACACTTCACACACAGGGTCCCCTCTCAGTTTGCAGAGGAAAGCAGCTTTTATAGCAAATCAAGTCTAATAAGTAGGCCTTTCAGAGATATACAAAGGCCAGTGATGTATTCTTCCCTGTCCTGAATTTCTATTAGTATCTTAGGCAACAAAACGGCTAATTAAGAAATGTCTGATATGATTGCGGGAGAGGGGGTGGGCTGGGCGGGGGAGAGAAATTGGGGGAAAAGGGGACAACTGTAATTGAAAAACCAAAATAAAAAAAAAAAAAAAAAAAAAAAAGAAATGTCTGTAGTTAGCTTGTGGATCAAGGCCAAAGAAATATCATAAAATATATATTAAGAATCACTATTAGCTAAATGAACTCTCAGTGTGTGTTTGGGTGTGTGGGTGGGTGGGGGTATTTCATAAGAATATTCTATCAGAGTTTCATATTTTTTAAAAATCCCTCAGAGTTTTGCCTTAAAACTCCTGATAATTACCTTTTTACTTTAAAATAGATACACATATCATTAACCAAAGTATAGGGTCAATTAAATTATTTCAAAGAACCCATAATTAAAAACATTTTATTTTCAAGAGATCCCTACACACATCAGGCTTCTTGCCAGTTAAACCCAGGCTCACTTTTCCATCCCAGGCCTGCTTCCCAGGGTACCAGAAAGTTTACTTGTTCAAACCTTCTTTTCTTTTTTGCCACCTGTTACCATATTCCCCTCTACCCACTGGAGTTCCTCTCCCTAAAGACTCCCCAGCTTCCCAGTTCCAGCCAATGCCCACCCATAACCCCTCCCCATCCTATCCATTTCTTCCTTTTGGAAACACATTTAATTGAAGAAATTCGTTTCCTTTAATGGCTCATCCTTTTCTTCTCTGACTTACGCATATTGGAGTGTCCAAGGTCAGATCCTTAGATATCTTCCTTGTCACTAGATAGGGGACCATATCTGGATCCATGGCTTAAATGTCATCTATTCACTGATAAGCCCTGAATTTCTTTCTCTAGCCTCATTCTCTACCCTGAGCTCCAGACTGTGTATCTAATTATCTTCTTCCTGTTGTTGCTTCTCTGAGATCTCTTAGGCACCTCAAACCAAACATGATCAATATAAAACTCTTGATGTCACACTCCCAACACAACAACCCAGTCTCTCCAAGGATTTCCCTCGCAAGTTACAACATGACTGGATATTATAATTATGTTCACTGTCCATCTCACTTATTTCAATGTAGGTTTCATGAGAACAAGGATTTTGTCTTGTGTCTTGCTGTATTCCCAGTGCCTAGACTAATATCTGGCAAATACGTTAAAAATTGAACAAAGATGTTCAATAAATAGCTGATAAGTGTAGAATAGTGGGTGAGGAAAGCAAAAACAATAAACACTGGAAAAGCTACAAATAACAAATAAGAATGCTTTCTTAACAGTTCATCCTGTTCAGTAGAAAAGTGCAAAAAAAATGTTAATGGTTTGGTGGAAATCTGCTATCTTATTAGAATATTATTTCTGGAGGTAAAGATAATCAATTCTTATGCTCCTTAGAGACTAGTCCCTTCCATCATTCTCCTAGTTATCAGGCGATCCTGAGGAAGAGAAATAGCTATGCAATAATAGGCCATTCAGGTTTCCCTAGCCTCAAAGATACTGTTTACATCTTTACATTATTTACCAACAAGTAGTTTTTTTCAATATAAACATTCTGAGGCAGGACAGTAAGAAGCTAGGACAATTCCTGGGCAAATAGAATTGGGAAAATGAGACAAGAAAATTAAACAAGGCCAAACAGTTTGAACAACTTACAGACAGCTAGTAAATCACAAGACCTTGTCTTCCCTAACCAAGGAAACTTGAGAGCAAATGGTTTATACCTCCCTTCCCTGACCAGAGAATTCACAGCTTAAATCACCCTGGTCAGGGAAGAAGAGGACAGAGACCCAATTAATGCCATTTGTACCAGCCAAACCCAAGGACAGATGAAGAAAAGGGAACAAATAACAAAAACCCAGTTAGAGCCAGACAGACCCAAGATAAAAGTAAGCAATGAAGCTGACCAGAGAATAATCCAAAACTCCTCTATATGCTCATATTGATGCATCAGCATATTAAAATTGCACCTGGAAAGCTGATGAATATTCTGCTGAAACCCTCCCCTGAGATTCTCACCTGCAGAAGAGAGATAAAACCCTGAGGACAAATGATGCCAGTAGAGGCTCACTCTGAAGCACGGTCACGCCTATTCTTGGGCATGAACCTTTTACTTCCTTCTAAACTCAAAGGGTCTCCATGATACTTGCAACTAGGGGAGCAGTGGGCAGTGGCAGCTTGCACCAGGCTAACCCCCTGACTCTGTCTCCATGGCCCCCCCTTTTCTCTGACTTACCAGTGAGCTAACAGCAGCCTCGCCTTGGCTCACTTCTTTGCTGTCACATTTCTAGGGAGCCAAAGCCAAGCACCACCTAGGCTCTCTCCTGGTGCTTCTTCTAACCTAAGTCCTTCCTCTGTTTCACTACCCCCTGCTTTAATAAACATACTCTCAAAATCAGCTGGACTCATGTTGTGAAATCTTTCCCGCACAAAAAATCAAATCAGACCACTGGGTAGTTTCAATATTTCTTCTCACACTTGCCATCAACCATTAAAAGCCTTTGCATCAACTGCAAAGAGAACTGGAAGCAATGTTGGCTGCTCCTTGGGGTATCCTGATTCTAAGAGTGAACTCCCATGAGTACCACATCCATCTCCAGCTCTGAAATCTGAAATTAGACCTTTTCAGAGAATTTAACCAAATCAGGGCTTTGTGATATTCTTTAAATAATTCTTAAACTTAACAGGAGCCAGGTTAAAGTCAGGCACTTTTTATCTATAGTAGTTCAGTTTCTTGGTAAGAAAAGCTGGATGCTTTTTCCTTCCAGATGTCAGTCAACCCAATATTCAAGTTCTTAAAAATCACTGTGGGGCCAAGTTGTGATTTTATGCTCTTTCTTAAACTACTGTTTATTAGGCATTTATTCTAGTAACTTCCTAGAGCTTTGCACTATCTTATTTAATCCTCAAAGGAACCCTGTATGGCAATGTTGCACTCATCTAACAGATTAGGAAACTGAGGCAGTGAGAGGGAAATACTTTGCTCAGGGCAATGATTCAAACCCACATCTGTCTGTCTCCAGATCTCAGGCTTCTACCTCTACACTACACAGCCTCTCATGCTTTTTTATTTGTACTAATGATTAAGATTATATTATCACTTTTATTAGTAGTAGTAGTAGTACCTCTGCTTAAATGGTTTGAGGCCATTTATAATAAAATATGCATATATAATAAAGCAGTTAAAATAAAACAGGGAATTTTTAATTTTTTTTTAAAAAGAAGCGTATATCCTTTAGAAGTACGGCAACAAGCATAAACATGATGTCGCTATTAGGACTAAGAACTGAGACCCCTTTGTGAGCATGACTCAGTCATCTGCTCCAGGGAAATTTTACCCATAGCAGTGAAGACTGTAAACCGGTAATTCGATTCGCTGTTTGCTTTAGGAAAATCAATTAATCTTAGACAACAGACTGCTCAGAGGGCAAAAGGCTCACATACCCAGCAACAACACCCTGACCAGGCCTCAAGGCGTCATTCTAACTGAGCTTTAAACAGAGCTCTTGGGTCCCCAGGAAACAAGTGTAAGGAAAAGAGTCGCACAACTCTAGTTATTTGATTTTTTAAAATACCATTAGATATTCAAGAAAAACAAGTTTCTTCACTATTATTTTTTTCCCCACTATACAGATGAAGAAACTGAGGCTTAGAAAGGTTATGAGATTTAGAAAAGATTCCACTGAGAGTAAGTAATGGGATCTGAATTGAAACCCAACTCTTCTCTGACATTTGAGTCCATATTTTCAAACAGCACAACATACTGCTACATATGAGTGTATAGCTTTCTAATACTTATCTCAAGAGAAGAAACAACTTAAGAAATAATGGAGGAGTTGGGGGATTGCATGTCACTTGGGTTATGGCCCTTGAATATCTGTCAGCTGGTTTTTGACAGGAATAGAATAGCAAGTAGGTAATTGAGGGTAACTTCTCTGATGACAGCCTCTGAAGAATATTCTGTGTTGCAGACTGAAGAGAGATGCATATGCTTCGGGTAGCAGGCAAGCAGGGGGCAAGGCTGACATTCCATTAAAAATGATGAAAAGCCTGCTCTGATGATTTGATTGGACGTAAGGGTCATCTTATTTGCATAAGAGGGAAGGGCAAAGAAGGACACAAAGTCAAATGGTCTTTAAGAAGAACTCTGTCATACTGACCACTTATTAGTAGAACAAAAATTAGACTGAAGAAGTCTAAGAGTAGGTACTATTAGCTCTCTATTTCCAATACAAAAGAACCTTAGTATTGATCTTTGCAATGTCTGGTTGTGAATATCATTAGTTTCCATATTTCATTTTAAAGAATATATGTAAAAGCAATTATTTTAATTTTAGAAAGGTTGACAAAAAAGGATTCCTCTTACCTGTGGACAGCTGAACTAATTACGTCCTAAAGTCACCTGTACAAGAAATACTAAATCAACAAAGTTTAAAAAAAGGAAAGAAGGAAACCTTAGTCTTCCAAACTGTTCTATTAATCAAGAATACAGGCATACTGATAATCTAAAAACTAACTGAATCAGACCACTTAAATATGAATTAAAAATAAAATGAAAGGGCCATCAAAATCATTGAAACAGAAGAAAAATAAGAAAATAGTGCTAGTAAACTTTAAACACATTGTGATATGGCAATAATTACAAAGAGAAAAACTGAAATAAGAGTAGGTAGAGAGAATAACAGAATCGAACAGAAGACAAATTAGAGATGGAACAGATGGATAGAAAAACAACATGCACTGAACATAGAATAATGTAAGTGTCCTTGTGAAAAAGAACTTAAGTGTCTTTAAGAAAGAAATCAACTTTTAAAGTTTTTTTGTATTGTTCTATTACAGTTATACCCATTTTTTCCCAGTTGCTCTCCACTGCCCCCTCCTCACAGTCAATCACCATGAAAGAAATCAATTTTAATTAAAGGGAAATTATGAAGAAAATCACTCAGATCAAAATCAGCTATTTATCCAGAAACTATGCATGTGATAACCTTCTCAGACCTGATAAGAAATCCGAAGACTACCAAATATTTAGACTAGGGGAGAGAAGACTGAATTTGACTATATTCTTGCGTTTTTTCGATATCCAAAGTAAAATTATTGAGACTGTTATCAAAAATATAGACCCTTAACCCCAGGACTTAAGCCAATTCTAAAAGCTTGTAAGGCATGACTTTAAAAACTATGTCAAATCACAAAAGTTGTATATTGTAGGAAATTGCAATAATGTACTAAATATCTCTATTTTTCTTCACTTAAATTAAAAACAGATTTAAAAATAGATTTACTAACAATTCTTTCTTTTCATTTCTTTTATTCTCCAACATTGTAAAAATATTCTGGGTATTTTTTGAGATTGTAATTACTCTGATTCTCCTATTTTTGAGATTGTAATTACTCCAATTAAACTGTGGTTTTTATCGTATTTTATTATGCTATTATAGTTGTCTTCCCTCCTCCCTCTTTTGCCCCCCCCCCTTCATCCAGACCCTCCTCCTCAGGCAATCTCCACACCATGTCCATGCATGGGTCATGCATATATGTTCTTTGGTGATTAAACTGTTTTTGGTACACTTAAATAAAAAGTATAGGTGAAAATGTAATATTCTTATAAAAAGAGGGATACCATGCTGAAATGATGCTGGAACAGTTAGCTATTTAGGGGAAGATATTTAATTTAAACTCTCACATTGTTCCACAAACCAAACTGAATTTCACATATATTTCTAGTATATGCTGATTAACAAGATAAACTATGTCTATACACCTCCATGACTTTATAAATTAATACTGGAATGCCATGATTCACCTACTAAATAAGCAACCTGAAAGTGCTACAAGGCTTAATACTTGCCAGGGCTGAGTGAAATTGGAATTCCTTGCTATTACTTATGGGAGAATAAATTGCTTTAATACTTTAGAAAAGCAACATGGCTACACGTATGATCTTGAAAAAAAAACAACTTGTACCATGTGATCCAGTAATGCTAGTTCTAAAATACTATTCTTAAGAAATAATTCTAAGCCCTGGCTGCTGTGGCTCAGTGTATTGAGTGTCGGCCTGTGAGCCAAGTGTCGCTGGTTCGATTCCCAGTCAGGGCACATGACTAGGTTGCACATCAGGTCCCCAGTTGGGGGCGCAAGTGAGAGGTAACCACACAGTGATGTTTCTCTCCCTCTCTTTCTCCTTTCCCCTCTCTCTAAAAATAAATAAACAAATAAATAAAAATAAATAAATTTTTTTTAAAGAAATAATTCTAAAGACACTTAAAGCCATAGGCAAACAGCAATGATATCATATAATGGCTAATACTGACTCAGCACTGACTATACGCAGGTGCTGTTCCAAGTGTGTCACACATAAAGATTCATTTAATTGTCACAATAGCCTAGGAGGCAGGTATTGTTATTATTCCCACTTAACTTGAAATAGCAATGTTGAGGCCCAGAAAAGATAATTCACTGGCCTAAGGCTACTCAACTAATATATGTATAACCAGTGTTAAAGCCTGGCAAACATGAAGATGAATACACTTGCAAATTCTGCACATAGCTCTAAAAATGAAATCCAAATCTGCTAACTTCAATTATTTGCAAAGTGTTAAGTAATAAACTTGTAACGGATTTTACCTAATACAATTTCCTTTTATGCATCTGCTTTACCAAACATAAAATGTTATATTGTTAGACTTCAACAAAATTTCCTGGCAACTTAGTGTTTTTTTGTTTGTTTGTTTTTTGTTTTTTGTTTTTAAGATTAAGACACCCAGATCCTATATTCCCAGAACAACCACTGTTTTTAGCCTGTGATTTGGTGAAATGTGTCGGGGAAAGTCTGTTTCCAAAAGCAGCTGTATAATACATAATCCTGAGCTAAGTCTGCATTTCAGATAGAAGCATAACTCACAGATCGTTAATAGAGAACTGATCAATTTCAAGGCTATGTAAGGCTGTCCATTACATAAACAAAGAGGAACCTGGCATTAAGTCATTGATAATACTTCTCTTAGGCTGGTCAGCCAAGTGGTATCCACTGGATGTTTCCCAGGGGATACTGATCAGTCTGTGTATTCAGAGGACATCAGGCAGGTATATTTCCTGCTTTAATTCAGGCCACTATCTGACAAGCACAGCTCAGGGGGAGAGAAGTGCCTTCCAGTAGTAGAATTAATTATATATTCATTTTATCTCTCGGAACAGTCTAATAACGGCAGACACTGTCTTACACGTATTTCTAGCAGTGTTTGGCACAGCATTTGCACAAGGTAGGTGCTTAAAAGAATGGTCATCCCTGAAGGATAAATTGTGCAGCAAATTAAAATACAACACAGAATTCCCATTTCTCTTTGCCAACGTCTGAAAAATTGGGGTTACATATGATTATCTGCACATACCCATCAAAAGCATTTGCCAACTCAATAGTATTTCTCTCAATCTGAAGCTTAATGGTGGATTTCCCATTACAGTAAAAGCTAGGTAACAACACTGTCTGACCTTGGAGTGACTCATTGCCCTTCTCTGATGACTGGCCTCAGCTGAAAGATGATGTAAAATAAATGAATGAGTGAATACATGACAATAAGATGGGCCTCGCTAACTCTACTCTTCTGAATCGTATACATTTTAAATGTATCTTCTCTCTCTCTGTTCGAATAGCAAGTTCCCCAAATAAATTAAGATATAATAAATAATTGATTACTAGCCAAAGACAGATATTTATTATCCTTCATTCTTCTTTCTTTTTTCTTTCTTTCTCAATGGTCTAGAACATGCATTTCCAATAAGGGGAAGTATCACTCCTGTGGTAGGCTGAATAATGGCACTCCAGAGACAACCAGGTCCTGGTCCCTGGAACCTGTGACAGCTACCTTGTATGGCAACAGAGACTTTGCAGATGTGATTATGGATTATTTATTTATTTATTTATTTATTTATTTATTTTTGCAATTACAGATTTTGAAACGGAGAGATCATCCTGGATTATCTGGGTAGACCCTAAGTGTAACCAGTGTCCTTAAAAGAGGGAAGCAGAAGATCTGACACAGAAAAAGGCAATGTGGTGCTAAGACAAGGTGCTGTACTGCCGGCTCTGATGGATGGAGGAAGGGGTCAGCAGTCAACAAAAGAGAATGCTGTTCTAGAGGCTGGAAAAAGGTGGACTCTGGAAGAGGAACCGGACACTCCACTTGCACCTCTAATAGGGAGTACAGTCCTGCCAACGCCTTGACCTTAGCCCAGTAATCTGAAGACTTCTGGCCCCTGGAACCGTAAGAGAATCTATCTGTGTGGTTTGAAGCCACACAATTTGAAAGTACATTGTTACAGCAGCCATAGAAAATTAATACAGCCCTACTTTGCAAAATCTCAGTATTTAACTTTGCGGCAATTAGGAAAAAATGTCTATCAAAGCTCCTTAAGGAGATAAGGAAAATATAAGTTTTGTAACAATATTTCATTGCAAGCAATGCCAATGAAAGACTGATTCAAATAATGATGCAAGATTTGTATTACTCTCAAGGTCCAGTTTCATTATCATTAATACTTGGGAGCAAGAGGGGTGTTATTATTCTGACAGGTTCTTCTATATCCTTCATTCTAACAATGAATATTTTGTCATCCAGAAAAATGTTGCTGGCCCCTTCTTTATATAGGCAGCCAAATCTTACCGCATTGTTTAAAAGCAATTGCAGGGCTATATTGTGACCCAAAGCCCATCAGGAAGTATATTTTGATATCCTAGATTTCTTTAATGTAATGCAGGCAGTCAGGTTTTTGTACACTGTGATAGGCTCAGAAGAGATGTTTAGTTACAATTCTGCTTTTTGAAAAAATGTTTTGGTGAAACCAAACTCTTATCAGACTACTATTTCTAAATCTAAGTATTTTTAATATTATTGAACAAGTGATGTTGAGGAAGCTAGTTAAGGAGGTAATCAATATATAGCCTTTCATATGGGATGCACTGCATTCTATTTTGTCAAATTGAAAGTTAAAGCTTGGGTCTATTAATCTAGCATAATTGGTCTACAATATTTATTTTTAAAATATCTGTGTTGATTAAGCATTAAAAAGTATAATTCAAGATATATATCAAAATTCATTATATGACTAAGCTCACTCATTAGTTTGCTCTGTCTTGTTCAAGTATAAGTTTCCTATAACCTTCAAGAAATTAAGTTCTGGTTGACTGAGGTATCTTGATTATTAGATTACGCTATAAATTCCCTTAGGAGAATTAAATGCCTGAACAAAAATCTTAATCAGGCTAGATCTGCCAACCAGAATGTTCTTTGAAAATAGAGGTCAAGACGTAAAATAAGAAGATTAAAATTGTCCACTAAGCATTCCAGCTAAACTGCTGAGTATGCATTACTATTCCTTCTGCCCAGTCTGCACAGGGAGCAAAACCTGAGCTTGGGTGGGAAAAAAACTCTGAAACTGAATCAAGCTATTTTTAATCCAAGAATCAATATGTACGAAATGGATTGTGCACACTCTTTATTCTTATATCCGAGATGTAGAAAACTGGTATTTGACCCTATTCACAAGATGGGAAAGGGAAGGGAGGGAAGGGAGGGAATGGGATGGATGAGGAAAGAAGGGAGGGAATAAAAAAGAAGTCCATCTATGCTAATATTCTACATTTTAAAAAGTAGGCTGCCTTTCCCTGTTTATTATTTTTAAATGATAACTGATAAAACTTTAATTACCCTTAAAAAAGCAGACTATACAAGATTACTCTAAAAAACAGTTTTTCTAAAATATTTATTTTATTTCATTTATTGCAATATTTATTTTTAGCGTGAGGGGAAGGGAGGGAGAAAGAGAGGGAGAGAAACATCCATGTGAGAGAGAAACATAGATTCGTTGTCTTTCAAACACGCCCCATCTGGGTACTGATTCCACAACCCAGGCATGTGCCCTGACCAGGAACTGAACCAGCGACCTTTCGCTTTGCAGGAGAATGCCCAACCAACTAAACCACACTGCTCAGGGCAAAACTTTTTATTTTTCCAATGTCAGCTCCAGAGTTGCATTTCTGTAGTACGCCCTGAGCAATGCTCTCTCAACATTTCTAACTTTAGCTTGACCTTCCCTGCAGTTTCCCATTTAATTCTTCACTTGGCACTAGTTTAATGACTGGCTATTCCAAAGAAAGTTGATGTAACTGTCATATCAGGCCAGAAGCTTATGTCCCTTCTTATTACCTAATGCAGGGGAAAAAAAAAGTCACAAACTAAAATGGTACTATTTTGAAGCTGTGTCCAAATGATACCCAACATCTTGATGTTGGAAATATTCACAGGTGTTTTCATTTTTTTTTTAACTATTTATTTATTTATTTATTTATAGAGAGAGTGGAAAGGAGAAAGAGAGGGAGAGAAACATCACTGTGTGGTTCCCTCTCACTTGCGCCCCCAACTGGGGACCTGACATGCAACCTCGTCTTGTGCCCTGACTGGGAACCGAACCAGCGAAACTTGGCTCGCAGGCCAACGCTCATGTTTTCATTTTTGAAGTTCTCCCCTAAATGTTTGTGATTATGGAGATGTAGGTGCTTATTACCTCCCCAAAGTAATGTCAAAGAGGCTCAAGATATTTTTCAATAAAGATCAACCAATATCATTTTGGGAATATTCAAAAGCTGTTGTATTGTTTCTCATTGACAAATACAATAACCTAACTTTCCAAATCATGGGGAAAAAAAATATTTCCAATAGTTAAAAAGAGAATGAAGTGTATGTGCTCCTCATGACAATGCACGCAGTTCAATGGACAGTCCCTGACTATGGGCACATGGGTTACAGCACGCATTAGAATGACCGTACAGATGTGTGTAATGCATGTCCTTGCTTCAGTGGAGAACTGGCTCTCCCTGGAGCACACAATTTGCCCTGCAACCCTGTCTAGTGCCGGCCTGGAGCTGGGATGGGTGTCCCCTTTTGCACTACACGCCTGCTTTTGGAGCATTCTTCCTCCCTCCTTCCCTAAACCTCCTCTGCTTTAAATTTCATGTCTTCATGAGATTTTTTAAAAACTGCAACATGTACATTTTGTCAGGGAAGCAAATTAACAGTAGCTTCCACTGGGACAAAGTAGTGGCAGCAAGGTAGGCAGTCACTGTATCCTGTCCTCTACCAGCATTGTTCCTGTCAGCTACCAAATGCCAACTCATGCCCCCTTCATTTCTTCAAGGCCTTATTTAGCTCTTGGCTCATTGTCAACATCTCCAGAACTTACCATCTAAGTTTCTGGATTCTCAGTATTCACACAGATGATCCCGAGTCCTAGAATTTCTCCTCTAGAGGGAACTTCTCCGCCACTCATTCCCATGCTCATACCTAGTGACACACTCTCCCAGGTGCCTATCTCACCACTTATCTCTCCTCAAATCCCCAACCCATCCCCCTACCTTCCCTTTTGGCTACTGACCTTGCTTCCTGCTTAAGTGAAGAAACTGAAGCAGCCTGGAGAGGACTTTCAGAGGCTCTCTTCATCCACATCTGCATCAGCATACTCTGCTTTTGCAGATTGACAATAATGTTGGCAATGCCTGACTCCTTTCGGAAGGCAATCCCTCCTTTTTCACATTGGATCCCACTCCGCTCTTCTTCACTCAAGGAGATCAAGGGCTCTAGGCATTTTCCCTTTTCCTCTTACATCATTCAAATTCCCCTCTTCACTGGATCATGACCATTAGCAATCAGCATTCACATATACAATTATTTCCTTCATCTTAAAAAAAAAAAAAAATCTTTCTCTTGGGCCTATTTTGTCCCCCTAACTACCTTCTCCTTCTTTGGTCTTCTTTGCAAACAAAACTATCTCCTGGAAAAGTGGGCCTCTATTCTGTCTTCAATTCTCCTCCTTTTATTCTCTCTGAAACCTACCCTAATCAAACTTCCGCCATCATCACCCCAGAGAAACTTCTCTGAGGTGACCAGTGACCACATCTTGCTAAATCCAGTGGCCAATTCAGTTTCCTCATCTAACTTGACTATTAGCAGCATTTCCACTATCGATCACTACTTCCTTTGTAGACATCACTTTCTTCACTTGGTTTCTGGGAACCATTCTCTGTTTATTTTCTCTCTACCTCAGTATCATTTTTAGTTTCCCTTCTTGTTTTCAACACCTCAGTGCTGCTCAGTGGCCCGTGGCTCAGTGTTTGGGCCCCTTCTTTTTTCTCTTTACACACCCTTCCTTATGATCTCAGTGATAAGCCTTCAATAGCATCTATTACTGATCATTCCAAAATTTATATTTCTATCCCAAGATTGCGCTCCCAAACTTATTTGGAAAACTAGTTGAAATTAAAAACTTAATATGTCTAAAACTTCTGATCTTCTCTTCTAAAACTTGTTTCATTTGAAGTCTTCCCCACCTCAATTTTCAAGTTGGTCAAGCTAAAACCCTCGAACTTCATGTTATCTTTTCTCCTCCTTATCTCATACTCGCTGTATCCAACCTATTGAAACTCATATTGGCTCTACTCTCAAAATATGTTCACAATATTGGCGACCTCTTTTCGCCACCTTCTCCTGTCATCCTGGCCCAGGCCACCTTTTTCTCATATCTACATGACTGCATTAACCTCCTACTCACCCCTGCCTTGCGGAAGTCATGTTCTCCTTGGCTCAACAGCTTCCAATAGCTCCCACTTCACTCAAAGTAAAAGCTAACATCCTTTCAATGGTCTACAAGGCCCTACCTACATGACTTGGCTTCCTGTTACCTCTCTGATTTCATCATGATGGTGTGGTATTGCAAAGGGATAGACAGATAGGTCAACAGAACAGAGTTTAGAAATAGGCTCAAAAAAATGTGACCAGTTGATTTTGACAAAGCTATACATAAAGGCATTTCAAAGGAGAAAGACTAGATTTTCAACAAATAGCGATGGGACAATTGAACATTGATATGCCCTAAAAATGACTTTCTACTTAAACTTCACACCTCATACAAAAATCAACTTAAAAAGGATCACAGATCTAAATTTGATACTATAAAGTTTTCAGATGAAAATACAGAAGAAAATATTTATGACTTAGGGATGGAAACATTTCTTAAATCTAATATCAAAAACATAATACAACACCCACGGAAAAAAATACATAATTTTTTTTTGATATACGTAATAACTTCACAGAAATAAAAAGCTTTGTTTTCTGAAAAAGACAATTTTAAGAGAATGAAGGCAAGTGGAGGCTTTCACTTATACGTGGAATCTGAAGAACAAAATAAACCAACAAAATAGAAAGAGACTCATAGATACAGAGAACAGACTGATGAATGCCAGAGGGAAGAGGGTTTGGTGGCTGGATGAAAACGGTCAAGTGATTAAGAACTACAAATTGGTAGTTACAAAGTAATCATGGGGGTGTAAAGTGCAGTATAGGGAATATAGTCAATAATACTGTAATAACTGTACAGTGTCAGCTGGGTACAGGAAATATCAGGGGAACACTTTGTAAAGTATATAAGTGTCTAATCACTATGCTGTACACCTGAAACTAATACAAAATAATATTGAATGTAAAGTGTAACTGAAAAATAAAATTTAATTTAAAAAGGAATCAAAAGTCAAGCTGAGAGAAAATATTTGCAAATCACATATTCAAACAAAGGTCTTAAATACAGCATTTAGTAAGAATTCTCAAAAAGTACCTAAGAAAAGAAACAACACAATTAAAAAATGGGCAAAGCCTGGAACAGAAACTTTACCAAGAATATATGAAAAGCAAATAAGCATATGAAAAGATGCTCAATATTTTATCCATTAGAGAAATGCAAACTAAAGTCATGATGAGTTTACCACTATACACCTATAAGAATGGCTAAAATTTTTTATAAAACTGATAATATCAAGTGCTGGAAAAAATGAAAAAAAAAACTAGAACACTTACACAGTGCTAATGGAATTACAAAATGGTATAGCCATTCTGGATAAGTTAAATGTATACTTACCCCTATCCCAGAATGCCCACCCTTTTAGTTATTTGCCCTAGAAAAATGGAAACTTTATCCACACAAAAATATTAATATACATGAACATATACAGCATCTTTATTTGTAACTGACAAAATCTGAAAACGACCCAAAATGTTCTTCAACAAGTTTTTAAAAAGAACACTGTAGTATACCCATACAGTGAAATATTATTTGGTAATAGAAAGGAACAAACTTTTGATATATGCAACAACTTAGATGAAATCTCATAGGCATTAATGCTGACAGAAAGGACCCAAACTCAAAAGGTTACAGACTGTATAATTTCATTTACATAACATTCTTAAAGAAACAAAACTATAGTGACAGAGAACAGATGGCCGGTTATCAGAGGTTGGGGGTGAGGGGTGTATGACTACAGGGAAATAGCACAACACAGGGGAGGCTTGGGGGGATATAACTATTCTGCATCCTGATTGTGGCTGTGGTGACATAAATCTATACACGTGTTAAATTCATTGAAGTATAAACCCAAAATTTCCATGAGCCTATAATTAATTAAACTAATCTTATAAACAAACCTGTTTATGTAACTATATTTCCCAAAGGCACATTGTCTGTATACTGTTAAACTTTGCTTTCAACTTCTTGATGATGTTAATAGGGATACCTGTTTACAGCAGATTCAGCAAATGTTAGAAAGAAGGACTTCCAACTGAAAAAAAGATAGCTCTCTCTGGTGGAATCAAAAAGCCAATAAGCAGGCACTAACATGGTTGAGAGCCGGGACTCTCAAGTCAGGCTGCCTGATGTAGGACACCGTCTTGACTACTTGTTGGACAAGTTGTTCAGCCTCGTTTTGTCTCAGCTGTAAAGGGGGGAGAGAGAGTACGTGCCTAGCAATTCTTTTGAGAAAATTAAAAGAGATAATTAATGTAAACTGCATGAGGTAAACTATCATAAATATTAGTTATGATATCATTATTAGTTATTTAAACCAATTAAAATCAGTGATAATTCTTTACTGTTTGGTGCTTTGCATCATTCCAGAGAGGTGTGGGGTCCATTCCCAACACGTACAGAGAGCAGAAGTGAAACTGGGACATAGCTTTCCAGCTCTACCCCAGCCATGCCTTCACAGGAGGGTAAAATCACACTGGGGGAACACTTGTTTTTGACTAACTTTTGGCATCTGAATCGAAAAATGATCCCAGTTTTTCTCTATCATGTCAACTTTTTAAGGTACAGGATACCCTCCCTTTGTCCCAAAAATCATACAAAATGTAAATACAAAGGAAAATAAAGAAAAAATTACCTGAATATACTATTTATTCAGAGTTATGTTATTCATATAAAGGCTATATATTGTTACTGTAAGTCAAATTGTGTACAATAAAGTTCTGCTACCAAACATATATATTATATATGGGTGGAGGGTATTTTATCTTTTCAAACGACAGACTAGGAAATGCCAAAATGAGATACTTGAAACAGTCTCCTTCAGTTGGCAAAGCTTTAACAAATTGCTTCATGAGAGCCAGTTTTATGTGCAGAGGTGGGAATAGAATGTTCTTTCTGTCAACAAGTGGCTCATGTAGAATGTTTGGATCACCAGGTTTGAGGTCAGACCTTGGAGGCCAATTCAATTCCACCCAATACTTTTCACGAGCTCTGCTGTCCCACATACACAGGAAACAGGGATACTTGATGCATCCAGGTTGCTGACCAAGAAGGAAGCAGACAATTTTAAGGTCAACACAGATGATCCAGTTGTGCTTGTGATATTGCAACAGATCAGTGACTCTCTTTATGTCTTAATATTCTTCACAAAAATAAACTAAATGGCCAACTGGGACTGCACCAAATAAATTGCCATTGTGGAGGAGGACACACTTCAAGCTCCGCTTTGAGCTGTCGATGAACAGTCGCCATTCAGTTGCGTTCTAGATTGGAATTCCCACTTCCTCCATTAAACCATGTTTGTTATGACAATACACAAAGCCACTATCACTTCGAAAATACTGCAGAAATGCACTTTCTCTTGATCGAAAGTAGGATGCCTTCGCTCCTTTTTCAAGCAAGTTCTTCTCATGCAGTCTTGATGCTAGGAGTTCTGAAGCCTTTTTGGATAGTCCTAAATCTTGTGCCAAATCATTCAACTCATGCTGATCAAATCCCTTACCAACTGACTCATCTCCAATTTCAAAATAATCATCGTTGCTGTCACTTAGTTCTTCACCACACTCCTGTTTTTCAAAAGAGGGTAGTTCAATGAAAACTGGCACTGGGATTTCAGCTGAATGAGACACTGGGCGTATAGCTGATGGTAGACTAGGATACTCTATTTTACATTTATTTTTCTTGTTATATCCTGACTTTTTCACTATACAAAAGTAAGTCACTTGAATGATCTCTGGGCTCTCGCCAAACCATAGGTATACCAAATGGCTATTTATCATGTTACCTTTGTCCACATCCATAAACTTTCGACACACTGCTTGCACCCCTTGTGAGGAGCCCAAGACTTATCTTGATCACCAAGTTTTACTTTAAAATATGCAAAATGGGCTTGCCTGACAAATGCGCTGATGTTTGTCCTTTGACTGGGAATGGTGAAACTGCCACAGATAAAACAAATCAGGGTTGTTTAGGCACTTATGATGAGAAATAGCAGAGGCAGACATGATCTGAAGGCAAGGAAATAAGTACGTATGTAAATAACATAATAAATTCTGCTAACTCCTTGTATATAGACAAGAACTCAAACTACACTTCGGAATACGATTCACTATACAGAGCAGCACATAACCTCTCACCACACTGTCTCATGTGTAACTGAATAGCCTAGACAAATATAAACCTGTTTCTGGTCTCCAAGGTCATCCCCTACCCCTCCCCACTCAAAGGAGGTTTGCTCTCAGCCAATAGGGGAGCACTAGTGCTTCCCTTGATCCAGGCTCGATCCAGACTAGAGTGGTCGCATTAAGATAAGCTGTACAGAAAAAAAAAAAAACTTGACATGATAGAAGAAAACTAACTGCAGTTTTGAAATCAGCGTGCCTATTTAAGTCTAAAACAGCTGAAAAATTGAACACAACAGGACTTATGTTAAAAATTGTTGCCCTGTGCATCCCTCTACTGGAAGTGTCAGTTTCATTCAGCTGTGTGTGAACACTCACAGTGACCGATTATTTCGGCCAGAAACATTAGTTACTATAAGAACAGCTTTGTTATTTATTGGATGCATTAAGTAAATAGTTTAATATTTCCCCGTGAAGCAGGTCATCAGAAAGCACATTCAATATTGTACTGAGTAATAATGCAGTGACCCTTTCAAGAAGCAGCTAGGTATGAAAGGCTGTTTCACTGATAATAAGGCTCTCCTCTTTCAACCTACTGGTTTTTAAATATGTGTTGTTTATTCTTTTGGTGCCAGGATGTCAGCCATTAGTTCTTGCTACTGTCAGAAGGTGCTGGAGTCCCTCCCTCTATTCCAATTCATCTTTCTAATTTATGGTTTTCATCTTGCTGTGTGTAAGTCTGATTACCAAACTTTGAAACAATAAATAATACTTCCACAGTTCTCTACTCCTTATAAAGCACTTTCATGAAAAATATAAAAACCAGAGAAAGTAGAATAGGTATTATTGTAATGTTTATATAGAAAATAATTTTAGTCACACAACTGTTAAAATGGTCCAGTTAGAACTAAGCTCAGATTCTCTGATTTATAATTCTGCGCTATTACCAACCACCTACTGATATAATAGAAGCAAATTGATTTTTAAAGACTGACTAAAGGGCTCTCTATAGAACAGAGTGAATATGTGCTGGTGACTGAGGTCCACGGCATCTAACTGCTGTTTGAATTATGTTTTTCATTTACTCAGTCACAGCAGGTCCACCTATGTGCAAAGTTAATGAGAGACTAAGATAAATGCAACATTATTGTACAAAATGTTGCATGCTGTCGTAGTCCATTTGGTTTAAACAACAGACATTTATTTGTCATAGCTCTGGAGGCTGGGAAGTTTAAGACCAAAATGCAGACAGATTGTGTGTCAGGTGAGGAACCGCTTCCTGGTTCATAGACAGTCACTTCTGTGTCCTCATGTGGGGAAAGGGGAAAGGGAGCTCTCTAAAGTGTCTTAAGTAAGGTCACTACTAACTCATTGATGAGGGCTCCACTCTTATGACCTAATCACCTCCCAAAGACCCTACTTCCTAACACCATCACATTGGCGGTTAGGTTTAGACATATGGATGTTCGGTGGACACACCATTCAGTCTATGGTACCTGTTGTATAAAACGCAGCTCCCTTTCAATTCCCATGATACTGAAGAGTAGAAGGAAATAGTCTCTAAACACATTTAGTTGGCCTAATATTGAAAACAACCACCTATCACTGAGTTTTGCTCACTGATGTTTCCCAAGCATCTGACTCATGGTAAGTAAGCCCTGCGAGACCTCTGCGGAATGAATGAAAATCCAAAAAGATCAAAACCCTAAGATGAGAAACTCAAAACCTAGGTCCAAAATTTCAAATTTTTAAGGATTCCAAACAGGAATAAAGGCAGTCAATAGTATCATGCTTTTTAAAAAGAGAAAACACATTTTTAAGAGACACTGGATGTCAGTCTAAGAAGGTAATAACCAGGATGCTGAGGCACACTGCAAATGTGCCACAAGAGGAAGTATTAACGGAACTAGATATGTTTAGCCTAAAAAGAGAAGACAAGATAGTTCTTTCTAAATATTTGAAGCTGTTGGCCATGTACTATAATTGTCAAGAGGAATAGGAAATTTAAAAAATGTATTCTCTGGCCCTGGACAGGTGGCTTAGTTGGTTGGAATGAAGTTCCATACACCAAAAGGTTGCAGGTTCGATCCCCGGTCAGGGAACATACTTAAGGTTGTGGGTCTGATCCCCGGTCAGGGTACATACAAGAGGCAACTGATCAATGTTTCCCTTCTTCTCTTTTTGTTTCTCTCTCTCTCTCTCAAATCACTAAATATATCCTTGGATAAAGATTCAAAAACAAAGTATTCTCTGTAGATCCAGAGGTTGGGAATATGACCAGGTGGTAAAAAGTCACAAGAGTCAACTTCTCACTTAACAAAAAGGAGCAGTTTAACAATTAGAGCTGTCAAGCAACAGGAGTGCAGCTTTGGAAGAGAGTTGGAAGACAGAAAATTACAGTAATTTAGCATCTCCATTGTCCCAGGCTTTAACATAGGGCCTACACATTAGCATTATCATCTCCTTGGTAGAAGTAAAAAAAGTCAAGCTTAGGGAACAAAAGTAAATTGTCAATACCATACAGTTGGTAAGTGCACAGCTGAAATTCAAACCTAGCAGTAGCTAGCTACCAAAGCATGTGGTTTTTTGTTTGTTTTTCCCAGTTCAATTCAACTCAAGAAACATTATTTTTTAATGTCTGCTTTTGACCAGGCACTGTGCTGGATGCTGGGGATACGAAGATAAATGACAGACAAAACAAGTCCATCCTTAAAAGGACTCATAGCTCATCTTGTCCATTGTGCTGGAAGTATGTGAGCAAAGGCTACATGATCATTCAGGACTACTGGAGAAAATATTATTAATTTTAAGCAAATAATCATTGAGGTACACTCACACACTAATAGCAGTTTATAGATGTGGATTCCTTTAGGTGTAATAGATATATTCCCAACATTGGCATAATAATAGATTTCTAGAAATTGAGCCATTGGTATATTATGAAATTTGGTTGTAAATTTCCATATGGGAAAAATGGAGCTTCAACTATAATAAAAATTACATGGATTAAGACTTCCGGCCAAGATGGAGGCTTAGACGGACATGATCAGCCTCCCTCTACAACTAGAGAGGAATACAACTACTTCAAAACAAAAGATAACTAGAAATTCCAGAAAATAAAACTACACGGAAGCCCAACGTATGAAGTTATAAACCAGCGGCGCCCTTTGGGCAGGTAAGAGCGAAAGGGGGCGGAGCTGTTTGCAGTAGCACCAGGGACAGCGGCAGGGAGGACAATCCCAGCTGCAGTCAAACCCCAGCAGCTCGCAACCCCAACGCTGGGAGAAGCAGCCACCACATCGCCTCGAACAGTGAGGCCCAGGGGGCGGGAGGACGGACCCCGGTCTCCTAGCGGAATAACTGTGTGAATCCATCTTGGACCCCCGCCCCCACACAAACCGTCACAGGGCTGCGAAATAGGTTGCAGATCGCCACTGGTCGCTGGGCAGTGACGACAAAGCTCCGGCGAGAAAGGTTGTGGATTGGCGCCGGTCACTGGGTTGTGATGAGTACACAGGCACTGCCCCCTATAGCCGGCCCAAGAAAACAAAACGCATCTGTCAAAATGAGGCAGACAACTATAGAAATCCCAGTGGCGCAGCTCACCAGGCAACAGATGAAGAATCTGACAGATGAACAAATAAGAAACCTGTCAGAGGCTCAGTTCAGGGCCATTGTTATCAGGTGGCTTACAGAATTAATAAAAGATCTGGAAAAAAATGAGAAAAAATCGAAAAACACTCATACTGAAAGGAACAAAACCACATATGAGACAGATGGTGAGGAAATAAAATCCGGAGTTCAAATCAACAAACCAGAACATAGAGAAGGAACAAACAGTCAACCAGTGCAGAGAGAAAAAACGGGAAGCAAGGAAAATGATGAGAGGATCAGAAACCTCTGGAACAGCTATAAAAGGCCCAACATAAGAATCATTGGTTTGCCAGAGGGCGAAGAAGATGAACTGGAAATTGAAAAATTAAGTGAAAATATAATAAAGCAGAACTTCCCAAACTTGGGGAAGGAAATAGACTTACAGGTCCAGGAAGCACAGAGAATTCCAAAAAAACTGGACCCAGGGAGAACCACTCCAAGACACATTATAATCAAAATGTCAAAAGTTAAAGATAAAGAGAGAGTCTTAAAAGCAGCAAGAGAGAAGAAAAAATCATGTACAAAGGGGTCCCTATTAGACTATCAGCAGACTTCTCAAGGGAGACCCTGCAGGCAAGAAGGGACTGGCAAGAAATATTCAAAGTAATGAAAATCCAAAACCTACAACCACGAATACTCTATCCAGCGAAATTGTCATTCAGAATAGAAGGGCAGAGAAAGTGTTTCCAGGACAAAATGAAACTGAAAGAGTTCATTAGATCCAAACCACTGTTATATGAGATGTTAAAGGGACTGGTTTAGAAAAAGGAGGATCAAAACTGTGAACACCAAAATGAAAACTGCATCACAAGAAACAACAGAAGCTAGGGAACTGAAACAAAGGCAAACTAAACAGGCAACGAGAGTGGAAAAAGAACTATAAGTATGGGAAACATACTGGGGGGAGGTCAGCAGGGAGGGGGGAGGGGGAGAGGGAGGGAGATGATATAGGAATTAAGGAGCATGGTAGGAGGGAATGGAGTAGACAGAGAGGTTGAGAAGAACTATATGCACAACTAATGGACATGGTCTAAAAGGGGGGTACAACTGGAGGGAGGGGGGCCACCAGGTGGAGGGGAGAAGAGGGAAGGGAAATTGGGTCAAATGTAACATTATAATCAATAAAACACATTAAAAAAAAATTACATGGATTAAGCGGCTTTTAAAATATAAAATGGCCACACCATAATAAAATATTACTAACAAGTTACAATTTTATCCATTGTACTAAAGCTTCATATATTGTGCCAGAAATTTCATTAGCATGAGGCAAGATTCAGAAGAGGGGAATGTGCTCTTGAACTACAGTGGCATTGCTAGGAGTGTCTAGACCACAGCCAGGTTTTCTGAGTTCAGATCCTGGATCATCACTTATTACTCATGCATGCAGGGCAAGTTACTAGACCTCTCCATGAGTCACATGCCCACTCCATCAGTAAAATGAGAGGATATAATAATGGCCCCTACCTCAATAGGGTTGTTATAAGGATTCAGCACGTTAATTCACGTAAAGAATTTAGAACAGTGCCTGGTACATTGCTGGCGGTCAAAAATGGTTAGTTATTTGCACTTCCAAGTACAGGCTTAATCTCTACTAATGTCAATAATCCATTTTACAACTCCAGTCTTCTGCATTCCACCCAAAGGGGCCTATCTTCTGTGACATCTCATTTTTATATGAATAGCAATTCTGGTTAGGAATGCTGGCATAATTGCATTGGATGCTTTGTAAATATTGCAGTAAATTCTAACTTAACAATTGAGAATACTCAGTGGTATTAGAAGTTTTGCTAACCTTTTTGTGATTTCATCAATGTTGATTTTAATTTAATTTAGTACAAAGTGTCCAATAAATATTGTCCAAATACACCTGTTTAGGCTATCTTTGAGTAAGTTAAGGCCTATTGTTTGAGATAGAAAAATTAAATTTAAACTTGTTTACTAATTATCTGCTTACGCACTATAGTAATCTATCTGTTCTCTTTAAGCTCTCAGCAAAATGATGCACATCAAGGCAACCCAGGGATTTTCGCCCCCCTCTATTACTGACCCTGAAAGATTAACTCCTAATTTGGTTCTTTGATTTGGGTGATTTTTTTAATACTCCCTGTACTTCAAAAATTATTTAAGGCAGTTGCCATTAAAGATATTTATACTTAATCCCTCGCTGGTATGGCTCAGTGGGTTGAGCACTGGCCTACGAACCAAAAGATCACTCGTTCATGATTCCCAGTCAAAAGCACATGCCTGGGTTGTGGGCCGGGTCCCTGGCAAAAGAGGGAGAGTAGAGGGAGGCGGGCAAGAGGCAACCAATTGATGTTTTTCTCACACATCGATGTTTCTCTCCCTCTTTCTCTCTCCATTCTCCTCTCTAAAAATAAATAAATAATATTTTTAAAAGGTATATATGCCATAAGACTGATGAAAATGTTGAAAAACAGGAAGATTTATATGAAAAACCTAGATTAGTTTTTACAGTTAAACATACTCCTGGAGCTTTTTAACAATGAAAGCAAAAATTTTTTTTTTTAATGATTTAATGTGTTTTATTGATTAAATTATTACATTTGTGCCAATTTCCCTTCCCTCTGCTCCCCTCCACCCGGTGGCCCCCCTCCCTCCAGTTGTCCCCCCCTTTTAGATTATGTCCATTAGTTGTGCATACAGTTCCTCCCAACCTCTCTCCGTCTATTCCATTCCCTCCTACCTTGATCCCCAATTCCTATATCATCTCCCTCCCTTTCCCCATTCCCCCTCCCTGTTGACCTCCCCCCATTATGCTTCCCGTACCCACAGTTCCTCTTTCCCTCTCATTGCCTATTTAGTTTGCCTTTGTTTCATCTCCCTAGCTTCTGTTTTTTTTTTTTTTAAACCAGTCCCTTTAACATCTCATATAACAGTGGTTTGGATCTAATGAACTCTTTCAGTTTTATTTTGTCCTGGAAACACTTTCTCTGTCCTTCTATTCTGAATGACAATTTCGCTGGATAGAGTATTCGTGGTTGTAGGTTTTGGATTTTCATTACTTTGAATATTTCTTGCCAGTCTCTTCTTGCCTGTAGGGTTTCCCTTGAGAAGTCAGCTGATAGTCTAATTGGGACCCCTTTGTACATAATTCTTTTCTTCTCTCTTGCTGCTTTTAAGATTCTCTCTTTATCTTTAATTTTTGACATTTTGATTATAATGTGTCTTGGAGTGGTTCTCCCTGGGTCCAGTCTCTTGGGAACTCTCCTTGCTTCCTGGACCTGCAGGTCTATTCCCTTTCCCAAGTCTGGGAAGTTCTCCTTTATTATATTTTCACTCAATTTTTCAAGTTCTAGTTCATCTTCCTCATTCTCTGGCAAACCAATGATTCTTATGTTGGGCCTTTTATAGCTGTCCCAGAGGTTTCTGATCCTTTCGTTGTTGCTTCCCATTTCCTCTCTCTGCATTGGTTGACTGCTTGTTCCTTCTCCATATTCCAGTTTGTTGAAATGAACTCTGGATTTTATTTCCTTTCCTTCTATCTCGTATGCGGTTTTGTTCCTTTCGTTATGAAAGTTTTTCGCTTCTTTCATATCTTTTTCCTGCTCTTTTGTGAATTCTGTAAGCCACCTGATAACAATGGCCCAGAACTGAGCCTCTGACAGGTTTCTTATCTGTTCATCTGTCAGGTTCTCTATCTGCTGCCTGGTGAGTTGTGTTACCGGTATTTCTAAAGTTGCCTGCCTCATTTTGACAGATGCTTTTTGTTTTCTTGGGCTGGTTGTGGGGGCAGTGCCTGTGTAGCGTCACAAATTAGCGACCGGCGCCTGCTTGTCCGCGACCTATTTCGCAGCCCTGTGGTGCTTTCTTTGGGGGCGGGGGTCCAAGATGGATTCACACAGTTATTCAGCTAGGAGACCGGGATCCGTCCTCCCGCCCCCCTGGGCCTCACTGTTCAAGGCGATGCGGCGGCAGCTCTCCCCAGCTCCGGAGTCGCGCACCGCCAGGGACTTGGCCACCGGGACTCCTCGCCGGGGTCGCGCACCGCCAGGGGCTTGCGTAGCCGCTCTCCCCAGCTCCGGAGTCGCGCACCGCCAGGGGCTTGGCCACCGGGACTCCTCGCCGCCCGCCGCTCCGGGTGCGACCGCAAACAGCACTGCCCACTTTAACTCTTACCTGCCCAAATGGCACCGCTGGTTTATAACTTCATATGTTGGACTTCCGTGTAGTTTTATTTTCTGGAATTTCTAGTTATCCTTTGTTTTGAAGTAGTTGTATTCCTCTATAGTTGTAGAGGGAGACCTAGCGTGTCCGTCTAAGCCTCCATCTTGGCCGGAAGTCCTCGAAAGCAAAAATTTTTTAATGCTATAAATCCTTATTGCCTTATTCATATCACAACGGAAATAATTTCCTGGATAATAAACTCAACGAGGTATGTACCTAATGATTCTTTCACTTAAGAAAGTGGATCTATATAATAAATGATATCTTCAACAGTATGGAAGATGAAGACATTAATGACAATTTATGTTTATTATGTATTTACTACATACCAAAATAATGTTACAAATACCATGAATAAAATTCTAAAACTTTTAGCAGAGCTGAGACTTAAATATTGATTTTCTAATACTAATTCAGAAAACTTTGCAGTTTTTCCAATATACTATTCTATACCTACCGTATATGGAACAGAATTTAACCACACACACACGCACACACATGTGAACAAATATGTAAAGTTCCATAATACACAAACCACATATACACACACATATACCTTTGTCAGGACCAGCAATCCTGTTGTAATAAGAAATGAGTCTTTTCAGTAAATAAACATGATTCCATTAATTAAGTTATTAAATTATATAGCATCTACCACATTTTACATTTGTTATCCTTGTCCATTTCTCATGGACCATCGGGTCATGATTTTTTGTTTGTTTGTTTCATGATCTCTCTTCCAATAACTATACATCAATGCCCAGAGTATAGAAAATAAATAAAATTGAACCTACAATAACAACAAATCTGGGATTTTAATTTAACACCAGTCATCAAAAGTCTATATCAATATACTACAAAAGAGAATTTATTTATTTCTCCCCTTACAAATGTAATCAGTTCTAAATGCTAATAATAGTTTTATTAGGTACATTAAAACATGAGCCATGCCAGCAGGCCTCCAGGGCATATACCTGGGTTGCAGGCCAGGTTCCCTGGCAGGAGGCAGCTGAGAGCCGACAGATCTATGTTTCTCTTGCACATTGATATTTCTCTCCCTCTAGTGATACAACTAGCTTTCAGCCCATCAGAGACAGTATCAAGAAACACATTGTAGATACACTTAGAAGACCAAGGAATAGGCAAACCTGCTCTTTTGTTTTCTTTTAGTTACCTGACAAACTTGAATGAGTACGTTTATCAGCCAAATATCCTGGAGCTATTTTAGATTTAAAAATACATACATGTAGATGTAACAAGTTAGTCCCTTCTTACAAATCAACTATTGAAAATGCATAGATATTGAAGGACTATAACCAAGGGATTCATTAGTGGTTCTTAAAGTGTAGTCTCCAGAGTAGCAGCCACAGCATCATGTACTGTGAACTTGTTAAGAATAAAAATTCGTGAGTCCCACTGAGACCTACTGACTGAGAAATTCTGGGGGTGGGGCCTGGGACTCATGTTTTGATGAGTTCTTTGATTCTGAGGCTCACTAAAATTTCAGAACTGATCTGAAAGAAGGGATCCTCAAATTTTTCTTTCTTTACTGCCTCCCTTCATTCCCAACTTACATCCTCATACTTAATTACCAACTCCTGCTGCTTATGATAGACCTACTCACTGAATCTGCACTCAAGCACCGAGCACCTAAACGAGGGTGCTCCATCAATCACCACTGTCTTGCCTCAACAGAAAGACAACTCTGGATTCTCTGCCCCTTCCTCAACCCTCACTGTTCCTTCCTCAGCTGCAGCTGCTGTGGCCATGGAGGTGTGCAGCTTTGAGGATCTGGACTCATTGGTCACAGTTCTCCACAAATCGCCTGTCTGTGCACTTGGCCCTCATGTTGCCCATGTTCCGTCCTGTCTGCCTACTTGCCACATGAACCTGCTGCTCATGGCTGCCGAGGTCGCCCCCTGTGAATGTTTGATATCTTGCTTAACAAGGGTAGTGGTCTATGTCACTACATGACCTTGGGTCCACTTCCGCAGTAGATTCTTGTCTCACAGGGAAGCCTGGGATTGAACAGGTGAATGGCAATTTCTTAGTAGGAGGAGAGTCTGGTACTACAAAGGGAAAGCAAGTGATGGTCCAAACCCGGCACATACAGATGCACCAGGTAAAGAGCTAGAGAGCAGCTTGGTTTTCAACAATAGTTTGCAGTGAAGGGAAAAGAGGCAGGGCATCCTGAAAACTGTCTCATGTTCTTCTTATTATTTATACTAAGAATACATACTAACTTCTACTTAGTTGGCTCCTTTCTCTGTCTCCACAAAGCCATACAACTGTATTTGGGCATGTCCAACATGAATGAACTAGATAAAGCAGAAACCTTACTGTAGATATTCATTTAGTTCATTGTAATAAGGACATGTGTAAATGTAAATTATTAATTAAATTTCAATAAACTTTGAACAACTTATATCTCAGAATAATAAAACCCTATTTGTAACATGTCACTAATTTAAAAGAGATATCAGTGGATTACTTCTGTTTTATTTCACAATATTGAGCATTTTTTTTCATTCTACTTTTTTCTATTACTAAAACGCTCCATTAATAAGCCCATTAGTAGTGGATCTGGTACCTGTTGGTCTTTCCTGCTGCACTGGTGTAGGAATTAGGTGCCATCAGCACCTTTTCTGCAACTTTCATAGCCAAAAAATGGAGTAAATGATTTAATACAAAGTTTCCAAAATTGCTCTTAAAAGGGTCTAGTGGATGAAGCTGCTTTTGGCTCTGGGTTGCCAGCATCACTGGCAGACCGGCTGCCTGTTTGAACCTGATCTGGCAGGTGCTGTAGCCGTGGGAAAGCTGAAGAGAAGCAGGGAGTCCAGTGAAGGCCCGGGGCCGAGGCAGGAAGGCTCCCACACCTGATCGCACCAGGTGCAATGGGCTGCCTTGTCTACAATCTGAAGCAGTTTATGGTTCCACATTGCCACACTCTGAGACCCCTTAGAACACTCCCCCAAGGTCTCCTTCCCCAGTGTGAAGAGTCTGGAGCTAACACAACTGTCATTTTGAGTCAGCCCGGACCCACAGCATTATAGCCAACCCTTCTCCACATTGTATTAAGACAGGGAAAGGGGAAAGAAGTACTACTCAGGTCACTATATTTTTACAACACCTTTGCAGAAATAGCAAGCCCAATTCCCAAATACATAATAAATAAAGATTTCAATTCTTAATAAACAATGAGAGAAAAGCTCATCTCAGAACAAGCTGCCATTTCACTACAAAAGCAGAAAAAGTGCTACCATCAGTACTGCATGCTTCTTGCTTAATATAGTTCCTCTGATTAAAGTAAAAGATTTACTCCTCTCTCCTGGACAGAACTTGATCTTGTTTTTCTCTCCCACAAATCTCTCACGGGGTATTTGTTTACCTCCTTCAGGTCCTGCACCACGGCTGTGAGCCTCTCGTTTTCTGCCTGCGCGTTAGTGACCACAGCCCGGCTCTGCTTCAGTTCGTTCTGCATCTCCAAGATCTTCCCCAGGTAGTAAGCTTCCTTCGAGGCTGACTCCTGCAGAAGCGTTTCCTCCCGAGTCTCTCCATCCTCAGCAACTTTCCGGTGGATGGAGAAGGACTGCCCAAAGGCCTGCAGGGTATTTGAAAAGAAAAAGAGCACACAGTGAAATGCACCATAAGAGCACTCTTAAACAGACTTGGGCAAATGTTTCCATTTGCTTTGTTTGTAAAAAAGAGCTATTTTGCAAGACCTCCACAAGCAAAAACTACATATTTTATGTAACAGTCTAGCAGCTCTCATTGATACTTAAAATAATTCAAAATCGATTAATAAGTAGAAACTTTTCTCTTCAGAAGTAAAATTTTTAAATATCTTGCTAAAAATATATACAATGGGTTAAAGAAAACCTGAAAAACATTGCTGCTTGCCTTGTTACCTTTTTGTTTTTGACAGTTCAGTGCTAATAACCACATCAAAATTTACATTCTCATTTTCATTCTAGAAAAACTCCCAGAATGTTTTTCAAGAAAGAAAACAATAGTTCAATTAGCTTTCTAATACATTAGCAGTAAGGACACACCAATGATAAACAGTACCCTTAAGAGACAAAATCACCCAACAGCATTCAAACTGCCCAGTACCACCAAAAAGAAAACATCAAAATGTAGTCACTGTATAAGAAAACACATATGTATCTACTTATTTGTACAAAAGAAAATACTCTCTGTGTCAGGGGAACCCCACATGGACCACCACAACAAATGAACCTAGCGGTATTGCAAATAACAATGTAACCACACTGAAAGGGATAGAGAAGAAAAGATCTAACGCGAATAATTTTGGAAATCAGTATTTTTGCTATGTACTATAAAGCTAAAGACAAAAAGAACTGTACCCAAATGATATTGCCTAGTTAGGAAATTTGTTTCTCACAGGGATTATGGGATCACAACTCTGAAACTTCTTGACATGGGTTAAGCAAATAAGTAAATATAATACAGATAACAAAAGCCAGGTTTCTCACTGTTGGAGAAAGTAGTTACAAAAAAGGAAGAAATTAGTGGTATTGGGTTGTAATTAGAAGTATCAGGATGAACTTATAGTCTTTAGTAGGTAAATATTCATATAGACAAAAGATACGGAGGAAGAAAGGGGTTTACATGTGTGTATATACACATTTCCTAACTCTTGTCAGTTGAAAGGGCAAAGAAACAATGACATATCAGTAGCAATGACCATACCTTGCACCCAAATTTTGTTTGTGAATAGCAAAACGAACTTGATACATCTTGTGGTGCCAAAGAAGTAGCAGCAAACTACTTTTTAAAAATGATGGGGATGTCCTGGCCAGCTAGTGTCGTTGGTTAGAGTACTGTCCTAATACACCAGTTTCGGGTTTGATCCCTGGTCAGGCACATACAAGAATTAACCAATGGATTCACAAGTGGAACAACAAAAATCTATGTTTCTCTCTCTCCCTTACTCCCTCTTTCTCAATCAATAAATTAAAAAATGATGGGACTATCTCAGGGGATACAAGAGTCTACCTGAAAGGGCTCCCAGTTGCCAGATCTGGGAAAATTTAGGCAACAAAATAAATAATTAAAATTATATCCATATGTCTGCATTGCTATAACTGAATAAATAAGGGAAGAAGAAATAGCTGTTAAAGAATTCTGATTAATACAAGTAGAAGAAATGATGAAGAAATGATGGAAATAAAATATATCAGCATCTGGCAAACACCAAGTAATAATTGTTACAGGTAAGAATTATCAGCGGAGCCCTGGCTGGTGTGGCTCAGTGGACTGAGTCCCAGCCTGCAAACCGACTGGTTGCTGCTTCGATTCCGAGTCAGGGCACTACTTTCCACAGAGCCATTTTCCTTACACTGCCTGAGTAAAATCAATAAACGCAGGCAGTGTATAGCTCCCATATAATTCTCAGCACACAGGCAACTGTCTCCTGGCAGCTAAAACAACCATTAAGGTGTTAACAGTACATCTGTCCACCTTGATGTGAAGTTTTTATAATTGCACTCTGGATCCACCACCAAAGGAAATTTAAAAATCCAGATATATACATAGAATGGATTTTCAAAAAGGTGTCAAAAATGAAATTGCAAATATAATAACTTCTATGAATCCTTAATTAATACTTACTGCAGCTCAGAAACTTTAGCTGAACATACGGGTTCCCAAAATTAGTCAATATTTTTATGAAAAAATTGGTCCTTCACTGGACCTGATTTTAAGACCAGTGAAAGGATGCAGGGTTATCTCAGGCTATTTTTAATTAAAATAGAAAAATAACACCAATTCTGCACAGACTACAGATAGATGCCCAATGATTGGCATTTCCAAATCCCCTGAGAATTCACACTACTCAGAAAATATCTGCATTCTAGACAGAGAGGGAGAAAGAGAAAACACCCTACTTTACCTCATTTCTAATTGTCAGTAACTAAAATTGGACATGATAGCCAACTGACATCTATCATTTGGTTAATTGTGAAAGTTGATTTATCAGACCTGTCTGGCTCTGCCAGGTACCTCCCTACTCCATCACCATTCCAAGTATATCCTGACAATGCTGGGCCCAAGAGAAGAGAAACAATCTTTTTCAAGGCTACTGAAGCTGCATCCTTAGCAGAAATCACAAAACTAGCTTCACTGTCTATTTATAGGCAAACTTAGGGAAGTTGTGCTTCTAGTTATATTTTGTCCAGATAGCAAATTCCTTTCAGACACTGCAAACATTTCATGGGTAATTTTTATTTAAAAATAATTGAAGAAAATTGACATTTCTATACAATTTTAAAATGTACTAAGATTTCTCCGCATGTATGTAGGAACAATGCACAATATTGCTTTTGATATATTCTGCTGCAGTGTAACGCAGTTGCTTTAAATTATGTAGCAAAGTAAGCCCAACTAGCTATATATTTAATAATATCATTATCTTTAAAATATGTGTCCTTCCGAGGAGGAGGAGGAAGAAGGGGAGGAAGGGCACGACCCAGGGCAGCAGCGGCAGCGGCCAAGAGGACCGCAGAGAGGGAGAAGCATCCAGCGGCCCTGGCTGCAACCTGGGTCCATGCGCTCTGACAGACAAAAGGAACAGGCCCATGAGAAGGAGCCACAGCAGTGCACCCCTCCCTTAGGAGCCACAGCCATGCACCCTGCTCTCGACACCCAGAGCCCAGTTGGGGAGGAACCAGAGTCAGAGAGGATGGCTGCCTGTGACCAGCGCCACCCTCCAGGGGTTATGGGAGGAGTGGCTGCCGAGGCCTGCACAGTGGTCACCCCCCACACTGCCTGGGAGGCCGGAGGGGATTGTCAGACAGCAAAGCAGAACAAGAGGGACCCCAGACACTGATCAGCAAAGTGTCCACCTCAGGGCAGATCCAGACAAAGGTTTGCAAAAAAAATGTGTAGGACTTTTGGTCAAGGTGGAGGCATAGGTAAACACGGCTTCCCTCCTCGCATAGCCACATCAAAATTACAACTAAACTATAGAACAACCATCACTCAGATCCATCAGAAATTGAGCTGAATGAAGTCTGACAACTATGGAATTAAAGAAACCACAGCCATCCAGAGAGGTAGGAAGGGCACTGACACGGAATGGGCTGGTCCCACACCCATGTGTGGTGGATAAAAATTCAGGAGGAATATCTCAGGAGCAAGGAGCCCTCTTTCAGTCTCCTTTTTAGCTGGGTTAAAAGCTAGTCTCTTATTACTACAGCCACCTAGCAAATAACAGAGAATTTAAGACTCAGCATAAGGAGCCCTGGCTGGTGTGGCTCAGTGGGTTGGGTATTGTCCTGCAAAGCAAAACAACATGGTTTGATTCCCAGTCAGAGCATGTGTCTGGGTTTTGGGTTCAGCCCCTGGTCGGGACGTGTATGAGAGGCAACTGATCGATGTTTCTCTCTCACATTGATCTTTCTCTCCCTCTCTTTCTCCTTCCCCACTCTCTAAAATTAAATAAATAAAATCATTTTTAAAAAAGAATCAACATAAGGGAAAATATGTGCTCAACAAACAATCTCAACAGATCTGTCCAGAAGCAAAATAAAATGCACACGTTTTAAGTATTATAACCAGAAATTCTTCAACATTTTTATAGATTCTGTTTTTTGAACAAAACAAGTATAAAATACAGGTAAAATATTTTTTCTGGGTCTCGTCCAATGAGTGAGTGTCTTTGTCATTAAAATGCAGATAAAAGAAAGTTAACTTCTTAAGTTATCGTAAGTCATATTCTGGGTCCCCAAGAACAAAAATAATAAATTTCACATTCCTTTTACCAATTAAAATTCAAGCCAATTCCCAGTTTTAAAAAATTTCTTTTTGCCAACTTTCCTTCCCTTCTCTTTCTTCCTTTCAACAAACATTTATTGACTGCCTATGCATTTAGGTACCAAGTCACTAGAATGTCAAGGCTTCATTATATTGTATGAAGAAATCAGCTGGTTTTATTTACACGCAGGTTTTGTATAAAAATAAGTTGATCCCTTTAAAGGATAAATTGTGAAGCCACTCATTCAATTCAGCTTAAGGAAATGCACTGAAATCAGCTCAGGCAGAGTGACCTCACTCCAAATCCCCCTGGATAAAAGGGATCCCACAAAGGAAATTATTCTAGTTCAGGGCTCAGAAAAAAAAAGCCTTCTTTCAGAAGAACCATAGAAAGGATGTTTTCATTCAGGAAAAAAATTATTTCACACTCTATTCCCAGAAAATACACTAGACTTGTTTGAAACCTAAAAAAGAAAGTAACAAAAGAAGATTCCTGATCTTGCAGTTATTTGCAAAAAAAGCAGTATTGCTATGGAGTTATCAATATGGCCTAGATTTTCTTAAAACTCATTTGTGACAAGGATGTAAGAGAATAGCTCATGACTTTTATTATTAATCAAGTAAGAAAAAATGTTTCTTAGACAAATGGTTTCCTTTGCTCTGTATGCAGCACTTACATTATTGTTTAAGAAAGTGAATGAACTATGTTTTTTAAATTTTTAAAAAATATTTATTGATTTCAGAGAGAGACAGAGAAACATGGATCGGTTGCCTCCCATACATGATCCGACTGGGGATCGAACCCACAACCTAGATATGTGCCCTGACTGGGGATCAAACCTGCAATCTTTTGGTGCACGGAACAGTGCTCCAACCAACTGAGCCACACAGGCCAGGGCTGAACTATTATGGTCTGTGTGTGCCTTCTTATTCTCACATGAAGTAATGTGATCTTTCACTTGAATTTTTAAAAACCACCTCAGCCTAAAAACACTATTTATAATAACAAATAACATTATTCCCCATTTTGCATGTAAGTTTCAGTAACCTGCCAAAGTCACCAGCTGGTATCTGACACAGCTGAGATTCTGACCCCAGAGCCCGTGCATCAACTATTCTAACACTGTAGCAGAAGTACAGCAGGAAATTAGAAATAAGGAACTTAATGAGAAGCATTAATAAGATAACATGAAACTTGTGAGCTGAGAGGAAGTTAGATGATACTAAAGTAGTTTAAGCAGAAAAAGATCTGAGCTTGTTTAAGCTAAACTCGAGCGGAACCATCATCTATCTAGTGAGCCCTGTCCTACTTTGCTCTTGTGGAAAGGATTGTGAGCCACCTTGGTAAGAAACGTTGATGTTATTTGGAATGGCAATGTCCCCAGCTTAAAGACTACTTTTCCTAAACACCTTGGCTTCTATGCCTCATCACCTCTCTGATCCGCCTGGTGGGGAGTAAGGGGAAAGAGAAGAAAAGGAAGGGAAAGAGATTATAACAAGCTGGTCAACAGTGGGGAGAGGCTCAGAAGGTGAGGTTGTTTACCTTACACATTATTTGGTAATTTTTTTAACTGAAAATCAAGAAGTCTTTTTCAGTCTACATCAAATGTCCCCACAACAAAAAGGCTATGTCAAAGCAACAGAATGTAAATGTCATTGGACTCTTTCTCAGGGTTATTTCTCCTTAAAGGCACACTCAGAGTCATAACTATACGCTCAACAAGCTCCTCTCAGATCTGTGACTGAATTTTCTGAGGTAAAACTGTGAACCTAAGGACAAAGCTTTTACTATCAGGCTTCATGAGGAAATAAAAATTATGAACTTGAAAATAACGTTCATTCGGCTTTAAATTTAAAAAGAGAGCTCATGGGTGATGAAGGTACTTAGAAACTTCAAGAAAAAATAACTTTGAAACAGGTTATTTAAGGTGTAGGGTCAAATATATAATGAGCTGAGAAGTACTTTCATCTGGTGGTCCTAAGAGCACCCTAAACAGAAGACTTAAGCAACAGGCACAAATCTCTGCTTTGAGTTTAAATTTGCACATGTTCTGTCTCTTGTCAAACTACTAAATAGCTCTAACATGCTGGGTAAGTAATGTAAGAAAACCTCTGTGATGTGTGATCTCAAACTGCAAAGGCTTTGGCCTGTAACCTTAAGACTATGTATGCTTTAGCCCTGACCGGTGTAGCTCAGTTGATTGGGCATCATCCCACAAAGCAAGAGGTCACCAGTTCAATTCCCGGTTAGGCCACATGCCTGGGCTGAAGGCCAGTCCCCGATTGGGGTGCATATGAGATGCAACCAATTGATGTTTCTCTCCCTTTTTCTCCCTCCCTTCCTCTCTCTCTAAGAATAAAAATCTTTTTTTAAAAAGACTATGTTTTAGAAAACTAGATTTCTTAGAATGTATATCATAGACAAATGATCATTTATATAAAGTTGTAAACTATAATATGTTTGGCATAGAAAATTGATTTGGCTCACCTACTTTGTTATAATTAACTTCATGGTTATGACCTCACTAATACTGTTATAATGAACCTCACCCATATGCAAACTATGTAGAGTCTCATGTTAGTCAGGAAAAACATCTAGACTCACATACTTAGATATTTTACCCCCACTCAATAAAATAAAATAGCATTTATAGCACATTCATTTTCAAGGCCTCAATGCATAATGTCCCTCTCCCATATACTTGTCAAGCTATGTGCCCAGGTGAATAACATATTATTCTAATAAGAGAGCTGTTTGCCCAGATGAGAAAACTGTTTGTCTTAATAAATTGATTTGCAAGAATTTCCTAAAGCAAACAGTGAAGTTATTTATTAAGTTACTGCCTGGTCTCCCTGGGCAAGAATTTCCTGGAGCAAAGAGAGTTCAGTCACGTTGACCCTGGTGGGCTCAGTTCTAATACATCCCATTCCACATGTGAATAAAAAATGGTTAGAGGAAAACCTGACTGAAAAATACCCTGGGAAATAAACCCTTTATTCCTGAAATAAATGTTTGACCACAGAATTTTAGAGGTTGGTGAGTAATCTAAGCTCATACATGCACTGTAGAAGAAAGTAAGACACAGAGAGTTTTAGTAACCTGTCCAAATTCATAGAGCCAGTTAGTGAGAGATTGAACAACATAATCCAAACATTTTGCCCTTAATCCAAAGTTCTTTCGATGACCTGACTCAACTTCTGCTTTGAAACAGTCCTTTAAACATAGAAAAACGTTATAGTCTTTTATAATACCTGTAAATGATCCCCAGGCTTGCAAGCATCTCCACAAATGTAGTACAGAAGTTTAACGAAAGACACAGCAATTGCAAAACTGTCAACTCTCATACACCTCACATACTTCACAATGAAGAAATTCAGAGATAAATGTGAAATCTTGTTCATTTACATTTATTTTGTATCATTAAAGACCCTACTTATACTTTGACAAAAATGTCCATTCTCCCATTTGTTTTTCTGCACTTTATATTTAGAAGTTATTAACATGAACTTTCCCCTGGCTGGTTTGGCTCAGTGGATTGAGCGTCGGCCTGCGAGCTAAGTGTCGCTGGTTCGATCTTCCAGTCAGGGCACATCAGAGAAGGAAAACTCTGACTCCAAAAAACCTCCGCTGCCTTGCGGCATACCTCTTCAGGGGAAAGGCTAAGGGAGCAAACCCCGACAGAAAATCCGGAGCCGGAGTTCCTAAGGCGGTTCAACGTTGTAGTCAACACTGGCAACTCCTGCGGCGCACCTGAAGCCAAGCTGTATTGACTCCGTCTTTCCCTTGGACCCTTCAGCTGCGAAGAGAGGGGGGGTCTGCTGCATGGGCAACAGCAGACCCTCCATATCACCCTGCCCAGGCTCTGTAGCTTCAGCTTCACTGGAGAGGACACTCCAGCGTCATCACAAGATGTCGATTCAACACGGGAGGAGACAGATACCGTGTCACTCCCGAGTTGGACTGCACAGCCATTCTCGGCGGTGCAGATAGACTCTTAAGAAGCTACACCATCGTCTCTCGAGACGGACGGCTGCCGACGACGACGATTAACATGAACCCTCAAGTCAACTTGAACTAGTAAATTACTCTGACTAGTACTCCAGTGTCACAACCATCATCAATGAAACACTTTATAAAGATGTGATTACAGTACTTTCTGCTGTTTGTTTTTATGGCTCTTAGTCATCCAGAAAGTGTCTAATTTACACAGTGAAACCAAGTCCTTATAACTTTGATTAAATTTAGCTTTAAATCCTTGCTCTAGAAATCTCTCTCTCTCTCTCTCTCTCTCTCTCTCTCTCTCTCGTGCGTGTGTGAGTGAGTGAATACATATATTTATATATGAGGTCTGTCTGGAAAAAGTCCAACCATTGTTTATATAAAGAGGACAGTTTGCACAACATTGATGTAACCTGGCCACTAAGGAGGGTGGACTGGAATGTGCATGTGTGAACAATGACGACTTCACTGTACTAGTCAGTGGGGGTGGTTACACTATTGAGAGCATGTGTGTTGTGTGTCATTGCATTCAAAATGATCAAGTGAGTAGAACAACGAATGTGTATCAAATTTTGCATTAAGCTTGAACGTCCCTCCACAGAAACTATTCAGAAGATTCAAAGGCCACAGCTACAGGCAACTGGTGATTGGCAGCTTCATCACAACATGATTGTTCATACATCATGTCTTATGCAGAGTTTTTTGGAGAAACATCAAGTCACCCAAGTGACTCAGCCCCCCTACAGCCCAGATTTGGTGCCCTGCCACTTCTGGCTTTTCCCAAAACTAAAATTTTCTTGACAGGGAAGAGATTTCGGCCATTCGAGAGATTCAGGAAAATATGGTGGGGCAGCTGATGGTGATTGGGAGAACTGTGTGAGGTCCCAAGGTGCATACTTTGAAGCAGACTGAGAAAGTGGAAAGATTTATAATACATCACAGAGCCAACAAGCTTAACACTGTCCGAAGTTCCATGGAATTAGGTCTTCACCTTGCATGGAAAACAATCATCTTTCAAAAAACATTTTAGTTATAAGCAATTATAGACTATTTAGGGCCATGAAGTAGCAAGAAATCAGTGTACCTTGAAATCAATGAATCCATTTTTTTCCTTGCGACAATTTAAATACTTTATAGTAACCTAAAATGTCAACTTTCAACAGTCCTTCAGCACTAATTTTGCCATTTTAAAACAAATAGCAAATTGATGTAAAGGCCTGTAGAAACAAAGGAATAAGAAAATCTGCACATTTTTTAACCCACTGGACAAATAAAAATTTCACCAAATTTTATAATAAATTATAACAACACTTCAACGCCTTCATTTCCAGCCCTTCAATTTTCTCAAAAAAATTTCTAAAACTTTTATAAATAGAAATACTACACATCTCCCCATGTCATTTTCTATGCACAGTGCCAGACAGTGGGGCCTGCAAAACACCTTTCCTTGCAAATGAGTCACGGCTCAGGACAGAAATTTACATATAAGAAAAAAATATAAAACTGTACAAGACAGAATGTAATCATTTGTACTGTAGAAAGTCAGGTTTGTCTCCTTCCCATAAAAATCAAAAGGAGATTCAGATATTTACCACCACCTTTCTGAACTTAATTGATAATGAGCATTTCCTGTTCTACATTGATATTCTTTAAATTCTTATTTGGAATGAAATAAATTTAAGTACATCTAACCAGCAAAACACTGGCAGTTTTTCATTTGTAGCCACTAATTAACAACAGCTGCAACACTAGTCTTTGTAAACAGAATGCATCTTGGAGCAATTACCATCACAATTCTGCCAGACACTAGGGTCTTACAGTGTGAACAGATCAGCAAATTACTTCCTCTCCAGCAATCTGCTGTGCAGGGACTTCTAGTTTTGCTTTTGCTGAACTGATGAGGTACATACAGACGTAAAAAGAAAAACTTAATTACACTAAAATTACATAGGTCAGTCTTTTACTCTGTTAGAATCATAAAAAGTAAATTCCAATTAAAAGCAAAAGTTGCTAAGAAAATTAAATTATGTTCTAAAAGCAAGTGAGAAATTATATTTTCCAATAAGATAGTTACCTTAGCTGAAATTGAAAATATGCTAAAATATAATCTTTCCTAAAGTATGTAAGATAACCAGCTGTCTTATTGCATTTATATGCATAAAATGAAGGGCTCTTGATAGTCACTTTACATGATTTCAAATGTTAATTAGAAAAAAAATCTAAAAATAATTGCCCTCATTTTATAGCCAGAATTACTTTACAGCATGGCATTCTATATGACAAATTAGTAAAATGTGGAATTATTTTTATAAACAATTCTTTAGTTTTTTATGTATTTCTCAAAATGCCAAAAATATTCCTAAACTCCTCTAAAGCTACAGAATACATTTTTAATTGTGTATGTACGTAGATACATACATACATACACATACATGCATACATACATGCATACAAGAAAGAGAACATAATCGGAGACAACAGCAACAAACTTAAAAGCTGGGATACACAAAGATGAGGACTCATTGATGTGGCAGACGTGAGAACGCTAATGCTCCTTAATTAATAACATTATGGTAAGAATTAAATGAGATAATATATGTTACAAAATAAGCATCCAGTAAATGCTAACTTTAATTATTAATAAAATATTTACAAAAGATGACTTTGAGGAGACATGGTAACAGTCTGCATTAGCCAGCCAGGACTAGGAGAGAGAACGTTAGGAGGAAAGCATAACCTGCAGAGCCCAAAGCGGTGAATTCCTATTTTAGTCTCCTCAAGAGAACAATGTCTTTCCAGCAGGATGAGGTTATTAACCTTGCCTAGGAAATCCTTCGTGGAAGAGAATAGAGAGACCCATGGGAAAGTATATTAGGAAATCTGATAAAGCAAATAAATTTTAAAAATCTGACCACAGGAAACATCAAGAGAAAGGCCCAACTCCAGAATGTATTCTGGTACCTATATTAAGGCATCTGAGTTCCCCTTTACACCAAGGCTAAGTGCAGCTGAGACTCTCCCAGAAGACATCCACCCATGAGGAAGGTGGAAAAGCAGACCCAGAACACATGATTTGGTGGGTGACCTCAAGGTCTAGATGGAAATCCTCAGCGTCCTTTGGGTAGAGCACTAGAGCTGACTGTCGAAGCCAGGAGCTCAGGACCTCCGAGGTCTACTTGTAGACTTCACTACCCTTGCCACTTCATGAGGGGAGTGGAATTCAAGTTTGGGCTCGGGCTCCGTGGGTAAATAGGGCTTTGCTTATTTGCCTAGTACAGGGGAAATCCTCCACTTTAGGTCCTCTTTAACCCCACCACAAACATCTAAATTACTTCAGCCTAATACACAATTTTAAAAAATTGGCATTATAGCTATGAAAATATCTTGCTTATTTCCACTGTTTTAGTAAAATTAGCACATTGGGAATTGAGAAAGTAGACATGTAGTTTCCTTCACTACTCAGCCTACTGACGGGGCTCAGGGTACACTACCCCAGAATAGGACACCAGAGCATACTGAGTATTTTAGGCTGAAGGAGTCTGAGGAAATGGCAGGAGGAAGGGTCACTCTAACCACTGTCCCTCCCCGAACTTCTCTCTTGAAACACGTCCTGAAACCCTCATGTGAGACAAGCCCTGTGTCCTCCCTACATGGGAGGAAGATAAAGGGAAACTGAGAAGAATCTGAAAGAACGGGTCTTGCTAAGTGTCCCCCAGCTCACTACCCTTACCTCATACTCCTCAACCTATCAGATTTCTCCACAACTGTCCACTCTTGACCAAAACTAGCATAAAAATACTCAGTTGAACAGTTTCTTCAAGTCTCCATTTCCTTATGAAGGCTCCCATAACACATAAAACCTACATGAATCTGCCTTTGTTAATTTACTTTTCAGACCCAGCCAGGGACCCTAGAGGGTCGACAAAAACTTTTTCCTCCCCTACACTGCCCCATCATTAGAGTTCAAGCACTGCCTTAGCACAAAGAAGAAGAAAAACAACTGACCTCGAAATGTATTTCATCTATTTTTGAGAATGGGTCAATATTTTTCTGTCAGGTTCCACCTTAGCTAATACAGATTGATAAATATACCAATGATACAAAGCTCCTACTTGGTAATGTATACTTTATCTAGAAATTGATTTTATCATTTATTTAAAATATGAGTACATTTTTGGATATGAGCACATAGCTGATGGGAACTGCATCCGGTACCTGGTGTAAATGGGTTCCTCCACAGAATTGCTTCATCACTTGAGGTGTGGCCTGCTATTTCCTACAGAGGCACAAACAGATCACTTTACACAGAGAAATGCAAAGCAGGGTCGCTTTGTGATGTGCAATAACCCCTCTTAAGGAATGTCCCCTTAAAGATTTATTTCCGTTTCAGTGGGCTTTTTAAAGAACTATGAAATCTATTATGCTCTTTTTTGGTTAATATTTTTACATGCTCTAAAACCTATCCCTACCTTATGTGGAAAAAGTGACTGCTCTCTGTTAAAAGCGGAGTACTCGATTAACAAAGAAAAAGTGAATCTCCCTAAAAGGTTGTGTGAACCCCTTAAATGAAAATGTAATGCAAACATCTCACTCACCACAGCTGGAAGGCACCAAACTGAGTGACCAGGTACCAACAGCAGCAGTAACATATTAGCATGGGGAGAGCTGCCGTTTTTGTTACCTACCCAGTCACCAGGTTTCTACAAGTTTAAGAGACTACTCGGAACCAACAAGTTCTGAGACCACCTGCCTGACTTAATGTTGCTAAGTCATGAGATTCTCACTTGCATGGTTCCTCCACCAAACAGGACATCCTGGAGTAGAGGCTCCAGTTTGGATTCAAATCCAATCCAATCCTAAATTTTGTTCTGTAAATCAGGAACTAATCTGCCGACTCAGCAGACTGATCAGTCCCCTCTCACCCGAGTCCTACCCTGTCTCACCTTTCTGTCCTTCTCCTAGAAACTACAACTTAGGTCCCAGCAGGCACTGTGGTCAAGCCCGTGTCCTTGCACCAGGTAGGCAGCAGCACTGCAGCCACGTGGAGAATTCTTTGACCATGGCCTGCTCTTTTTAAAGGCTCATGCTCTCACCTGTTTCATGCTGAGCAGATTCGCTCATGTGGGTTGTGTTCAACGGTGATCCCTTGATATTATGAATCAGAATTATTCTGAGTTCTGAGAGTGACACAGTATTTTAAGAAGCGATCCTCACCCTCAATCAGTCTACTCTGTAATTAAAGACATGACTCAATCTCATAAAATTGTGGCTCTATCAGGAAGAGTATAATGCATGGTAAGTGCACTGGTAATTCAACTTCTAGAAATAACGTCCTATGAGTTTAAAAAAACAAACAAAAAACCACCCATCATCACATAATCATATTAGAAGAAAGTAGCCAGGGTCATCAGATGCATACTCTTTTGTAATCTGAATTTTAATTTTGTTTCATTCAATGTACATTCTAAATACATGTATAAGACTATTTTTAACAGCTGCAAATAATTTCACTAATTAATCATTTATACTATTTCCAAACTTTTATTATTGTTTCCACAATATTTTACAAAAATATTTATATGCTTTTAAAAATCATTTCCTTTCAAAATAATACAGTTTTATTTATTTTATTTATTTTTTAACTCAACTCCTTCCACTTCCCAATACTCCAGCCAGGAAACCAAAGTTAGTATCCCAGTGGACGTGTTTTGAACGTAGCCCCTTGCCTATAAGATTGCAAATACACACCTGTAATTGTTTGTCTTATAAAATTTGTATTATACTATGTACATTTCACTAAAAAAATTCCAGAAATTCATCTAGATCAATAAAGATCTCATTATCTTTATTACCTGTGTAAATTCCATAGTGTGAACGCATAATATACGTTTTATCCAACCATTCCTCTGCTGACGGACTTCAGATTTTTCTAGTTCTTGCCATTATGCAAATAATATGAAATTATCTTTGTATACATATACCTGAGTCCTAGTGATTTTATTTCTAAAGAATGGATCCTATCCTTTTTTCATAAAAAAACTGTAAAAATATTTCTTTTATTGGGATTGAAAGAGTAGAAAAAAGCTACACATTAATATTGAGAAAGATAATGTTTGGATTCAAACTCAATGTGTAGCTTTTTTCTACCCTTTTTATCCCAATAAAATATTTTTACAAATTTTTTTAAAAAGATGGAATCTATCTTTAAGAATTAAAATCACTAAGACTCAAGTGTAGATATAGAAATTGAAGGGATTCAGAACAGGCCTCCTCAAGATGTGCCACTGTTAACAGTACAGAAGGGACCCATGGTTTGGGGGATGGGAGAGGAGGCAGTGCTGCTTTTAAGGTAATTTGCATATCTATGGCAGGCTGGAAGCTAGGCCTAGTAAAAGGGTGGATGATACTTTCTAAAGTACTTTGCATATCAATACGAGGAGACAGCTGAGCCTTTCCTGGAGGAGAGAGCCATAAGGAAAGGAGCCAGCCATAAGGAAGGGGCCATGCTGTTTGAAAGGATGAAGAAGGGCCCTGCCATCTGCCATGAAGCCTGATATTAAAGGGCCATGCTGTTTTGAAAGGATGTCTGCCATGAGAAGAAGCACAATGGAAGGAACATGTTGGAGCAGCGAGCTGGGGCAGCCATGTAAGGAGCAGCAAGCAGCTGTGCAGTTCGTATGGATGATTCAGCCATGTAATTTAGGCTAGTAAGAAAACAGGCAACAGGCATGCTGCTGCTTTGATTGTGCCCACTCCAGGACTCTGAAGCCACCAAGTACTCCCCCTTGCAGACCCAAACTCTATCTGAACTATTGGAACTTGGGACATATGGAGAGGACACTCTCTTAGGACTTGTACCTTTCCTGTATTTCACCATGATCCAGTAACACGGCACATGCTTTTCTGGACTATTATATGGAGGCTGAGGACAATGTGCTTCAAATCCTGAAGGAGAGAGCTGACAGATAAGGGATGGGGAACTGTTGGGCTTGGTTTTGGTTTATAGCCTTTTGAGGAGCAAGGGAAGTGCTGGGTCTCTTGGGAAAACAAGGCTCTGAGCAGGAGTGCTCACAGCTCCAAGGTTGAAAAATTGTAAATAAAGACCTGTTTTTCTCCACACTAACTGTTGGGTCATGCACCAAGTTGCCACATGAAGGAGCCCCCCATTGCTCAGTAACACCACTTTGGCATGTGGATTACTTTGAGCTGAAGTCAATCAAGACCCTGGCAGACTCAAAAGAAACTTTTATTTCTTCCTTAAAGAATTTAAATTGGGGCCTTGTCCATAATGAGTTATCACCAAAAATAACTTTTTATGACCTATCTGCAGAGCAGGGCAAACTTCTAATTACCAAATATCTGCTCTTCATACCTTTTTGTCTTTGAACCTCTCAGGTATGTGGGGTCTCTGACTCTCTCATGTATGTGGGGTTCCATGTGTATGTATATAACTAAATTTGGTTATTATCTCTTATTAATATGTTTCATGTAAATTTAATTATTAAACCAGCTGAGATAACCTAGAAAGTTAGAGGGAAATGTCTTCCTCCCCAACCAAACCTATATGTTAGAGGGGAAAAAATACACATTTTAAGAAAAAAAAAAACTACACAATGTTTAGAAAAAGAATTATGGAAAATAAAAAGTACATGCTATCTTTAAATTATTCTAGTCAAAACATGAAAAACAGAGCTGTTTCTTTTTTTATTGTAAAACACCATTACCAGTAACCATGAGCATGCAATACAAGAAACCTTTACAGTATTTTAAAGTATTTTTTATTTATTTTATTTATAGAGAGAGGAGAAGGGAGGGAGAATGAGAAGGGGAGAAACCTCAATGTGTGGTTGCCAAATATCCCCAGCATTATCGAAGATTTCTGAGGTTCTCTACAAGAAAATTTAAAAATGTGGTAAAATATCATAAAAAACAATTATACACATGACAAACCATACAATTATTTAGAAAATCAAAGACATTACAGTTTTAAAACTAATTCTTATAAAATTTTGTAAGGTGACTTAATATCAGGTACAAATGAGTAGATAACATATCTTGTGACCTAGCAATCACATTCTTGAGTACTTACACAAGAATAATGAAAGCACATCCACAAAAATACTGTATAAGAATGTTCAATATTAGTAACTTTGTTCCTAATAATAAACTAAAAATAACTACTAACTTTGTTCTTAAAAATAAACTGAAATGACTCAAATGTCCATAAACAGGGAAATGGATGAGCAAAAGGCAGTACATTCGTACAATGAAATAGTCTCAGCAACAGAAAGAAACTAAGATAAACACAACACTGATGAAACTCAAAAAACTTCCACGGTGAAAGAAGCCAACATAAAGAGTGTATCTGTTGGTTTATATGAAATTCCAGAATAGACGATACTAGTCTATGATTATAGGAATCAAAACAATAGTTGACTTTTAAGGGGTGAGAGACAAGGGGAGTTTCTGGAGTGACAAAAATGGTCCATATCTTGATTGAGGTAGTGGTTGGTTACACGAATGTATGCATTTGTCCAAATCTCATTAAATTGTACACTTAACATCTAACATTTTATCCCATATAAATTGTACTTCAATGTAAACTACATCTCCATCATATACCAATAAACTGGGAGAAAAAAGTTAAGATAGGAGAAAACAGAACACTAATACACTGCCACTAGGAATATGAAGCAGTGTAGTCACTTTGGAAGAGTCTGGCACTTTCTCAAAAACCATAAAATCGATCAGTAATTCCACCCTTAGGTACCCACCCAAGAGATATGAAAATATGTCCACACAAAAACCTTCATGTGAAGTTCATAGGAGCATCCTTCATAATAACCAACAAGCAGAAACAATCTAAATGCCCAGCAACTAATAAATGGACAGACAAAATGTGGTATTATCCATATTACGGAATATTTAGCAATAAAGGAATGATACATGCTACAACATGGATGAACCTTAGCAACACTATACTCAGTAAAAAAGACATGCACAAAGGTCACATATTATATGATCCCTTACATGAGATGTCCAGAATAGGTCAATCAATTGAACAGAGATTAACTATAAATGGGCAAGAGCAGTCTTATTGGGAGGATGAAATGTTTTAAATCTAATTTATAGTGATGGCTGCCCCTGTAAATTTACTAAAGATACACTGAATCGTGCAGAATGTCAAGTCCAGTATGTGTTAGACACATTTAAAAGGGGGGGGAGTAGAGTAGATTTTTGTCTCCTCTTAAACTCTTTTTAAGAGGATATTCATTCATTCATTCATTTAACATACTGAAATACTGGGGATAAAATATATCATAAACCAGGTAAACATGACATACTTTGTGCTAACATTCAAAAGAAGAAACATACCAAAAAAAGGACAACTAATACATGCTATAAAACAAAAGAATAAAGCACTATTAAGAGACCAGTGGCTTTTAATAATAATAACCAAATATAAAGGGAAATATTTTGAAATTATATTTACAAAAAAATAAAACACAGAACATTTAGAACAGCTACAAATTTTAAATGAGAAACAATTATAAAACATTAAAAACCATAAAAGAAAATTTAAATAAATATAAACACATTTCATGCTTGTCAATCAGAGGACACAATGCAATTCCAGTTAGAATCCCAATGAGGTTTTGGAACTAAATGATTTGTAATTACATATATTGAAAAAGAAAAATCTGGAAATAACTGAGGAAATTGTGAAAACCAAGAGTAATGAAGAGAGTCTCTACTATTTTCAAGTTTCTGTTAACTACAATGCTGTCAAATGTTACACTGGTCTAATTACAGGAAGACAGATCTGTGGAACAGAACAAGAAATCTGGGGAAAGATGTGATTATAGGCAGAGATGGCAATTCATTTCATAGGGCAGGTGAGTTTAATTATGCTGACATAATTGGTTATCCAACTGAAAGAAAATAAACACAGGATAATTCCAGCAGATTTAAGCTTTAATTGGAAAATATAATTTTCAAATTTTATAAGAAATTTATGACTATGTAACATCTTACATTTTTGTAGGGCAAAAGATACATAAATTAACTCAACAGAGAAACAGTGAAGAAGGAAAAACTATTTTCAAGACAAAGTCTATTATATTCATAACAAAGAACGCTTACTAATTCATGGTGGGAGAACAATAAACTACCCAAAAAGAAAAATGTAGTGATGCCTTTTTATTTCTACCATAAACAAAATTAAAATATGCTCAAGATCATTATGTCAAAGCTGTTTAAAAACTCTGTGGGAAGAAGCAGACTAGATTTTTGTTTTGTTTAGTTTATTTAATACAAAAATAGTTTCTGGAAATCTTGGTAACAGATCATTTGTGGAATAAGTAATTTCTAAAGAGTTCACATTCATTTATCCAATCAATATTTATTAAATTCCAGTATGTGCATGTTTCTTAGAGAAGTGTTTAATGAATACATCTGTAACTGTATAAATATTAAAAAGTAATTTTTCAGAGAGGAAAATCAAAGTAGAATAAGTGCTAATAATTTCTAAAGTGTTGATGACAACAGCATTTGGCAGGAGAGGTTGCTGTCTTAAGGTGTTTGATCTATCTTTGAGCTACTACATTTGAAAGAGAAGAGGCAAAACTCAAAAGAAGTTAAAACTAGGTGAGCGTGACTCTACCAGTTTCTCTCTCCCCTTCTCTCCATTTCCTCCCTTCCTCCTTGCCTCCCATCCTCTATTCCCTTCCCTTCCCCTTAGATCTCTTATGTCGCTTCAAATTCTAAAAGTAAATGCTCTAGTAATCTATGTCCAAACCAATAAAGACCCTTTGCCAAATTACAGACGCACAAATTACCAGAAAGCACTGTAATAACCATAATCTGTAAAGTGAAACTTTGAAAGTAAGGTTTCACTTGCTATAAACACAGATCCATGAGCCTTCTAATAGGCTAATATGTTCATTAAAATTCTGTAAACTTCAGAAGGTGAAGTACAATACAGGGAAATGAGCAACCAATATTTCTGTAGAAGGTGGGGAACCAGATCTTTTTATATAAGTAATTTTTAGGCTCAGTACCAAGAAGGTTTTGTTTGTAAGTGGACACATTTTATTTATTGAATTTATATTGTCTCATCCCCAAAATCATTTGAAGCAGCTTGCAAAGAGGCATATATATAATAAAATGGGAGGAAAGTAATAAAAATAGGGGAAATAGGTAAAGAACAGAGAGGAAACAAATATTCCAATCCTTTTTAAAAGTCAATATCATTTCTGTAATTGTGCATAAACATAGCTCAGAATTTCAGGATGTCTAAGGAAAAGTTGGAAATAATTATATAATTTGCATTGTCAGGGAAGAGGAATTGTACTCACTCTCTATATAAATAAGGTTTTCCTTAGGATTTAATCTCAGAGATATAACTCATGTAGGGCCTTTAGTAGGGAATATGTGTTAAAATTCTACAGTTTCACAGAAAAAAAAATAACAGTCTTATATGAACCTTAAATATAATTTAAAAGCATAACTTTGAAACACAGTTTGATGAAGGTGTTTCTCTGGAAAGGAAGCTAAAGCAACATGGATAGTTTTCCAACGACAGCTGTCCAGTGACCTAGGCAATCCAACCGTAAGATGACATTTGCTGACAGAGAAGCTTTCAAACTGTGGTTAGCAGAGAAACCTTTTCTTCGAAGAGAACCATCTAGACAAGTCTAGTATATAAAATGGATCAAAGTAGAGCTATGCCTCTCCTTCCTTCCACACAGTTCCTCAGGAAGCCTCAAAGGCTCTTACGGTAGAATTCAAAAGCCACCAACCAACAGAATAAAACTTCAAATACTTTGAATACATTCAACAATTCAATAATTAGGTATTGTGTTCCTCCAAAGTGTTGGAGTAAATATTGTTTTAACGTATTATTTTTCTTAAAAATATTTTCCCCCACAAAAATAAAAAATAAATAAAAATAAATTTTTTCAATTCCCCATCAGAGCCTTGAGTGCTGATTAAGCCCAGATCCTTAAACTTACCAGGGTTCATCATTGAGCCCACTTCTATTATGGAAATAAAAGCTCCTGTCCACGCTTCACATCCTGCCTGGTACAAGGCTGTCCCACTTCCTCACAACAGATAGGAATGCAGTCAGAATTCTTCTCAGGAATCCATTTTGGACACACTCAAGACCTGCCAAGTGCTTGGCTCACTTCCAAATTTTCTACATTGCTGAGCGTTGCTGAAGCAGTTTGAGCCTAAAATGTCTCAGCACAACCGTTACCAGTGATAAGCCACTGTTCTGACTTTTCGATTGTCAGCCAAATGCCAAGAGAACTACTGTTCTCCTCACCTCAATCTCAAGGACAACCTGGCCTCACCTCCCACCCTTTTCCCTCCAGATCCAGGATGAAACCACCCCTGGGCGGCTGGCCTCCATTCCTTGCCGATGGACCCTCACCTGCCTTGCTCCTCTGTCATGAACTGAGTGGGAGGCCCACGGAGACCAAGCCTTACCATGTAAACGGGAAACAAGGAACAAGAAACTCCACCAAGGGAAAGGGAACTTTGAATCCTGCACTCTCCCACCAAGAACGCCACAGAAGTGTGCTTTCTCAGATTTCTGATTCAAACACAAATGGGACGCCCTCCTTGGGAAAGAGTGAGAGAGGTAAGGAAAGTGTTCGACCAAGAACTACAACTTGGAAAAGCTTCAATCATGCACTTATAGCTATTTCTAAATAACATGATATTCTGATGTACCAACACCATGAGGGAGACATAGAAAACAATCCAATGTAAATGAAATAATACAGAATTAATTCATATACAGCAGTCTGATATTCCTATTTACATGGTGAAGAATGTCTATAAAAATTACCTTGTTTTATCAAAGTGAGTGTTGTGTCTTTCTTCTTTGCAATAGGTTAAAAAATTAAAATTAAAAAATGTACCCAACTTTCTATTATAATAGCAAGCATTCACATAGTCCCTATTTATAAGCCAGGCATATTCCCTTTAAACTATTTATATAGTGTATACATGTGTGTACATGTATGTATATATGTATTTTTTTTAACCTTCATATTATGAGGGCATTATTATTTCCTTTTTAAAGGTTCAGAAACTACGTCACAAGGAAGTTAAGTTTATTTCCCCAAGATTAAAAATCTAGACATGATGCAGGGAAACCAGGCTGTGGCTGCAGAGTCTGTGCTCTTACTCCATGACTCTTTCTGACTTTCCTTAATCACATTCAACTTGACATTAGGAAAATCCATACCAAATAAGAATGACTCTCAGCTACTTCCCTGTTTTTGCTATGTACCCATAGAAGAAGAAGAATTAATTTTAAAGTCTAAACAAAGACACAAGTAGATATGAATAACTTCAGCAAAACAAAATCCTGTAATCCATTCTCCAGTCAGTCATAAACACATCATTTCTTTTGCTATCTCAGAATATTGACAGACATTTTATTTTTCATTTCATTCCAGTAATACAGCTTTCTACATGCTTGTGAATTAGGATGTAGCTGAAAATATCTTATTATTTTGTGATCTAGATAATACCTAGACTTGACTTGATTCTGGAAAATATTAGAGACTATTTAGAATTTACAATATGGTACCTGAAGCTTTCTTTTCAATTAACCTAAAACAACTTTATTATTTTCTTATTATAAAAACGCATGTTATGATAGAAGTTTTTTAAATACAATGTAAGAAATAGAAAGTTAAAACCCATGGCATAGTGATAACCTATGCAAACATTATAGTATATATCTTTTCAATTATATTTCTATGCCAATACCAGCTACCATTTATTGGGCATTTTAAAGACTGTCATGCACTGTGTCAGGCATTGTTATATTTTCACAAAAAACTACAAGGCAAGTACTATTATTATTATTCCCACTTTCTGGTAACTGAAGCTTAGAGAGGTCCAGAAATGTGCCCTCAAGCAAGAGGTCCAACACAGGACTAGAGTGGTTGCCGAGTCTATGCTCCCAGTGAGGCAGGCACCTCATCTATAATCCCATCTTAGGCACTGTGCTGGGTACAAGGCTTAACAAATATGGTTAGCTTTCATTTCCCAATTTTATCCCTTTGTTCATTTACATGCAAGTTCTGTGGTTTTCTCAACTTGGGCAGGAATGCCATTGTTAGCTGAGTCTTTGTCGTGAGGACTATCCTCTGCAATGTAGGATGTTTGGGTGTTCAGAAGCATCCCTAGCCACAAACCATTAGATGCCAGTAGTGTTCCCCTAGATGTGACAACCAAAAATATATCCAGACATCAGGATTGGGGGGCAAAAGCGCCCCCACTTGAGAACTATTGCAGTTTAGTAAATTCTGTAACAATCTCTGGAAACTCAAAGTCTGATTAACATAGTCTGTTAAGCGAGACATACCTTTTCCATAAAAACCATTCAATAAAGGTTATCTATATATTTCCCTTTACAAAGAGCCCCCTCAGGATTCCTGAACGGGTCCACGTGTACTCCTCTGCTGTTTCTAGGTATTCTGCATTGTGTTATTGTATTTTTGCTTTTGAATAGTTCAATCCTTGCAAATCTGCAAATCAGTCAAGTTACAAATTAGCTTTAGGCTAACTGCCAAATCCTCTTGACAAATGTATTTTGACAAAACATGTCCTCAAACATTATCATACAAATCTGACCAGTCAATCCTGGAGTGTTTTCCAAATGTATTCCAGTAATTCTAGTTTTTCTTCTCATAATATTCTATTTTATACTCATGAACCCAATTCATCTTTATTGCAACTCCTCTGACCTCTGATGTGAAATGCAAGCTCTCAAGGAATACTTTGCCTGACTTCTCACCGTCCCTCGTGGATCCTTCTCAGGGAGGGATCTCCCTCTCTGGTTCAGCAAAAGCACACAGTGTCAGCTAATTATGACCCTAAGACCCCAGTTGTCATTTTAGCTCCACTGTCAGGATGCACAGCTATCAGGGAGCTCATTAAAAATAATTTTGATGAAGAGCATAAATACTGACAATTAGTTCCTGTGCCCTTCTAAAATCCATTTTACCTCTTTTTATTTTTTCCCTGCAGCAGTGAGAGAGTTTTCTAGAGTGTTAATGGATTCATTTTTGTCCTTTGAGGCCCTTGAAGAAGAGTTTTTCTCTTTAGCTATCAATATACTATTGAAAGGGATTTCTGAATGCAGGCTGCAAGTTCCCCCTTTGACCCTCACAACTAAAGAACAGACAGAGACAGGTTATATTTGGCTTTCTCTAATTACCTTAATTGCCTCTATAACAAATACCATCAAGTTCCATTTATTTTCCTCCACTCAGTGAAAATTTTGTAGTCTAAAGTATTGATTGGTTTTATGTCAATAAAAAAGAGAAGATAGACAAAAGGAGATTATATGGTAGTAAGCTTTCTTTAGTTTTTCCCTTTTGAACCATATATTCTGATTTATCTCCAGTTTACATGGTGGAAAGAACTGAGGGTTAAGTGCACTAATGAGAATTGGTGCATAATAGCCTGGCCATTAGAATTGAAAAGTATAATAATAAATCAATACCATTGGTAAACAACATAAATTATCAAAATAATTAACAGAAGCTGCTATATAATAGGCAGGTCTGTAAATCTCAACGGTTTAACTCAACAAATGTTTACTTCTCATTCAGGTAAAGTTGAAAGCAGACTAGGCAGCTCTCCTCCAGCCATGCCATCTGAAACACAGCACCTCCAAGTTCATTTCAGCAGGGTAAGAAAGAAATAAAGGAAACACACTAGCTCTTAACTGTCTTGGCCTGGCAGTGATCATCAGTGAATTCTCATCATAGATGCTTGTCTAAAACTACTCTCAGGATCCTAACTCAACTAAAAGGAAAAGCTAGAAAATATAAGGGGCACATGGAGTATTTGGTGAGCATCAGAATTCACGTTCAAAAGCTATTGTATTACTAAAATAGTAAAAAACTAGAAATAGAAACTTTTATATTCCATACAATACATTGCCAACCCATTAAAATTTTTTCCAAGCTCCTAATATAGTCTTTTTTCAAGAAAGGTTTTATTTACTTATCTTCAGAGAGAGGGGAAAGCGGGGAGAAAGAGAGGGAGAGAAACATCAATGTGTGGCTGCCTCTTGCACGCCCCCAACTGGGGACCTGGCGTGCAACCTAGTCATGTGCCCTGACTGGGGATTAAACCAGCGATCATTCAGTCTGCAGACCTGGCATTCAATCCACTGAGCCACACCAGCCAAGAATCTTAATATAGCCTTGAGTGAATAAACCAAATAAAATATATATTATCATTTTAAAATCATTAAGTGTGGGAAAATAAATGAAAGAAAAGTATTATTTTGTTACCAAACAGTTATCTCTGTATAATATGATTATAGGTAATTTAATGTTATTCTCTATACATTTCCTTTTTGTCAAATTCTCCACAATGAGCATACATTAAGATTTATATCAACCAAATGAAACTAGAGTATCAACCCACCTCAGGCCCTTGTGCATAATAAACCCTCAATTGCTGCATGAGGATACAGGAAGAACTGAACAAGATATGTTACACTCTTACATGAAAATCTATTATGATGGAAAATTCAAGTTTTATTTTTAATCAAAGAATCTCTATTTCCTGTAAGGCCTTGTCATCAAGGGCTTTTCCTTCTCTGTGGCAGTGCTACCAGAGATTGCAGCATCTATTCCCTCGCTTCATGGGCACTGAAGGGTGTGATGAGGGGCATCCATTTGCTGGCAGATATTAGAGCAGGCAGGGCTTGGTTCTGGAACCAGCAACAGTATGGGCAGTTTCCTGATCATGGCAGATTCTGTACCAGGAAACTGAATTAAAATCCATGCAAAGTAACAAATGCATTAAAAAATATTCACCCAGAGCCTTCTTATTTGCCAGAAACGACACAGTACTAGGTGAGGGAATACAAAGGACAAGCAAAATACATATGCCCCCACATTTAGAGAACTTACAGCCTAGCTGGAGGAGCAGAAATAAACAAAATAATCATACACATAAGTATTTATTTACAAATGTTGATTACTTAAAGTACTGCCTGCTTTCATCTTATTCCCTGAGAAGTGAATACCATCAGGAATTTCTAGAATTCACATCAACTTACTGAATGTTTAGTCCAGTTTATTGATCTTAACCTTTAAACTAAGGTGATTTGCAATCAGGAGTTTAGATATCAAGTAAAGACCAATTGAAACCAGTAACAATGGCAACGCAAAACTTCCAAGAGGACCTTCTTCTGACAACTGGCTACAATTTCACAATTACAGTAAATAAAATTATTCTCTCCTAAAGACAAAGAAAAGATACAGTCACGATGTCAGTGCTGAGGAACATAATTGGTCATATTGACATACCGTTAATGGAGTGTATGTTTCTGGTTGAATAACAGATTTCACTAAGGTTCCTGCTAGTGGCAGCTCCCTGTCATCTGGCACACAGCCTGCCAGCTTTCAGCTGGGAGGGGCTCCTACTCAGTGTTATGATGGTGATGATTTGGCAATGGGTGTCTTTGGGCTCAGATCTTTTACCTGGGGGGTGGGGGCAGCTCAGTAAGTCATGTAAAAGACTGGATGTAGGTGAGTCTGAAGAATAATGACATTCACATCATTTTTCTTTCTGGATCTGAACATATTATAGGCAATATTGGGTATCACTGTATCAGTAAGGCTTCCAGACAGAAGATAAAGATACTGCTTATAGAGTTAACCCATCCTATAAAAAATAGCTTTTTTAAAAAAAGAATATTAGGGGACTTCCGGCCAAGATGGAGGCTTAGACGGACGCGCTAGGTCTCCCTCTACAACTAGAGAGGAATACAACTACTTCAAAACAAAGGATAACTAGAAATTCCAGAAAATAAAACTACACGGAAGCCCAACATATAAAGTTATAAACCAGCGGCGCTCTTTGGGCAGGTAGGACGAGAGAAAGGGGGCGGAGCTGTTTGCGGTCGCACCTGGGACAGCGGCGGGGAGAACAACCCCGGCTGCAGTCGAACCCCCGGCAGCTCGCGACCCCAACGCTGGGGAAAGCAGCCACCACATCGCCTTGAACAGTGAGGCCCAGGGGGGCGGGAGGACGGATCCCGGTCTCCTAGCGGAATAACTGTGTGAATCCATCTTGGACCCCCGCCCCCAAAGAAAGCGCCACAGGGCTGCGAAATAGGTCGCGGACAGGCGCCGGTCGCTGGATTGTGACGCGTACACAGGCACTGCCCCCTACAGCCGGCCCAAGAAAACAAAACGCATCTGTCAAAATGAGGCAGACAACTATAGAAATCCCGGTGGCACAGCTCACCAGGCAACAGATGGAGAACCTGACAGATGAACAGATAAGAAACATGTCAGAGGCTCAGTTCTGGGCCATTGTTATCAGGTGGCTTACAGAATTCACAAAAGATTTGGAAAAAGATGAGAAAGAAGCGAAAAACACTCATAACGAAAGGAACAAAACCACATACGAGACAGATGGTGAGGAAATAAAATCCAGAGTTCATTTCAACAAACCGGAATATGGAGAAGGAACAAGCAGTCAACCAATGCAGCGAGAGGAAATGGGAAGCAACGATGAGAGGATCAGAAACCTCTGGGACAGCTATAAAAGGCCCAACATAAGAATCATTGGTTTGCCAGAGAGCGAGGAAGATGAACTAGAACTTGAAAAATTGAGTGAAAATATAATAAAGGAGAACTTCCCAGACTTGGGGAGGGAAATGGACTTGCAGGTCCAGGGGGCACAGAGAGTTCCAAAAAAACTGGACCCAGGGAGAACCACTCCAAGACACATTATAATCAAAATGTCGAGGATTAAAGATAAGGAGAGAATCTTAAAAGCAGCAAGAGAGAAGAAAAGAATTATGTACAAAGGGGTCCCAATTAGACTATCAGCTGACTTCTCAAGGGAGACCCTGCAGGCAAGAAGGGACTGGCAAGAAATATTCAAAGTAATGAAAATCCAAAACCTACAACCACGAATACTCTATCCAGCGAAATTGTCATTCAGAGTAGAGGGACAGAGAAAGTGTTTCCAGGACAAAATAAAACTGAAAGAGTTCGTTAGATCCAAACCACTGTTGTATGAGATGTTAAAGGGACTGGTTTAGAAAAAGGAGGATCAAGACAATGAAATCTAAAATGAAAACTGCATCACAAGAAACAACAGAAGCTAGGGAATTGAAACAAAGGCAAACTAAACAGGTAACGAGACTGGAAAGAGAGCTATGGGTACGGGGAACATGTTGGGGGGAGGTCAACGGGGAGGGGGAATGGGGAGAGGGAGGGAGATGATATAGGCATTAAGGATCATGGTAGGAGGGAATGGAATAGACAGAGAGAGGTTGAGAAGAACTGTATGCACAACTAATGGACATGATCTAAAAGGGGGGGACAACTGGAGGGAGGGGGGCCACCGGGTGGAGGGGAGCAGAGGGAAGGGAAATTGGCACAAATGTAATATTATAATCAATAAAACACATTAAAAAAATAATAAAAAAATAAAATGACAAAAAAAATAAAATAAAATAAAAAAATAAAAAAGAATATTAGATATTTATAAGATTATGTATGTCACAGCCTTGTTGAAAATAAAGTAAATTTAGAGAGAGCTTAAGTACAATTAAAACATCTACATTCATTTGTTTTAATTATATAAGGGGGAAAAGATAAGTAAATACAAAAATGTATATGTGTGTATATCTAAAATTTAATACAAAAATATGTTTCACCCTTAACCAGATATCTACCCAACTCAATACCTTGTGCATAATAAACCCTAATTTTTTACATGAATGAGTACTATGAAACACAAAAGCAATTTTAAGTGACACCACTGTATTCTAAGATTCAGATTTTCATACCAGATTAAAAGAATTAAAACTAATTTAAGTCAGACAGCTCTTATTATCCAGACAAACTTAATAAGAGTGGTTATTTTTATTTAAACCATATTCATGGAAATATTTCTAAAGCAGAAAAGTGGGGAACACCCTTGTTTTATCACTTTTAATATTTAATAAGACATAAAATGTGTGGGTTTCCATTTGTCCTCCTGTTCTAGACCCCTAAGATGTTCAGGGTGGGTATGAAATTCTGTTATTACAAACTATCCAAAAATAATAACCAAACACCCACATTCGCATCTCAGCAAAGATGCCTGTCCTACCAACATTTCATCCTTCTAGAGAAAGTAAACTAGCATCCATATGAGGGGGCTTGGGTCCTTCATCAATGTTTGCATAACGAATATACATAAAGGGTACAAAAAGGCATAGCATAAAAAAGGAAATTCAAATTGACACACAGAGGCAGATTTCAAGTACCTTCCTCTGAAAATAAGGCTCTAGACTCAAAATAATTACAACAGACAAGAGCAATTTCTAAAACATTTCATCTGTTGAGTTAATATCTAATATTTTCAAAACATGTACCAATTAACATCCAACATTATTACATTTTGAGCATGTGAAAACCAGACCTGTGGTTTAGAAAAATAATAATTATAACAGATACATGTCAGTAAATTATATTCCAGGCAACAGTTCAGTGTTTTATATTTACGTACTAGTTCATTTAGTATATGTATGCTCACTTGTCTATTCTCTCTTTCTCTCTTTCCCTTCTCCCAGAAAAATGTACTGTATTCAGATTGATGACAGCTGATTTATACTAATCCAGAGATAATCAACCTCTGCACTACTGAGGTTGGGTCAGATCATTCTTTGTTTTAGGGGCCTGTCTTCAGCATTTTAGGACATTTAACAGCACATGGCCCTCTACGGTAGATACAGGTAGGAACTCCTCTAGTTGTGAACAACCAAAAATGTGGCCAGACATTGCCTAATGTCCCCAGAGAAGGAGGAGAGGTCAAAATTACTCCCAGTTAAGAACCACTGATATGTACTAACTCATTCTGTATATGTATACACATGTAAGTAGGTATACATTCCAGAGGGAAAGAGAAATGGAAAAATGATATATAAATGTATACATAAACATGTATAGATAGAAAAATACATAAAATCCTAATAGATAGGTACTATTATTAACATACACATTTTACAAATGAATAGGCTGAGGCAGGAATGTTAAGTAACTTGTCTATTTTATAGAGCTTAGCAAGTAACAGATCCAGACTTTACTCTAGAAACCATGCTCTTAAATACTGATCTACACTATATAGCATAAACTATTTAAGAAATAAATGATTTAAAAGTCTAAACTAGAGCCCCCTACTCTCTTCCTTGGAGGGCAATGAGGTACAAAAGATCAGTACTGATTATGAAAAGTAATCTGCAAGTCAGAGAATTTGCTTGACTACAGAAATATTACTTGATTTATAAATGTCAAGATGACTGTTTTTGTAATAGTCAATAGCATTCACTCAGCATAACCTAGTATACTGTCATGTTTGAGAAATTGTTTGGGGAGTTAAAATTTACAGATTTCCTGTGATTGATTCTAGGTCACAATGTCAATACTGTCAAATGGGTAGTAATCTTAAAATACAGAGATATCATCATATACACATTAGTAAACACAGCACTTCACACACACACAAAACAGCATCACACACTACATAACATTAAACAAAATGTCTCACACACCACATGAGTATATATATAAATTTATATGTGTAAACACATATACACACACATACATATATAACAATTTTGTAGAATTTTTCCTGTTTGGAGAAAAGAATTCCAATAGTTGGAGATTTTCCTGAATGCAAGTATTTTCAAATAATTTATTAAGAGCTTTGACTGCTTCTAGGATTGTGTCACAAGCAGCTCTCCTGGTTGATCTAAACGCATGTGTTCTGACATATACATATGTCCCCTGCTTGTGGTAAATAATATTGAGACAAGATTAGGACTGTCATCATGGTATTATTTCAAAATGTAAACTTGACAAGCAGTTCACAGCTCTTTGGAAAACAACAGTAAGTATCTGGAGCCCAGAACACCAAAAACATACTGAAATTTTAAGGGAAATGATCTAGGGATCCTGCCAAATAACTCAAAATGCTGTTCACAGCGATCTCCCGGAGCACCTCATCTCGAGCCAGTAGAACCCTGCTGCGCTTTCCCTCAATTACTTGAAGCATATACTTAAGATTTCAGCAATATGATATCTGGGAACCTGAGCCCCAGCTAAAGCTGCCCTCGGCTATATCCCTTTATTAATTCATCCGGAGCTGGGATTGAGCAGAGGAGATGGCACTGTGTCCTCCCAGGCCAAGACAGGACAAGTGCAAGCACTCCGCTCTCAGATTTGCTTGTCCTGCCATTCAGAGAGCTGTCCGCCTGCTGTCTGAACCGCAGTGAGCCTTATTAAGGCATGCCAAACCCCTTGGAGGAGCAATCATCTGTAAGTGCATTTTTATTGCAGAAAGGCCTAAGTCTGCTGTTGTGTCTACAGATGTCTGATGATCCTCTCCTGTCACAGACTGACAGGAGCTGCTATTTTACTTCTGCCTTTTGGGGCAAACCTCAGGAGAATAGTTCTCTCTCAATGGGCGGCAACAGCGGGGCTATTTCAAGAACTCACTATACTGTAAAGGTGTTATTTGTCCACTTGGGCATATAAATCACCATGGGCTATCTTTTCCAAAGTATGTGTTTGTCCGTAGGATTCCTAGATAACTCCAGTTGGGCTGGCATCACTGTGAGGGCTTCATACCCCTAGCCAGACAGCAAATTTAAGCAACTAGCCAGACAGCAAATTTAAGCAACACTTTCAGGGTTACGTGTCATAATAAAGGTGGAGAAAATTTTCAAAGATTTTAAGGCATTGTTATAAAACCCATTTAATATAAACAAATATGTCTTAACATCTTAACAAATGTTGCTCCCAGTAATTTCTTCTATTTTAATACAGCTGAAATAGTAAAATAAAGCCAATGTATAAACAAGAAAATGGATTGTTATTGTGGTATTCTATAACAATAATAGCAGTCCCCTAACAATTTATAAAAACTTTCCTTTTTCTGTCGTTTTAGTTTTTTTATAGTAAACATGCATTAAGGAATATATACTTTTAGATGTTCTTACCTCAGGAGAAAAAGGGCTGTTTTTCTCTCTCTGTGAATTCTAAAACAATGAGCTTTTAAACTAGATACTCTGATTTAAAAATTGAGCTGAAATGCTCAGCCAACTAAAGGTTGAATTTTAATCTCCATAGCTGGACAGCTGAAATTCTCTTTTTTGCATATTAATTAGGTTTAGTTGCTCATCATTCCACCTTATGGTGTCGCCAGTCACAGATGGTTACTCCAGGGATGAATGCATTTCACTAACAGTCTGAAATGCCCCTGGGTAATAAAGAGTGTAAATGATTGCTGTGCACCTTTGAAACAGTAATGCAGTCAGGCTGTTAGTGGCTGATAGGCTACAGCTGTGGACAAAATCCACATTTGCTTGTTTTTAGGGCCCTGTCTGCACTGTGGATTAAATAAGTTTTAAAATATGCTGATTAACTGAAAAAATAATAAATGTCATTCAATTCTAATAGAATTATAAGAAAACTACAGTTCATTCTTTAAAATTGCATTTCAAATAAGAAAAGCAAAAAGGTTAATTTGACAGATGCTCATCTTTCTGCCTAATTGCATAAACAATATGGGATAAACTGCTTGAATTACAGGAAAACCTAAAATGGGATCATTTTTAATTGAATACAGGATAAAGCAGGAGGAGGCTTATCCACAATCCATCAGTACTGGCATTATTTAGTGTGCGCTTAAGCTGACCTAGAGTATCAGGCTATGCTAGACTCGGTACTAGATACCAAAAACTTCCCTGCTCTTAAGAAACTGAACGTTGATAGAAAAGATTTCATGCATACAAGACAGTACCATCAGGTTATAAACAATACAGATGATGACAGTAAGACCAGGGAAATTTGGGGAAAGAAAGAATAATATGAAGTAGATTCACTGAGAAAACCTGGTGAAGAACGTGATGGAGTTAAGGAAGATCTACTTTAATGAGGGCAGTAAAGTCACAGGATGGATGTGAATGTGGCAGATTAAGGAAACACTAGCTGCTCAGAGTTCAGGAATCACACAAAGGAATAATGAGTGCAGAATGCCAGACTCGGGAGCTTGACCTTGAGCTAACCAGTGTGAGGAGCCTGCTGACAAAGAAAGGATTTAAGTGATGTTTAAAAAATTGATCTAATAGTCATGAGTATTTGGACTGCAGGGAAGACCAAAGTCATGACCCTTAGTCGAGGGCTCGCATCTGAATCACTTCAGAACCTTTTTGCTGTAGACCTTGCTGTTACTTTTCAACATTTTCAGACCACTCCAGAGACTGTGATTGTAACAGAGCTCAGAGGGTATATATTTTGAAAATATTCAAGTAATTCTGGTGTGATTCCTGGCAGTGAACTACTGGACCAGAAGTTTTAAGAAACAGAACAAAATAAAAAATAAAACCTCTTAGGTCTGTGGTCATAGCCATGGAAATGGAGAAGACGGAATTATTCATAGAGTCACCGCAAAGAAAAAAATCAGCTGGGCTTGGTAATGGGACTAAACGAAGGGAAAGGTGTCAAAGATGAGTTCGTGGTATTAAACATATAGGTAAATGGGGGAATGTCATAGACATTGACAAATTATGAGAATGTTCGTGATTGTGAGACATGAAGTCACTGAGTTGTCATTCAATTGGCAACTGTGTCTACAAAGAAGTGGTTATGTGGGAGATCAGGGCTAGAAATGTGCCTTCTCACCACCAACACACTGGAAAAACTTGTGGAAAAGAAGAGCAGAGAGGCCACAGACTGAACCTGAGCCCCTATTCACAGACTGGGGAGATACAGAGCATCGGGGGAACTTTGGAGGAAAAGACTTAAGAGAAGAATGAAAAAATCAGTTACCAAAGCCCAGAGAAGGAGGAAGTAACTAAAAAATGTTAGTTCCAGCATATTCAACACTAAAAAGTATATATACTGACTTTGTTTAAAATAAAGTCCATAAATAGACAAGTCCATCAACAAATATTAGAGCTGGGTGGGTCTTGAATCCAGCATCTGATTTCAAGCACTGGGAATCTGATAAACCTGAACTGATCGAAGGTTTTTTGGATTTCTTTTGTAAGGTGGGTGATGCTGACTCACTTAGTAAGAACATTTTACTACTGAAGCTTCGGGAATGTAACTTAACAACCCTCAGATCCAGATATCAGGTGAGCAATCAAATCTAACCAGATGTGGCTGTGCATTTCTTTGACTATATTCGTCGGCAGCCGTCCGTCTCGAGAGACGATGGTGTAGCTTCTTAAGAGTCTATCTGCACCGCCGAGAATGGCTGTGCAGTCCAACTCGGGAGTGACACGGTATCTGTCTCCCCCCGTGTTGAATCGACATCTTGCGATGACGCTGGAGTGTCCTCTCCAGTGAAGCTGAAGCTACAGAGCCTGGGCAGGGTGATATGGAGGGTCTGCTGTTGCCCATGCAGCAGACCCCCCCTCTCTTCGCAGCTGAAGGGTCCAAGGGAAAGACGGAGTCAATACAGCTTGGCTTCAGGTGCGCCGCAGGAGTTGCCGGTGTTGACTACAACGTCAAACCGCCTTAGGGACTCCGGCTCCGGATTTTCTGTCGGGGTTTACTCCCTTAGCCTTTCCCCTGAAGAGGTATGCCGCAAGGCAGCGGAGGTATGCCGCAAGGCAGCGGAGGTTTTTTGGAGTCAGAGTTTTCCTTCTCTGATGTGCCCTGACTGGAAGATCGAACCAGCGACACTTAGCTCGCAGGCCGACGCTCAATCCACTGAGCCAAACCAGCCAGGGGTTTTGACTATATTATTACTATATGAAGTATGTTTGACTTCTCCAAAAGAACAATAAATAAAAGGTTGTGATATATGTCTCAAGAAGCAACTCCTCAAATAGGAGAACTTATTCTCATGTTGTTCATATCTCTGTTTTCTCGGGGCTGGGCCCCAGCAGCCATGATTATTTACAAAAATCTGTCTCCCTGGTTATAGAATAATGGACCACCTGTGAACACCCAATCTCAGGTGAGTCAATCAATTTCTCTCTACCTGGCAGCTGCGGTAGGATTTAAAAACATTAGTCTCTGCTGACTGCATAAAATGAAGGCGTATGCTCAGGAACTGTGGAGCATCCATCTTCCGCCATGGCATGAGGAAGGAGAAAGAGGCAAACCATAGGCAGGAAAGAAAGAAGCAGATGTGCAGGCAGAGGCAGGGAAGCCCGCCAACCTCCACGTCTACTTGGGTATTCCTCACCCTGTGACCCGGTGTGCTCTGACTCCACTGCTCACAGGACCTGCTCCTCTCTCTTCCTTCTGCTGCCTCTGCTGCCACCACTGGCACTTCTGTTCCTTTCTCCTTGTAGCTCACACACTCCAGAGAGAGATCTGATCGAGTCTGGTTAGTCATCACCCAATATGAAGGAACTATAATGTACTGCTATAAGCCTAAGGATGCCTGGGAACATGACCTTCAATTTATCCCATCTTGCAATGAATACTGTGCAACTTACTACATTTGGGTTGGCGTGTGCATGTCTCCAAATTAATAAGAATGAAAAATACAAGTGATTTTAGGCAGAGCTGTGCCACAAGCCAGTAAGCATATTGTATACAAGCAATTAATGAGATGCACCAGGTGAGCAGACAGGCGTACAGTCAGAAGTTCCAGGAGAGTCAAAAGGGCTGTCAGGGTGCAAAGACCCCTGAAGGAAGAGAGTGAGCAGCTGCCTACTGGTGGCATCTGTGCAGGTTCCATGAATGGCAGTTCCTCATCTGTATTATGGGCTCTGGAGGAGCTAGACTCTGTAACTGTTTTGAAACACGCTACACCGTCACTTGCTTTGTGCAGACCTTCCCAGTCAGGTCAATTTCAGTATTCCTTTACATCAAGGAAATCTTGTATCTTTAAGCCAACTGTGTTTGCCAGCATTTTCCTGCCGATGTCACCACCGTCTGTTCCAAGGCCTACACACGAGCCAGTGGATCCCATATTTTTTGGAGTATTTGCTGAAGTACAAAGAGTTGCCAGAATTGCTAAGAAGCCTGGTACAGTTTATATTAAGGTTACAAGGAAGGGCTATAATGAAAATGACATGGAAATGCTCAAACTGAAGAGTCAGTAAATTTTCCACGAGTCTTGTCTGCCTCTTTATCTATGCAAAAAGTTTTTTCTCTTTAGACTACTATCTTGAAACAAAGAGCCTGTATATTCTTATCTATTTATTAAGATACTAGAATACCTCTACTTTAGTGGGATATCAGAGTATCACACACTTACCACTGTCATGGACCAATCCAAGGCCCCTGTGTCAGGCTGTGCAGATGTGCACTGCATAATGTCATAACCATCACTACTGACTGAAGTTGTGCGACACAACAGCCCTGGCTATGACCTGCCTACAGCATGGAAAAGCAAGGACGTGAATTCAGAGATGTTAACAAGTAAAGCATTTGTACGGGTGAAGAGAAGCATCTTACCTGGGTGTCTTTTCAGATCATCCTTCTCCCTGCTCAGCCCCAAGCCCAGTTCTTCTAATCCCTATCCTCACCCACGTGCCTCTCTAAGGCTGACTGAGCGTCTCCTAGGACTGTCCCGTTGATACAGAGCAAACCCAGGCTAAATTCTCAAGATCAAGAAGAAAATATGTGCTTTTTCTCTTATTTCTGTAGACAAATCTTCACACAGTCCAAAATGATTGATCAGGCTATCAGGGAATCCCAAACTGGTTACTTGTTTGTCCTAGGATCACATGACCAGACTCTCCCAAGTCAGACAGGGCCAGTGTTTTGCCTGTGCTCTCATTTCGCATCTTTTAAGCTCCAACACTAGTCTTTTCCTTGGGTCACCTAAAACATTTAAAGCCCCAACTTTACTGTTCTACATTTCAGATTATTTTCTGGCAATGCTTCTTTGACAAAGCATACAAATTAATCAGCATGGAATAATATATATTTCTTGACTTCAGAAAAAAATTATTTCTCCTATAACACATATAGAAACAGATAAAAGGCAGATTGTATTATTATATTGTGTGACCTATGTAACTTACTAGTTACATGCACTAAGTTATATACAACATACATGAACATATAGTTGTACAAATACTATCATTCATAGGAAACCAGCCCATCACTACAGAGGAAATCTTCATTGATGACTAACACTGACTCCAATATTACCCAAAATCTATATTAAATACATGTTTCCTAACAGATGATCAGGCTATGGAGAAATGGCTTGGCCCATGTAGCTGAGCACAAGGAGCCATAGTGCAATATGGGACAATCATGACATGCCTACAAATGAGCAGTTATTCATTTCACATTAGAGAATAACTGTTACAGATCTTTACAGTTACAGAATTAAATCTTACTACCTTAAACTGTATCATTTCTAGAAAAATAACAGTAACCTATAGAAGTTTCCAGTGTAAGGCTTTATGGAGAACTTTCATCAGGAAAGCGCCTACCTGCCTGCCTGCCAAGAGACCTTAACAGGGAGCACAACTCGGTGAACCTGGCATGATTCAGGTAATGAGCATGGACTAGCAGAGCTGACCCCATTCCAGACTCATTCAGGCTAGCAGATGCTCTTGCACATGAATTGAACCCACAGGAGATTGCTGCACAAAACCCAAAAAGACATTTATTTACAATAAAAATTATTCAACTGCTGCCCTGGCTGGTATGGCTCCGTGGACTGAGCACCGGCCTGCAAACCAAAAGGGTCACTGGTTCGATTCCCAGTCAGGGCACATGCCTGGATTGCAGGCCAGGTCCCCAGTTGGGGGCATGTGAGAGGCAACCACACATTGATGTTTCTCTCCCTATCTTTCTCCCTCCCTTCTCCTCTCTCTAAAAACAAATAAATAAAATCTTTTTAAAAATTATGTAAGTGCCAAGAGGTCAGAGAAGGACATCAGCAAGAAAATCTCATTCTCTCCTCTAGGCAAGTTCTCCAGCAACGAGCTAACCAGGCGCCAGTTGGGGGAGCCCGGAAACAGAATTAGCAATTTGCCTGATTTGAATGTAACTGCATCAGGCCCTGAAAACCCAGGGTGTCTGTCGCCACAGCACAGACCTGTCAGGGAACTGACCACGGCAGGGGCCAGGCAGGGTGCCCATCCCTGCTCGGTGCCCGCAGCCAAAATCTGCTGCTCAGCTTCCCTTTGTTCTCTGCTTCCCTTTTTAAACATCCCTACCTCTGGCTGCTGCAGTCTTGGTACAGATATGAATATTATTTCTTAAGACTGTCGTCAAAGTTTGCTGATCTGGAGCCATTCTGTCTCTTTGAGACTTTTCCTTCTCTACTCTGGCCCCTTGTTTATTTTAATCCTTATTTCCTAATTCATGGCAGGCACTTCACTGTCACACCCATGTCCTTTACTGCCCACATTCACTAAATTATGTCTACTTATTCATGTTTCTAGAAAACTTGAAAAAGCTTTTTAAAAACCATCACCATAGAGACAATCTAAAGAGAGTAACTTTGAAGCTGATGTTAAAAATAAATGAATAAATAAATAAAAGACATTAAATGAGCAGTGAAGTGAGAAATGAACTTGAATGATTTTAATCACAAATCATTTGTCCTTAACAAAGAAATTCTTCTTGGTAAAAATCTTAACTACCGAGAAGTAAGAAGCTGGCTAATATCAAATGTCCAAAACAGTGGCTAAAGGACAAAACCCTACCTCGCATGTCCCTTTACTGCAATGAGAATTCAGAACTCTCCGCCCTTGCTCCCGTGACCCTCCCAACCCAGCCACTTTCCTGTGCTGACCTTCTTCAGCCTGTCGTTCTAGAATCTTTTCTGTGCCGGTTTCCCTAGGCCCCAGCCTCCTGGTCCTCCTGCAGTTCCCCACCACACTCCTCTGGCTTTCCCGCCTCCTCTCCCTCTGCTCTGGAGGCCTGTGCCCCCAGGCCTCCATCCACAGCTCTTTGCCTCCTTCCTCTATTTTCATCTCAATCCACTCCCCTGACTTCAAGGACGATTTACAGGCAATAATCTGAAACCAAATACTGCATAGCCAGAGCAAGACACGTGTTCATGGTTCCTCACTGTTAACTTTGTGGCTTTTTTTATTAGTCAATCCTGAGGCTCAGAAGTGAATCTGCCCCAGCTGATCCAGTACTTTCACTCCTATGTCTTAAAGTTCCCTAAAGTCATGTGTTCAAACCATTAGTTTTTCTTCATCTCAAATGCCTCCTATATTCTGTATTTCAATTCATGGCCTCTCTATCCACCAGCTTTCCCAAGATGAAAATCTGGAAGCCACAAGGGAGTGAGGTACTACTAGCCCATATGTAAGAGCAACTCCGTCGTCGTCGGCAGCCGTCCGTCTCGAGAGACGATGGTGTAGCTTCTTAAGAGTCTATCTGCACCGCCGAGAATGGCTGTGCAGTCCGACTCGGGAGTGACATGGTATCCGTCTCCTCCCGTGTTGAATCGACATCTTGCGATGACGCTGGAGTGTCCTCTCCAGTGAAGCTGAAGCTACAGAGCCTGGGCAGGGTGATATGGAGGGTCTGCTGTTGCCCATGCAGCAGACCCCCCCTCTCTTCGCAGCTGAAGGGTCCAAGGGAAAGACGGAGTCAATACAGCTTGGCTTCAGGTGCGCCGCAGGAGTTGCCGGTGTTGACTACAACGTCAAACCGCCTTAGGGACTCCGGCTCCGGATTTTCTGTCGGGGTTTACTCCCTTAGCCTTTCCCCTGAAGAGGTATGCCGCAAGGCAGCGGAGGTTTTTTGGAGTCAGAGTTTTCCTTCTCTGATGTGCCCTGACTGGAAGATCGAACCAGCGACACTTAGCTCGCAGGCCGACGCTCAATCCACTGAGCCAAACCAGCCAGGGTTACTCAGAATACTAGGTCTCTATAAATTACAGTGGGGAAACTACTAGAACTTTCTGCTTTGGAATGGGACAGAGGAATAAAAGCAGGAAAGTATAAATTTCATTACATGTTGGTTTGTTTCAACATGCATAGAATCAACAGACCAAGCAAAGTATCCAAGAGGACATATTAAAAAGAACCAGGTAAGTAATTAGGAGGAAGCATCTGTGTCTCATCCATGCCAGTGTTTGTAATTACTTACTAACACTTCCGTGACACTGACTGGATGCCAGGCACTGTCATGAGCACTCTATACATATCAACCCACAGGACTTTCATAACAATCCTATGAGGCAAGTACTATCGTTGCCATCCCCACTTGGCAAATGAGCATAGTGACACAGAATGCAGTACACCAACGATCAAATAGCTAGCAGCTCAACCTCAAGCAGTCTAGGCTCCAAAATGTAAGCTCTGAGCCACCATGCCTCTGGCATTAATAAGTGAGCATTAATATTTATGGAAGGGAGAGAAGGAAGAAATGGAATCCTTTAGCAATAAGAAAATTAAGAAGGTAACCTGGTCATTCTCAAAGTACACTTTGCATCCTAGTAGAGTTCTTTTCCTACTAGGGCTATTTTCTCAATCTTGTAGCACTCTCCGGAGAGTGCTACAAGATTGAGTGTAAGAGCAACTATCTAACAGTAAATAGTAAAGTTTTTTTTTTTCTAATAATTATTGTTAACAAAAATGTGCAAGAGAAATTGCAGAACTGGTTTCTAAATAAGCCTGATAAAAGACTGTTAATTTGTGCAGATGGTATAATTAGGAAGAAGAGTGAATGGGAAGAATGAATGGGTTATGAGAGGAATTCTGTTTGTATGGGTGTATCATTTGTAATTATATTGTACGAAGGCAGGACTTACTATATACCCCTTTTGCACCTCGTACAAGTGCTTCACACAGAATTACTTAGTAAACACTTGTTGCACACATAGTTGCTAACGCAATTGACTAAAAACACAATTGATTTCTAATTTGATTTGTCTATCAAGTTCAAAGTATAAAATACCAATCAATGCATAATATTGGTCTAATACCAGCACAAACACTAAAAAATGTCTAGTGGGGTGAATAAAACTTTTTCAGCATAACTGTTGTGGTCATCATTTGACCACAAATTTCTCTATTTTACTAGATCAAAGACTCTGATTATGGGAGTGATTTTCACCTCAGCAAAACTAAATTGGCTTCTAGGGGCATTTGTTTTTTGTTTTTTGTTTTTAATTCCTTCCAAAGGTTAAATAAGTCTCAAATGTCTCTGATATCAAATTCCTGAGCATCAATTGATGAAGAAGGTATGAGACAAGCAGAGAACTCTAAACTAGAAAGAAAAAAAAAAAAAAGAACCAAGAGAAAAAAAACTTCTTTGAAAGCATTCTGCCCAAACACCCACTGAAGGAGAAGCTGGCTCCTTATTCTCTATGGCCAAAGCTGACAACTCAGACTAAGGAAAGGTAAATGTTATATGAATAATTTATGAACAAGGATAAGTATTTGTATCTATGAACAAATTGTCATCATATACATATACATATACAGAAAACAAAGATCATTTGTCTTGTGGAACTTTGTTCTAAGCCTTTCTCCCTAAAACCCTGTGTTTATAGAAATATTCACCCCAGCCTTAAAACAAACAAACAAAACTCCCTTTCCATAATCCCTCAAATCTAACTGATCATCAATTTCTATCAACTTGGCCCTCTAAGATCCAGCTCAAAAACTGCTTTCTCTGTGCTTTTTACTGGCTCTCTCTGTTTCCAAAGCATTCTGCATTATCATGTATTAGAATAATAAATTAAAATTATTTTTAGCATCTACATCTTCCTTCGCCTTTCTAACACCAGGAGGTATTTAAAGATTTTCAGGATATCCTGTATAATAGCTGGACTTAACACAGTACCCCGTAATTTAATTGACACTCAGTAAAATTGGAGTCAGAAGAAAGAAGAAATGAAATTTGAAAATATAAACATTTGACCCTTCCCATAGCCGTTTCTTCCACCATTTTGTTGTTATATCCATGTCAGAGAGCCTTCCTCATTATTTCAGTGCTGTGTACAGGGCGGCATTGAGTGGATGTACTTGTCATTGAGGCTCCTTCACTTCCTCATTCCTCTCTTATTCACACAGGCCCTTAGCAGAAGCAAAGACCAAATATGTAGGAATTCAACACAAGGTGCTAAATTATGCAGAGATAATATATGCATAGTGGTACTGATTAAAACATTGACAAGAATTTAAAATACTGTTTTCAAGAAAAATGAGGTCTCCCTGTATGTCTATGTATATTACTCAACCATCAGGAGACAGCCATCTCTTTTCCTAGATAAGGGACAAGGGCACTTGTACCACACACACTAATGCCATTGGTATTTATCCCTAAAAGGAAATGGATGGCTTGGTATGTGGATACAGGAGAGAGCTCTGAGCTCTAAGATGACTGATAATGCAGTTTGGCTTCTATTGTAGGGGAGTGGAGTGTAAGCATCCAAAAAGGTGAGGGAGAGAAAGTAATTCTGAGCAGTTTGGATTAATATTTGAATCTTAATCTTTATGAAGGAAACAAGAGCTTAACTTGTTATTGTGGGGGTGCAAAAAACATTTTTCCCTCCCCCCTTCTAAATTCTTCTAGCTGGGCTAATAGTCAAATAAATGTGAGACAGATTAACAGGAGAAAATGTCCCAAGTTTATTTTACATATATGAGACCCAAAGAGATGCTGGGCAGTTGAGGTTTATATGTCATTTTGGACAAAAGAGAAGTTGCAAATGGGAAGCAGGCAATGCACAGGTAGAGGAGGAAGTAAACACATGGTAAACAAATTCCTGCTAGGCAATCCAGAAACAAGGGGACGGGGGAAATCCAGAACAAGTTTTTGCATGGATCTTTCCTGTCTACCACACTTAATTCGAAATGCTAAGGTGACTATGCTAAGGTTCCCTTCCTGGAACACGTCTTTCCATCTGAATTCCCTTCTGCAGAGAAGGGGAGCCTCAAAGGTTCTTTCTGACTCCTGTTTCTTAATAACAAATTTAAAATCAATAACCCAAAAGGCATATTTGGGGGTGGCAAAATTTCATCCCCTTCTCTATATGAAAGGTTTTAGTAGAGAATAAACTTTTTGACCTCGTAATGCAGGTGGATAATAAATAAACCTGCCCTGATTAATGAAAGCAGTTATTAAGTGCTGTTATCATAAGTAAACTAATTTTACTGTATAACATCTCCTGGTTCTTTGGCCCAAATGAAGCCAGATGATATTTGACAAAATGTTTTTGTATCTAAGAAGGTATATTTTGCTAGTTTAAACCATATTCTTTGGCATTCACACCTACTACAGATTTATACCTACATATATTCATTTCTACTTTAGCAAAAACATTTCTAATAGGAAAAAAAATGCATTCGATTTTGCTAGCAAAAAAGCCATTGTCTTATTGTGATATGCTAATTCTCACTTTATAAAGAATCACTTACGAATTCAGCCTCTATATATTCCATTCAACCACCATGGGTTCAAAGATTTTACTTACACTTACAGTAACAGAAGATGAAAGAACTGTGGAAGACTAAAATTATATATAAGACCTCAGCGTAGAAAAGAATTTCTTAAAGAAGACCCAAAAATGCATGAACAACAAAGGAAAAAAATTATGCATTCAATTATATTAATTACATTAAAATTGGAAATTTTATCAAAGGACATCAAAAAAAGAGGAAAGACAAACCACTGTGCAGAAGATATCTGTAACACATACAAGTGATGAAGGAGTAGGATCAAGACTATGTATAAAGAACTCATAACCATTAAAAAAAATAACCTAATATTTTAAATTGCTAAAGATTTAGATAGGCATTTTATAAAATAGGTAATCCAAATAAACATGAAAAGTTGTTCAGTCTCAGTAATAATCAGGGAAATGCAAATTTTAACTATGATAGGGTATCATTATATACCAACCAGATAAGCAAAACTTTAAAATCTGACAACATCCATGATAGTGAGGATCGAGAATTCTCATACACTACTGGTAGATATATAAATTGGTATGATCACTTTGGAAAAACATTGAAGGCAGGCATACTCTATGCCACAGCCATAATACTAGTAGAAATTCATGACCATGATAAAATGTTCATAAAAGCACTGTTAATAATAGCCCAAAGAATAAAAGTAACTCAAAAGTCCATCAACCAAAGAGTAGATAAATATAGTTGTATAATCATACCATGTGATATGATACAGTAATAAAATAAACTGTTACATGGAATAACCTGGGGAATCTCACAAAAAATATTAAACCAAACAAGTAGGGCATGAAAGAATATATACAATATGAATCCATTTATGTCAAGTTCAAAAAGAGACAAAACTAAATTACATGTGGTAAGACTACAAAAGATTATTATGCAACCACTGTGGAAAATATGGTATTTCTTCAAAAAATTAAAAATTAAACTGCCTTCTGATCCAGTGATTCTACTTTTGTAAATATTTATGAAGAAACCAACTAATTCGAAAGAATACATGCACCCCCCCATGTTCATTGAAACATTACTTATAATAACCAAGATTTGGAAGCAGCCCAAGTGCCCATCAGTAGATGTATAGATCAAAAAAAGCTGTGGTATATTTACACAATGAAATACTACTTGGTTGTAAAAAAAGAAAAAAGAAATCTTACTTTTTGTGACAGCATGGATGGACGTGGAGAACATTATGCTAAGTGAAATAAGCCAGTCAGAGAAAGACAAGTACTGCATGATTTCACTCATATGTGGAATCTAATGAACAAAATAAACTAACAAACTTAATAAAAACAGACTCATAGATACAGAGAACAGACTGACACCTGTCAGAGGGGAGAGGGTTGGGGCCTGGGTGAAAAAGGTGAAGGGATTAATAAAAAAAAGACTCAGACAACAGTATGATGAGTACCAGAGGGAAGGGGGGGTGGGGGGAGAAAGAAGAGGTAAAGGGCTATCAATGGTGATGGAAGGAGATTTGACTTTGGATGGTGAACACACAATACAATGTACAGATGATGTATTATAGAATTGTACACTTGAAACCTATACAATTTTATTAATCACTGTTACCCAATAAATTCAATAAATATTTTTTTAAAAGAATCTTATTATGACAAAATTATAGATTACCTGGCGGGAGGGGAAGCTGCAATGGAGAAGGGGCATAAAGGGATTCCAGGTGTTCACAATATTTTACTCCCTTCACCTGGGTGGTGGCACAATAGTGGCTTTGTGTTATTTGTTAAACTACTTCATGTTTGTGCACTTTTTTTGCATACTTGCATATGGTATATTTCACAGCTTAAGATGTTTCATGCAGACATGTAAGACTAGATATTCTAGAAACCAGATGGGAAAAAAAGGACACACACACAAAAAATACCATCAGGAGATAATAACTGCAAGGAAGAAAGAAAAATCAGGACAAAGGAAATGGGTTGAGTGAAGAAAACTATTTAGACTGTTGAATCAGCGCCTCCACAGCTAAGTCTCATGGAGTGCTGCTGGGGACACAGCAAAGGCAGCAGATTAATGCACAATGAAACTTCTAATCACGCCACAAGCACGATTTCATCAGGTCCACACAGGATGTCCCCAATAACACCCAAAGTCCTTGGCAGATAAGGATCTGACTGCATTCGACTGTAAAAAAATTGATGAAAAGAAAATAAGAAAGCCTATCTATATTTTGGATGCTCCTAAGAAAATAATTTTAATGAGAAGTAATTTTAAAGGCTTGGAAAAGTTAATAAAGTCCTCAAACTTAGTTTGAGATTTCTTTAAAGAAATGCTGCAAGAGCCAGATGTGAAGTGAAGGCTGTTGTAATGTGCCTTTCTGTAGAAAAAAAAAAAAAGCCATAGAGAACAATAAACCATTCATTTTTAATTTGTATTAGTTTTTATTTTTATCAACATATTTTCACATGTTTGTATATGTCTGTAAAGGATTCCAATCAGTCCTTTTTTCCTCCTATTTACTGTGAAGTGCTGGTCCTCATTTTTAAGTGGATTCATTTTGCTTTGACTTTTACTATGTCAGTTGCTCTAGATCATAAAGGTTCTCAAAATAGATTTAATTTTAAGCCCTCACACACACACCCTTCAGTTTAATATATCAGGCTGGCCCATGTGGAACTGCAATATCCTATCTTCTGTGACCAACAGAAATGGCAGTTTCATACAACTCATACTAACACGTCTAAGCTGTGCCCTCCTGCCCATTACAGCACAGGTCCTGCCCAGGGGCACTTTAGGAGTTGACTGTTATGCAGAAGTAGATGGAAAGACTTACGTGTTTTCATTATAACTTTTTCTCCCTATCTAAAAGGAATCTACTATCTCATCTTTTGTTTAGCAAAATGAAAAATGTTAATGAGATTTATACCTTTTACTTATTAGCTAAACTATGATTTAGCTCCTACATTCAACAAACATTTGTTGATCATGTACTGTGTGTTAGGCTCTGGGGAGGCACAAAAACAAGGTACAACAAGGATCACTGACTCATGACACTTACAAAGAATGAGGAACAAAAACGGCAAGAAAACCAATACGTGCAGAATACTATTCAAATTTGTCCAAGGAGAGACCTCTAAACCAGACTTCTCATTGGGCATTAGAAATACAAGATTTTGTTCTAAGATATCTTTTCACACATTTTTAGCTTAATAGAAATACAACAAATTGTTCAAAAGCAGATTGTCAGGACAAAAAAATGAATCAGAAATATAAATTCGGAATAAGCTACACATAAGATAATAAGGTCTTGAATAATACCATTTTCTCAATTTTAAGTTGGTATCATATAAGACAGAAATATAAGATCAAACATGGTCTTGTTTAAATTGTGAATCCTCACTTTGAAAAGGGCAGATGGAGCACCGTATGTTCACAGAAGGAGGGCCAAGGGCTCAGAGGAGGTAACCACTGACTAAAGGAAAAGAAGCAAAACAGAACCATAGTTCTGAACTTTTATCCCCTCAAAGGGTAGCAGAAGACTGAACTTGAGAGATTTTTACAGAATTAGAAGATAACTAGTATTAGTTTTTCTAATGTGTTTTCTTTTCTGAGTCAAGGAAACACATACATTCTAAGGAAGACTTTGATTACACTGAAAATTTTTGAGTTTCCAATGATTGAATTTAAGTCACCACATTTCCTCAGGTATGTACCATGCTATAGATAACACTTATGTCTTTTTTTTTTGTTATTGTTTCCTCAAATGCCAAAACTACACATGCTTAAATATGTAACCCTGGGAGAATAAGGAAATATATGTAAAATTGTATTCATCTAAAAAAACTAAAACCCAAACTTTTGGGTTTTATTTATAGATCTAGCTCTTATAAACATTTAAGCAAATAAATAGACTGCTTAGAAAATTCTCAAACTATGGCACTTCTTCAATGAAGGTACTGACATGCACTTTCATAAGAAGGCCACATACACCAAAAACAATTTGCCAGAGAGGAATTTTAAATGGTTAAAAAACAGGAAAAAATTGTTCAACCTTATTAATAATTAAAATTCAAAATAGCATGGCATACCATGTTTTACCTATCCAATAATTGAAGATTTGTGGAAAAGAAGGGAGTAGATTTGCGCTGACCAGTGTGGCTCAGTTGATTGGGCGTCACCTCACAAACAGAAAGGTCACCGGTTCAATTCCTGGTCAGGGCACATGCCTGGGTTACAGGTTCAGTCCCCAGTTGGGGTACTTACAGAAGGAAGCCTACTGATGTTGCTCTCTCAGATCGATGTTTCTCTCCCTCTGTTTCTCCCTCCCTTCCCCTCTTCCTAAAATAAAAAATAAAATGAAAATAAATTTTTAAAAAATTTTTTAAAAAGGCAGTAGATTTGTGTTTCCTCTGTGTTCGGGTCAGTAACACTTATGAGCACAAGTAAATTATAGCATTTTTCATAACTTACACTTCTAATATGTTTTCTCCTATTAATAAATCCTTGGAGCAATAACAGACTTCCGAAGCTCCAGACCAGAAATGAAAGTGCCGTGGAACGGTTCTTGGAAAACTGAGGACAATTTTGACTTGATTTACCAGACATTTCATGATGAAAATATGCATCTCACCAATGGAATATTATTCCTACCCTTAAATATCCAAACTTTATATTATCATTCTTGGACCTCCTTTATACTCAACCATGTAGTCAGAATTGAGTGCTTATCAATGAAGTTATATGTTTTCATGAAAAGTGAAAGCATCATGCCATAGCATACTTGGTGAACTGCTCGCTGTAACACCCCATCTTAGCTCTTTCCTTGAGTTCTTGTCTTTCTCCCTGAATTATTCAGTCAAAATAGAATAAAACCAAGACATGCAAAGCAAAAGTAGAGGCAATGATAGAGGAATAACAGAATAATAAATATCATTTTCTATAATTATTATTGTAGAGAATAATAATGGTTGCAATGGAGAAGGAGGAGTATGCCACTGTCTCTGGATTCTTATCTTGGTAGCATGGGTGAGAAAATGAGCAGTATCTTCCACAAAGAGCTGCAGGGGAGACAAGTAAACCAAATCAAGGAAATGGTAGGCATATTCTGGGAAGAGATTAAATAAGATACAAGAAAGTTTGTTTGCCATGAAAAAGAGTAGCAGACACAGAAGTAGAATGTTTGGCAAGACACAGGTGAGAGGGTAGAAAATGAATGAGCAGAGGGAGCTTTGGCTGAAGGAGGGAACTCAAGGCTTTATGAAATTAAGAATATGAAAAAGATAAATAGAGGACATTCAAATCCAATTCTATCCATCTCATTTATATCCTTTCTTTTAGTAGACAACACTGAGAGGCTTATAAAGATGTATTCTTGACTTTTAGGCATTTTTAAAATATTACATTTCTATAAAATTTCCCTGCCATGGGGAAGAAAAAAATCCATCTTTGACAAAGCAAGAAGGAAGCCAAGTGAACCAAGTAACTCATAGGGAGTATAATTACAAACATTTAGCATTGTCTTCAACATGAGAAAAAGAAAAGCTTTTATTTACAATAGTTTTTTCATAATCTCAAGAAAGAATTCATCCACCATTTATCTTCAGGGAAACATGCTGCTTCTCGGAAGAAGCCCAGAAGATCCCGCTGTTAAATCGAGACCCACGCAGGAATGAAAATTATCCACTCCACAATAGCACCGCATGTAACAACAAAGGCAGTGGTACTTATCCAGCAGGGACAGAGCCCCTTCAACACAGGGACTCCCACAGGCTGACTTAATTACGGCACTGCAAGGCGAGCCCCAACAAAGACAGGGCGACCTAAAGGAGGACTGCTGAAGTCCCCCCCACCCCGGGGCACAGGAACAGATGGTTCTGCTGCTTCATATTTGCTCTGAGGCCTTTTAGAAAAATCTGAAAATGGAGAGAGGCCAACAAGTTTTTCACCACCGGAATTTTTTTTACACCTGCCATATGCTACTATAAAAATAATCCTTAACTTGAGAGTCAATCAGCAAGTATTTAGCTGTGGCTATGTATAAGGGACAGGAAGAAGTCTAAAGCAGCTTGCCATCTAGTTTAGGAACATGGATCAAACTGATTTGATTTAAGGGCTTTTGATTTTTTCATCATGCTGCTCACAAAAAGAAAAAGTACAACAGAGGCAATAAAACTATGGCCTTAAAAATTCTCAGAGGCCCTGGCTGCGGTGGTTCAGTGCATTGAGCGTCAGCCTGCAAAGGATTGCTGGTTCGATTCCCAGTGAGGGCACATGCCTGGGTTGAAGGCCAGGTCCCCCGTTGGAAACCCATGAGAGGCAACCACACATTGATGTTTCTCTCTCTTTCTTCCTCCCTCCCCTCACTCTAAAAAAACAAATAAATATTTTTAAAAAATTCTCGGAGATGATAATAAACAGTTTTACAGAAACCAAGTCAGTCTATGTTGGAGAACATGGCTAAACAAGGGACGGTGCCCTGACGCCTAATTCAGAAGCAAAGGTAAATGAACGTAGTTAAAGCCGTCACCTTAGCAGCCACAGAAGCTAAGGCATAAAACAGGTAATTAGCCCTCCCAATTAGGAGATTGTAATATAGTTGCTAAATAACAGCACTGTGTGAATTCTTGCCTGTAAAAAGTTTTAAAGAAAATGGAAATTGAACTACAAACTTACTAAAGAAAAAAGCTATTACTGCCATAATGTTTTATGAAATTAATACACATGTAGCTTTCCTGCATGCAGCAAACTCTACCTGCCTGGTCACTTTAAGGAATATGAATTAATCAAAATCTCAAAATTCTTCATTCTCATGTGAGTGCACATTACTTTATAATTTCCATAGCATTTATATGTACACATATAAATACATACATATTCATTTTTAATACTCATAATAACTGTATGAACTAATAAAACACAGCTCAATAAGTTAGAACAAATTAATACACGTAAAGCCCTGGAGAACCACATGGCATATAACCAGCACTGTAAGTCCAAATTATTACTCCTACAATTACAGTAACATTATTGTTAGTGATATTACTGTTACTTTAAAAATGTAAGTTTTGAAGTCACATCGCGTGACTCAAATTTTAGTTCCATCCCTAACTAGATAGTTGCCTAATCTATTTGACTAAGTTTTCTTATCTATATAATGGAAGTAATAATAAAAACATCTACTTTACAGGCTATTGGAAGCATTGAGATAGGATGTATTAAATATTTGGCACAATACTCACTATATGGTGGGCAGCAAACACAATTCGGCAATTTTTACAGTTTAAATATTTGGCCTTGGCCTCCTAGCCAGTAAGTAGAGAACATGATTTAGACCCCAGGTTTCCTGATAACGTTTAGAGTACTTTCTACACCGACACTGCTGGAAAATGTACAAAAGAGGCCATTTGAACAAATAGATATAACTAAGTATAATTATGATGCAGTAACAAGCAGTAACATTGGTTGCACATGCTGACACTGTATGAAAGGCTTTATATGACATAAAGCAATCAGATCAGATGTTCCAATAGAACATAACATCACCTTATACACTACCTTGTCTCCTCTCTTCTATGACTTCTTCCTTTTTAAGAAATATAGAAAAACCATGTATCTAGTAATGAATCACTATAGTAAATATTTGAGAGTATTACTTAGGTCACAAGAGCAAAATAACTTATTAATAAAACACCAATGTTAAAATACTAAGTATTCAATAAAAACCAGAGTCATGATAAACCAAAACAGTACTTTAGCTCCAGGCATCAATCACTGTTTCTGAGGCTATAAGAAAATATCATAATAAGCTCCTAAATAAAGAACTGGGTTATATTTAGAAAAGAATCATCTCCTTAATTTCTTAAGAATTTCGACCTGGACACAAAGTGATCCAGCTAAGTACAGATGGACATCCTTCTAAAGAGATTCGAATTCACAGCAAAAGTAGGAGACTGAGGATCTGGGGAAGGAGAGGATGGGATCTGAGGAAGAGGAAGAGAGATGCCCAGTCATTTCTTCCCCTTTTCTCTATTCTCTTCCCCCATTCTCAAAATTCGCTCATTAATTATTTTACTTGTCAAAATGTCAAGTGTAGTACTTGCTGATATAAAGCTGAATGAGACACAAAGAATCTAGTAAAAAAACAAACAGACATAACAATCAATAATCACAGAACAGGGGAACATTACAGTTGCCTCAGATTTGATAGGAGAGCAAAGGGAGACATCAGCTAACAAGATAACTAAAATGTGTACTTTGGGCAAGGTTGTATGCCAGGTGCTCCTGTATATACTCTCTCATTCAGACATAAACATCAGCCTGTTTACTGTTCCTATTCAGTAGATTAAGAAATGGAGGCTTTGAGATATAAGAGGTAGAACTCAGAATGAAATTTTTATGCTCTTAATCCTAGTCCAGGGCTCCTTGTAAGGCTCTTTGATCCTCCTCCAACTCCTCCAACTTTTCATTCTTGACTTTTCTTTCTCCTTTATTTTCCCCCCTAGAAGGGCAAGAGAGCATCAGCCTCTAGATCAGAAGTCAAAACTCAAATGTTGACAAGGAATGACAGATGATGGAAATAAGGGAAGTACAGTAAGATGATGCAGATGAGAGGGAATGGTGGGGAGTGTGACAAACTGGATGTTCATGCCCGTTTTGAAAGAGACTCACTCAGTTCCAGCCCGCTAAAGTCAAGCAGAAATGGAGGCCAAGCACTTTGTGAAATCTTTCAATGTTCTGAAAGAGACCTCAAATCCAGACTTTTAAAATATGACTCTCCTTACTTAAAAACAAACAAACAGCCTGAGAGCCAAGTGTCACTGGTTCGATTCCCAGTCAGGGCACATGACTAGGTTGCACATCAGGTCCCCAGTTGGAAGCGCGAGTAAGAGGCAACCACACAGTGATGTTTCTCTCCCTCTCTTTCTCCTTTCCCCTCTCTCTAAAAATAAATAAGTAAATAAACAAATGCTAATGATTTTTTAAAAACAAAAACAAACAAATATTAAAGCAGCTCCCTACAGTAAGTGTTTCTAAATCACTCAGCTGGATTCTGCCCACAGGATACCAGTCTGCAATCTCTGCTCTAGATGACAGGTGGCCAATATCTCCGGGAATTCTTTCTACCTGTGGAATTTAATGACTAAGCGTTCATTGCAAAACAAACCACAGGACTGGTATGACTGTTGTTATCAGGACTTTATTCTAATGCTGCACTATTTATGAGACAGGTACAGTTAATGACAGAGTCACAGTGCTGAAAGCAATGGAGACATCCTCTGTTCCAAGTTCATTAACTGCCTGACTTACTTCCTCAACATCCCTACCAAGTAGCTTTTTGGCTTCTACTTAAATATCTCCATTACCCAACAGGGAGGTTTCTCCTCAAAAAGACTGCTAATTCTCACTCTGCTCTTAGACTTCCACAAGGAAGGTCCTTCTTCATATTAACTTGAGCTCTGTATCCTTGTATCTGAAACCCATAGGTCCCTGGATCATTATACCTACAATACAATATTCCAGGAGTGGATGGACTGACAATTTAACATCACATTCTGGACAAAGTGCCTATTAGTGCAGACCAAGATTACATCAGCTTTTTCAGGAGACTTCTTCACTTGCCTCCCTGACCCTTGTGGGCTATAGCATGATCTAGCACTGTGAGTGAGTCAACAAAGATCCACTGTAGAGGAGAAGGAAATCTGTTATCTGTACCAGTCACATTTTTTAATTACCATTGAAAGATATATTTATGTCCCAGTCTCCATGTTTCTACTCTACAGTACACACATTGCTTCTTATAAATAATTATTTTAACTCTTTGGTTTCAAAAATACTAACACTGAATCCAAGATGGAGACAGATTAGGTGGAAGCTACACTCACCTCCTCCTAGGACAAAACTGGAATTACAACTAAAATATAGAGCAATCAACCTGAATAACCACTGAAAGACTAGCTGAAGAGAAGTCTTATAAGCAAAGATTTACAGAGGAAGCCATATTGAGATTGGCAGGAAGGGCAGAGATATGAGAAGGGCTGGCCCCACTGCCACAGATGACAACTGAAGTTTCAGAGGGATCTCTCAGCTGCAAAGGTTCATCCTGTGGAGTGAAGGGTCTTAACCTCAAACTGGGCTCCCCAGCCCAGGGCACCAGAGCTAGAAAGAGGTGCCCACATATCATCTGGCTTTGAAAATTGGCAGGGATTCTGTCCACCAGGGAGAGATGAGGTCTACTAGAGACACAGGTGCCTTCTCAAAGAGCCAAGGAACAAAATCTAGTTCCCAGCCACTCACCCTGGGCTCCAGCAGAAGAAGGGCAGAGAAAACTAGAATTGCATGATGAGACACTGGAGTTTGTGGCTCTGGGGAGAGAACTGAAGAAAGAGCTGCCAGGATGCCTGTGCAGAGTCCCTCTCCTGCACCACAGATGCCATCTCCTTGAGTGGAGCCCTCCCTTAATACAACCAAAGTTTGATCTGTTTGGGCCTTAAAAATTCTGCTGGCCTCATTCCAATGACTCCCTAAGATCGTGCCCCATCACAAAGGTGTGCGAGCACCCAGCAGGTAGCAGCTAGATTTGGTATACACTGGGACATTTGCTGAGTAGCCTCAGACACAGCACTGGCACCAAGTTTGAACCTCTTCAATCTGGTGACCACCACTCGCTCCTACCTGGTGACTCACTGAGAACCTACCTTATACAACTTAAGTACTGCCAGACACTCTTTCAGTGCCTGAGGCTATCAGGCAGAGGCAGATCTTGCAATGCCTAGAAACTTTTGCTGACGTGTCCCTGGGCCCAGTGCTGGTAAAAGCCAGCCTTGGTACACAGCTTTGTTCTTTCTATGCACACCCATGCCCAGCAGAAACAGTCACAAACTAGGGGTCACTTTGTAGCTCTAAACAGGTTGCCCAGGGCCAGTCACAGGTTGTGTCTGATACTGGTCTATACCAGAGTCTCTCCCAAGAGGTCCCAGAAGCAACACACCCAGTGGCCAGCTTCAGAAACATCAGAGAAGGATCCAATTAGCTTCCCAAGCATCATATCCAAAGGGAGATCTCAGGAGACACTAGACCATGCTGAGTTGAATTCTTCTTTGTGTGGTCAGCACCTGAGACTTCAATGTCTTAACAATAAAAATCCTAAAAGAAATCATGGGCAGTAAAATCTTGGACATTTTCTGATCTACCTTCTTGGGCAAAGGAAACAAAAGAAAAAAATAAACAAATGGGATTACATCAAACTAAAAAGGTTTTGCACAGCAAAGGAAACCATCAACAGCCCTGACTGGTATGGCTCAGTGGGTTTGGTGATCTCCTGCAAACCAAAAGGTTGCCTGTTAGATTCCTGGTCAGGGCACATGCCTGAGTTGCAGGCCAGGCCCCCAGTTGGGGGTGTGTGAGAGGCAACCAATTGATGTTTCTCTTGCACATTGATGTTTCTCTTCCTCTCTTTCTCTCTCTCTTCCCATCTCTCTAAAAATAAATAAATAAAATCTTTAAAAAAAGGAAATCATCAACAAAACGAAAAGACAATCCACTGAACTGTTCAATATATTTGCCAATGATACATCTAATAAGGGGTTACTATCCAAAATATATAAAGAACTTACACAACTCAAAACCAAACAAACAAACAAACCCAATTTAAAAATTGGTGAAGGACATGAACAGACACTTCTCCAAAGAAGGCATACAGGTGACCAATAGATATATATGAAAAGATGCTCAACATCAGTAACCATCAGAGAAATTCAAAATAAAACCCCAATGATATCACCTCACACCTGTCAAAATGGCCATCATCAATATATCAACAAACAAGTGTTGGCAAGGATGTGGAGAAAAGGGAACCCTAGTGGTAGGAATGCAGACTGGTGCAACCACTGTGGAAAGCAGTATGGCATTAACTCAAAAAATTAAAAACTGAACTGCTATGACCCACCAATGCTACTTCTGGGATATATCCGAAGAAACCTGAAACACTAATTCAAAAAAAACATAAGCACCCCTATGTTCACTGAAGCATTATTTACAATAACCAAGATTTTGAAACCGCCCAAGTGCTCTTCAGTAGATTTTAAAAAGCTGTGGTATAGCTACACAATGGAATACTAGTTGGCCATAAAAAAGAAAATCTTGCCTTTTGTGACAGCATGAACAGACACGGACAGTACTATGCTAAGTGAAATAAGCCAGTTAGAGAAAGACAAGTACCACATGATTTCACGTATATGTGGAATCTAATAAACAAAATAAACCAACAAAGACAATAGAGACAGACTAATAGATACAGAGAACAGATAAACAGCTGTCAGAGGGGATGGCGGTTGAGGGACCGGGTTAAAAAGGTGAAGGGATTAAGCAAAACAAATAAACCAACCCTCAGAGACACAGAAGACAGTATGGTGTTTACCAGAGGAAAGGGGGGGGTGGACATAGAAGAGGGTAAAGGGGGACAAATGGTGATGGAAGGAGAGCTGACTTGCAGTGGTGAACACATAATATGCAGATGATGTATTATAGACTTGTATATCTGAAACCTATGTAATTTTATTAACCAATATCACCCCAATAAATTCAATTAAAAAATACTGACATCCATTTTAGTAACTGGATGGGGTTGGCTTCACAGAATATTAAGAGTATGTATCGCTAGTTTGATTTTTTAGGAAGAAAGATGACAACACTTTAGTTTTGTAATAGGGAATTAAGAAATATGGCTATAATTTCAATGTATATCATGAAATGTAGCCAACTTAAGTCCAGTAAATGACATCATAGAGCATAACTATAGGATGATGCTTGTTCTTCTGTCAAAGTATGGCTCCTTTCCAACTCTTAGATGCTTTTGGCAGACACACTTATAAATTCTTTTAAAACAAAGCATCAAATTTGGGATCCATAGAATTAAATTTAAATAAATATGGGCTATTTAATCTCCTAACTTTAATTGTGAGATATTATTTTATTCCTTCAATTGTGAAATATTATTTTATTCCTTTTTATCTTCTTACCATGATATTTTTATATTCTTTTTAGACCCTTATAAGAGAAATCTAGGAGCCATCCTGATTTCTCCCTTTCATTTGCTCTCAAATTCAATTAATTAGCAAGTCCTTTCACATATTTCCTGAATCAGATCAGTTGTCACTTCTATTAGATACTCCCTCAGTCCCAGCCACCTCATCTAATACTAGAACTACTGCCAAAAGCCTCCTCACCTGGCTCACTCTTTCCATAGTACACAACGAACTGCCAAAGTGATCTTTTTAAAACATTTATCAGATCACATCACTCTAGTGGCTGCCAGTTATGCTTAAAATAAAATCCGAACTGTTTACCAGGGCTGAAGGACTTGGTCACTGTCCACCTCTCCATCCTCCTCTCCAACATGCCCCCCACCTCACAGTGCCCCCTGGTGGGAGAGGGTGTGGTTGGAAAGTATGAGTGTTCTTTTTCCTTTTCTTTTTGTAAATCGAGATTAACTGACATATTATATTGTATTTGTTTTAGGTGTAGAACACAATGATTTAATATATGTACATATTGTGAAATGATTACCATGAGTTTAGTTAACATCCATCACCATACAGTTGCATATATTTTTTTTTTTTTTTAACCAGAGAACACATTTATTAAACGAGCTTGTTTTGTTTTGAAGCACGAGCTTTCAAGAAAGGAGGGAAGAGGATTTATTTGCCTTTCCTGGCCTTAATTTTCCTTAGATAGAACTCCAGCTCCTTGCCCTCTTGCACATAGCCGTCTGCTCGGCCACACTGGCCTGGTCTTGAAGCGATGCATGCAAGAAGCTTGCCCTGCTGGAACTGTTCCTCTAGAAGAGTGCTGATTTTGGCATTCTTTTTCCTTTCATATTTCTTCTGAATTTTCTTTGATCGTTTTTTGTTTAAAATCTCTTCCTCTTCAGGAGTCAGCTTGGCCCCTTTCTTGTGGCCCAGGGGCAGTGCATAGTGAGACTCGTACCACTGCCGGTACGGTGTGCTGTCAATGAGCATAATACAGTTCTTTACTAGGGTCTTGGTGCGGACCAGTTCGTTGTTGGATGCATTGTAGACAACATCAATAATCCTTGTTTTCCGTGTACAACACTCTGAGCCCCAGGAGAAGTTGCCCACGTCCAGCCTCAAGGCTCGGTACTTCTTGTTGCCTCCCCGCACACGAACTGTGTGTATGCGGGGGGGGGCCAAGCTTAGTGTTGGCAGCAGGGCGTCCCAGCTCATATTTTCGCTTTTTGTGGTAGGGCTTCCTCTTGCCCCCGGCCTTGCGGCGCTTGTGCCAGTTGTCCCGAGAGATGCCCATGGCTTGGCGCCGGCTGGAAAGCGCATATTTTTTTTTCTTGTGATGAGAACTTTTAAGATCTACTCTCTTAGCAACTTTCAAATAAACAATACAGGATTGTTAATTATAATCACCACGCGGTACAGTGAGTGTTTTGTTATCACCATGAGGAGTGGGACCCCACTGGCCTTTAGTGGGAGAGACCCTTGGTCCCTCAACAGTTTCACACTGAAAAGGATATCATTAATACTCCGGCCATTTGCGCAAACACTAAGCTTATCCCCATCTCCAGGTCTGTCCATTTGCCATTACTTTCAACCCAGAACACTGAAATCTTTCCCCAGTTGCTTCTTCTCACCACTTGGGTTGTCATTCCTTTGAAAGGTCCCCATTTCTAAAACAGCCTGCCCCACTAACATTCCGGACAGGCTTTACCTTGCTTTATTTACACTTTGGCACACATCACTATGCAAAATTATTTATTATTTTGGTATATCAACCCTCTGAGGACAAGAAATTTGTACCCTCAACACCCAACATGCCTGCGACATAGCAGGTATCCAATAATCATCTATGAAATGAATAAAAGTCTATGGTAACTTTTCTTATTTTAGATTAGGAATGAAGAAAAAAAACTTCTAGTAATGTACAGTACCATTTAATTCCATCATTTCTAGTGAAGGGGCTCAAAAAGCTGCCTTTTGGAATATTGATTTTAAGCTGGTTATTAAGAAACAAAAGACTCAAAAAGAACCTTTGACCTCCCCGGCTTCCTGCATAAAAGTCAGAGGGAAATATCTACTCCAGGAAGGACATTTTAGGATGTTCATCTTAGCAGCCTAATTTGAACTGAGTATGACAGATAGGAAAGCATCTAGCAGGGACATGTTTACTGGATGCTCCAGTGTCTCATTGTTTCTGGGTTGCCTAGCAAAATTTCACCTGCTATGTATGTGGCACTCTTCCTCAACTACCTGTAAATTGCCTGAGTCCTTTGAAATCTCAGACCCTTACACAACGCCCACCCTCTTCTCCTTTGTCCAAGATGACATATATACCCAATTTTACCTCACTGTCTTTGGAATTTTCATGCTTATGGGAATTCCCTGTGCACATGTACTAATTTGATTTTTTCCTGTTAATCTGTCTGTTAATTTGATTATTAGCCCTGCTACAGAACTTAGAAAGTGAGAGAAAAAGTATTTTTTTAATCCCCTACACTAGTTATTTGTTTCCTATGCCAGCTTTTCCTTTTTGCAATGAATTCTCAAAAAGTTGTTTTTACAGTCTATAACTTTTATTTTTACATAGCACTGAGACATAGGGTAAATTTTAAATGTCCCAAGTCACCACCAAATCTGTCACAGCATGGGAGAGAGGCCTTATTATGAGCACAGTGTTTTTTTGTAAACCTGAGGGTAAATGTGTACTTCTTTGGGCTAATATGGTCAGTGGAGCCCCATAGGACTGCTTCCGGGGGCAGCAATGTGCACACGTGAGGATGGTGGTCCCTTTACTGTGGGAGGAGCCACTCCAGAAACCCCCATAATAATGAGCATCACCCTGTGTCAAAACTGCTCAAATATTTTCAAAACCAAAAAGAGTGAAAAATATTGACACAATTTTTAAAAATCACACTTTGAGAGTGCTAATTCAAAAATTCAAACCAGGTCTAAGAAATGGGCTAAGGGAGAAGCGATAAATGGGGACATGTAGGATTACAGCTAGGTTTTAAAATATTATTTTATTTAAAAGTACAGAGCATTATTTAAGCATATAGAAGTCTGTTAAGATATGTTAAATAAGAATGAGTTTAATTTAATTCCTTTTATGTTCCAGAGATATATATTCTATGCTTAGATAGAATCTAAATAGATATTAAATGCTAAACAGTCCTTCTCTTTGACAGGAGCCCTTTGGGGAATAGTCTACAATTACCTATGATTTGTGGGAGATTTTGGGACCCAAGCCTTGTGGGCATTTTTTGTCTTAATACAGATCACATTCTCAAAGCTCACAGCAATTCACACTCCCACAAAAAAATGAGAATGTTCACATTTCCACAAACTTTCCAACACTGTATATCAGCAATATTTAAAATTTTTAAATTGATTTGGTTTGGTTTGGGTTTTAAGACTTTTAAGATTTATTTTTTAGAGAGAGGGGAAAGAAGGGAGAAAGAGAGGAAGATAAACATCAACATGTGGTTGTATCTAGAGCACCCCCAACTGGAGACCTGGCCCACAACCCAGGCATATGCCCTGACTGGAATCAAACTGGCAACCCCTTGGTTCGCAGGCCGGTGCTCAGTCCACTGAGGCACACCAGCCAGGGCTAATTTTGTTTTTTAAAAAATGAAAACTAGTCATTATTATTAATTTGCATTCACAACTACTAAAATTGAGCATTTTAAAAATATTTATTAATTATCAGCATATCCTCTTCAGTTGGTCTACTTATGGCCTTTGTCTTCTTTCTATTGTATTATTATTTTCAATTGACTTACAGGAGCTCTACATTAGAAATAATAATTTTTATAAGTCATCCATGTTGTATTATTGCTTGCGTTTGACTTTTGTTTGAGGTATCTATCACATTTGTTTTTAATTTCTATGCAACCAAATGTGTCAGTACTGCCCTTTGATTCTAAGTTTTATATCTTACCTTGGGAGATTTCTTCCACACACATGTTTAATAAATGTTCTCAGTACTTTTCTCCTAATTTGAGTTTATTCTTTAATGATCCATTAAATCTTCGTTATTCTCATGTAGAGTAAAAATGAAAAGGGGATAAAAGAAGATGAGAAAGAAGCATAAGGGGAAAAAAGGGGATTTAAGAAGTCTTAATTTTTTAATGTTTTTAGGCGTGACGCCTTATTGCTGAACTTCTCCATGTTGTCAGTGCGATAAAGAGAGAAAACTCAAATATGTTGATTTGAAAATAAAAACTATAAACATAAGAAAAAAACTGGTTTAAAACTATCTGAGCACAAATAACAATAAATTTTTTTAAGTAAGGAGAGAAACAATCACATTTTTCATAATACTACAAATGAAATATGTAATGGAAAATGACAAAAGGAAATCAATTCCTACTTAGGCAATATTTCACCTTTTATTCCATAGAAGTTTCAAATTTCGCAGGAGTATGATGTTATTTATATTGAAATAGACATGTTAACTGGGAATTAGTGTAGAAATTTATTTTTTCAATGACTGTGATAAGAAAAATATAATCAATGGAAGAATTTTTATAGAGCTAGAGGTAATTAAGATATTTCAGATGCTAAGTTAGAATTACGCATGTGCTGGCTCAAAAGCCACAAGAGGAACTTTTAGGAACTAGAGCTTGTATTTTTTGAAAAGCCCTCAATATCTGTACTTTATGAAAAGCCCTCGATATTTTTCTCCAAAGTGACTTATTAAGAATTAAATCACAGATCTCATTTAAGACTTCTGGTAACATCTAATTAGACAATTGAGTTCCCTTGTTGGAGCTTGCCTCCTTTGCTTATTCAAAGTCTAGGACAACCACGATCAGAAGACACTCAACATCCCCCTCCTTCATGCTTATTGAGGAGACAGAAATAAACAATGTGATCTGCACCTATTCAATTAATGCTTTCTTGTCAATGTTGAAAGCATAGCAAAGCAAAGAACCAACGGGAACAAAGAAAACTCCTACAGAAGAAAAAACGAGGGAGAAGTATTCTGTCATCAAGACCATAATGTAAAGCTGTAACAGTAAGACAATATGGTATTTACACAGGAGTAGAACAAGCCAATGAAACAGATTAGTTCAGAAATAGAGCCATGCCTATATAGAAATTTGATTTATGACAAAGCAGACAATGAAAATTATTTTTATAGTTTATATTTTCAAGTCAACACATCTGAGCTTTTTTCTCTTTATAATATTCACAATATGGAGAAGAAAAATTTAGCAATAAGGTATCACATTTAAAAACATTAAAGTAAGACTTCTCCTGTCTCTATTTTCCCCTTATAGGGAGAAAATTCTGGTGAAAAGTATGGACAAAATTAAATTAGATATCTATCACACATCAAACATAAAAATCAATTCCAGGGAGAATTAAAGATTTAAATAAAAAGGGCAAACTATAAGACATTCAAAAAATAAGATAGGTGAATACTTTCATGACATCGAAAAGATTTCTTAAATAAGAATCAAAAAATCCAATCTATAAATATAACATTACGAATGATAAATAAGCTAAATTAAAATTATGAAGTTATCTTCATCAAAGGTCATCTCAGAGTAAAAAGACAAGCCACAACTAGGAAAAGGAAGTTCTGACATAAAGGGTCTGTCCAGAAGGACAATGACATCTCAGTCCTCTTCAAAGTAGGCACCTTGGGACCTCACACAGTTCTCCCAATCGCCATCAGCTGCCCTGTTGTATTGTCCTGAATCTCATCGAGGGTTTTAAATCTCTTCCCTTTCAAAGGTGATTTTAGTTTTGGGAAAAGCCAGAACTCACAGAGCACCAAATCTGGGCTGTGCGGGGCTGAGTCACCTGGCTGATCTGATGTTTCTCAAAAATCTCTGCATGAGACATGATGCATGAGCAGGCATGTTGTGCTGAAGCTACCAATCACCAGTTGCCCATAGCTGCAGCCTTTGAATCATCCAAATAGTTTCCATGGAGGAACGTTCAAGCTTAACGCAAAATTTGATGCAGATTTGTTGCTCTACGTACTCAGTCATTTTGAATGAGACAGCCACACAGTACACGTGCTCACTCAATGCATTTACTGTTACAGAATGGGGGTCTCCAAAAATCCCCAGAGCCTGCAGGTTGGGGGAACGGGGAAGGGAAACAGCTTTTTTTAAGCTGCCTTCACATGCCTGTGGCTAGTGGCTAGTGTCTAGTGTCTTTGTTACACAAATGGCTTTGATTCTTACAAGGCCCCAAGAAGATGGTAGGGGTTTTGGACCATGGAATGATACTGAAAGAGCACACAGAGCCTGTGTAAGGTTCTGTGAATGGTCAGGACTGGTTATCATGCCCACTGCGTCACAGTCAGGGATTTAAAGATAAGCTGCAGACATTTTTAGGGAGAGAACACCATGCAGCTTTGAAAGGAAAGGGAGAACTCCATGCAGTTTCCAAGGAGGCCGGGAACTCCACGAGGTTCTGCATTAAGCGCTGGAGGGCACCACAACACAGGCAAAACCTCCCCAATCAGGACTGAATGATTGGGAGCTGCAGGTAAAGCTAAAACTGTATCTCTGACTTTTCTAAACTAGCCTGGTTTGATAGGGGGAGGCAGAACTATGTGTTTGTGCGTGTTCTAAAGAAAATAAGACTTAACGGCAGAAATCCACAAATAATCTAAATCGATATAACTATTAAATAAACAACTTTTTCTTTTCACTAAACTCTGGTATTGAGACTTATGCTTCTGGCAGCAGGCATTCGGGCCCCTAATAACTGAACAGCCCATGGGTTCTGTTTCAATCTGGACAGCCCAGGGGTTCTGTCACACTACCACCCCGCACTGACTAGTACAGGGAAGTTGTCATTGTTCACACATGGGAATTCCAGTCCACTCTCCTTGGCTGCCAGGTTACATCAATGTCGCACAAACCATTCTTATTACATTAACAATAACTGCACTTTTTCAGGATAGACCTGGTACAGGTTATCTCAATGTGGGAAGTAAACTGCAAAACATTGTGATTCCTTTGCTCAAAATCCTCCAAAAGTTTCCCACCTTGCTCAGAGCAAAACCTAAAGTTCTGGTAACAACCTATAAGTTGCTTCATTATTTGACCCCCACTGCCCCCTCTGACCTTATTTTCTATTCACCCCCTCATTGAATCTCCTCCAGCCAGGCAGCCTCTTCACCACCCCTCTAAAGGAGATTTTCACTGACTACTCTATTGAAAATAGCAACCTTTCCCCACTTCACAGGCCAGCTCCCTTTTCCTATTTAGAACCATCTAACATTCTATTTTACGTATTCAATCTATTTACTGTCTCTCTTCCTCAATGCCCCCCCAACATCTCACCCATGCAGAATGTGAGATTCATGAACATGGAGATTTCTACTGGGTTTGTTCTCTGCTGTATCCGCAGCACCCAGATCTGTGCCTAACACACAGGAGGCACTAAATATATAATATTGAAGGGAAGAATCAATGAACCCCTATTTAGCTTCAGGCAATGACCTGTCTGCTCGCAGTATTTACCTTGCTGTCCATTTCCCTAATTTCTAATCACACTGGCATCACAAATTAAAATGCAACTTAAAATTTTGTCACTTGGAATTAAATCATGATAACTAAAATCTTATTGGTCTTGAGTTCTTTTTGTTGCCTTTTCCTGACACGTCTTACTGCGACCATTGTCTGATACATTCATTGTAGTTTTGAGGCTCTGGTCTAAATTTTAGCAAACAATAGCTCACGTTATTCTAAACAATTCAGTGTGATTTGCAAAGGTATATTATTTATTTCACTAAAATGAAAAAAAAAAAGCACTTAAAACTTGATTGGAAATAACTGCAGTGATTAACATAGAGGACCTGAGACCTAAGAACTCTTTGAAGGTTCTAGTTCTAAATTATTTTGAAACATTAATAAAAAGAAAATCTGCTTATTGTGTAGATCATTAGAACCAGATCGTTAAACTGTAGTTAATTCTGAATTGCTAACACTAATTAAGAACCTTATCAATTCAAAAAAAAAAAAAATCCAAAGAGTCAAACGATACTTACAATTGGTTTTCAAAATTCAAGAAGTATCTATAATTGGTTTTCAAATACATTATATTATTGCCCTTTTCTCTAATTATTGTTTTCCCCTCCTACTGACCTTTTCTTGAGGTTTTGAGTGTCAAGGCTCTGTGTACGTAACATTAGCATAAAGAAAGCTGGACTGTGACTTAAAGGGGGGAAATGGTTGTGTATGCCAAAGAGATAATCTGCAAGATGATGGTATCTTGAGCTCAACAAAGGAAGTCGTGTACAAGATTCAGCTCATCCTGTCTCCATCTAGTTACCTAACACCAAGGTCAACTTCAAAAAATCTCCTAAAACCATCTAGGAAATGGCAGTCAGTGAGGTTTATCAACAAGGCACATCTACAGTATAATATAAACCTATTTCAGTTTCAAAAACTGATGGCTAAGGGCCCTTCAGCAGTGGCATTTGATTCCACATTAGTCTGCAGTATACAAGAGAAAAACAAAGACCCATCATTCTGAACAGTCTATTACAGACCCGAGCCAAACTGCAACAACATCCTTAAGGAAATTGCTACTGTTATCGTGTACTTGCCATAAATGTAAACAGGTTTCTTACTCTCAATTCTAAATTTAAATATAGAAACATATCCGTTAAATATTCCATTTTAGAGGATTGCTGTTTCTCCATAAAATGTTTTAAAACGGTAAGAATGTGTAAACCAAAACAAAAATGGAAAATTCGTAACCCCAGAAATTAAAGAGCAATTCTTTTTTAATATTCTATTTCTAAACTTGTCGAGTTGGCATAAACAACTGCAAACCGAACAAAAACAAAATGGACACAACAAAGGAGACAACTAACTTTAAAAAGAAACTTTAAACAACTCTGAGGATAGAAAAGTTAATACACTCTAATGTAACATACATCGTAACTGTGTAATGTAGTTTTTGATGATGTTTGTTAGTTTTCAGAAAGCCATGGCAGAGCCTTCATTTCCAGAAAACAGAGAAGTAAAAGGACGGTACAATTAATGTTTACATATTAGCTGATAACCCCCCAGCTTTTCTTAACAGACACTTCCATCCCTATGGAGTTACTTACTCCTAGAGTTAGCAGTTTCTGAGAAAGAGGCTCTCAACCCTGGCTGCACCTATGAGCAGAGGAGGGCTAACATACTGAAGCGCCAGCTCCATCTCATGCCTTGGTTTGAACCGTCCCAGAGTAGGATCCAGGGAGCAGTGTTTTTATGTCACCCAGGTGATCCTAGAGTCACTGCTTCTGATCTACCTCTTCTAAAAGAAACCCTCAGCAGGGTATGGAGGCTCTGCTCAAACACTTCCAATGTTGAGACACAAAGCCTCATTCAAAAACTCTGAAGTCAATATACTATTTTATAGATGGTCATTTTTCAAATATGAATGGTTATCGTGACAGGGCATGGTAACCCATCATTTCCCCCTAACAACTACAGAGTTCTAAGATCTTTGCACTTGCCCCTCTTTTTAAAAATGACTTCTCATCATTCAGGTCTGAGTTCCAATATCACCCCCTGAGAGTGACTTTTCTGATGGCGCTTTCCCCAGCCAGTCTCAGTCTGTTCACCCATGCCAATTCTCACATCTGAAGAGCGTGTGTGTGCTTGCTGAGTATCTCCCAGGTCTGCAACATAAGCTCTATTCAGGCAGCTCCATCCTGTGTGTCTTGTTCAACATTGTATCTCCAGTAAGTGGCAGAGTGCTCAAGACAGTAGCCACTAAATACAAACTTTTGAATCAATAAATGAAAAAGAACAAGAAACAATGGGTAATCTAAAGCAAAAATTAAAAGCTCATATTGGCAAGCCCTGACTGGCATGGCTCGGTTGAGGGTCGTTTTGCAAAGCTAAAGGTTGCTGGTTCGATTCCAGATCAGGGCATATGCCTGAGTTGCAGGCCCTGTCCCCAGTTGGGAGCATGCAAGATGGGCATTTCTTTCTCTCGCACACGGATGTTTCTCTCCCTCTCTTCCTCCCTCTCTTCCCCTAACTCTAAGAATAAATAAAATATTTTTTAAATGTATAGTTTCACTGAAACTTTCCAAAATTTACAGATGTAGTTACTTCAAGCTTTTCTATTACACATCAGTTTTCTTCTGAAAATCAAGCAAAACGTAGATCAAAAATGATGATAAACTTCCAATATACTTTAAAAACATTCTAAATGTTCAAAAGTCCTAAATACTCTGAAATGCTAAACATGAAAACAAAATTTTAATCATGTTAGCAACACTGACTTGGTGGTGGGGGAAGAGACTATAAAACAACAGAAACATATGAGATTACTTGGAACAACTGGAATAAGGTCAAAAATATTCAGACTAGGAGGAGTGTCTTCAAGATCATTTAATATAAACGCCTTTCCAAGCATAAACCTTCCAGGACAGTATTCCCAGCAAGTGATTGGCTAGAATCTCCTTAAACATTTTTTGGTGACAGAGAACTCATGACTTCCTAAGGAAGGCTGCTTCATTCCAGCCTTAGGAAGCTGTACCTGTTAGTTCTCTATTTTGATCCAAAATTTGGCTCCCAGGGACCCAGTGAGCCTTGTTCTGCTCTACGAAGCCAAGTACAAAAATGTCAATGAAAACTAACTCAATGGCCCTAGCTGCTATGGTTCAGTGGATTGAGCGTCTGCCTGCGAGCCAAGTGTCGCTGGTTCGATTCCCAGTCAGGGCACATGACTAGGTTGCACATCAGGTCCCCAGTTGGGGGCGCGAGTAAGAAGCAACCACACAGTGATGTTTCTCTCCCTCTCTTTCTCCTTTCCCCACTCTTTAAAAATAAATAAACAAACAAATAAATTTTAAAAAATAAATCAATTTTAAAAATTAAAAAAAAGAAACTCAATGGATCAGTTCTACAACAGTATAGACCTGATTAGAAGGGAAAAGTGAATGCAGAAGGAAAATGAGCTCGGACCAGGTGTTCAAAGGGCACGAGAACGATACATTGTTTGGGGAGGAAAACAATGGAAGGGTACAGGTACAGTACAAGTGTAAAAACAGATGGAAGGTGCATTTTCCTGGCTAGAGGTGAGTGTCCAGAGTGGGAACAGATAGGAGGAAAAACAGAGAAAACAGTTGATGAACATCCCTAAAGGCTAGGTGAAAATTATTGCAATTAAACAAAAGTAATCCGTACTTTATAAAAAGTAGAATAAATTTGAAAAGGACAGGTAAATCAGTAAGTAGACTAAGTTACTTTAAAACACAGCATTACAGAAGTTTAGAGCTGATAGAAATCACAGAGATTATCTATTTCAAAGCCTTAATTTTATAGACAAGGTAATTAAACTCCAGGAGGAAAAGGTCTCAACTGCCACAAGGAAGAACACTTATGGAACATTTTTCCTGTCTTGTATCCTCTTCTCCCTCTTGCCTGCATAACACACTCAATCTGAGGTGCTATATAAGAGCTATCTTAAAACTCAACCATCCCAGGGCAACTATGGGATGACGTAATGAGCCCCAATTATCTGAATCATCCTGGCTTCTCGCCAAAACCCAGTATGGACAGGATGTGGCCACACTGCTGGACAGGCTCTTCTTGGCCATGGAAACCTGCCACCTATTATGCTGATACACATAGCTGACCCCAGCCAAAAAGACAAGGAATCAAATTCACTGCTAACTCACCCACAAAACTTTCACCCACAAAGCTTTCCATCTTTTTCCTTGGTATTATCACACAGGTCTGCTGGGGGGCAACCAAACAAATTCCATCAGTTTCTTTTAAACACACCTACACTTGTTGTCTATCACTTACCCCCAAGCTACCCTTGAGGCAGAACGTGGTCCACCTACCTGCACCTCTACCAGCACCCACACCCCTGAGGTTCGCTGGTCTTCTTCCCTAATCAGACCCATGTTCTTCCCACTTTAAATATAAGGACTTTAAAAATACAGTTCTGTCCTAGAAATGACTGCATTTTAAAAGTACATACTAGGAAATGAAAAACACCAGGCTGCAGGGTCAAATTGTTACAGAAACAGGGGAGTCCAAAAACAAACCCCAGAGTTTGTGGCTGGGAGATAGGGAGCAGGGAGCAGCTTTCAGGATGCCCTGGCATGCCTGGAGCTAGTGGCTGGAAACATTGTTGCAAAGATCCACTTTACTTCCAAGACTCAGGAAGATGGGAGGGATCTTGGACTGTGGGCTTGTACGAAGAAGCAGACAGAGCCTAGGTAGGGTTCTGTGAATGGTCAGGACTGTTTGCAACACCCACTGCAAGAGAGGACGCAGTGAGGGAGAGAGAGGACGCAGGGGGAGAGAGGAGGCAGGGAGGAGGAAGAGAAGCAGCTGCAGACATTTTGGGCTGGCTCTGGCTCTAGGAGGCTCTCTCTCTCTCAGGCTCTCTCTGGCCCTCACGCCCTCACTCTCTGGCTCTTGTGGGCTCCCTCCATGTGGCTTGGAGAAGGGGTCTCCAGGCTGCTTAAAGAAGAAGCTCTTGCCAGGCTGCTTTGAGAAGGAGAGGACATCGGCCCTGTATACAGGAAGAAGGCAGTTTACAAGGAGGCTGAGAATCCAGGCGGTTCTGCATTGAGAGCTGGAGGGCACCACAGCACAGAAAGGACCTCCCCAATCAGAACTGAGTGATCGGCAGCTACTGGTAAAGCTGAACTGTGCCTAGGAAGTAGGGAAACGGTGTTTCTGACTTTCCTAAGACTGGCCAGGTCTGGGAGAGGGAGGCAGGGCTATGTGTAAATAAACAATTCTTTTTCTTTTCACCAAACTCTGGTATTAAGAGTTATAATTCTGGTGGTGGGCAATCGGGCCCCTAACTAAACAGCCCGTGGGTTCTGTTTCAATGGGAGCAGCCCAAGTGTTCTGTTACAATATGTACGACATGATCCCACTTGCACAAAAACAGAGAAACAAGAACAACAAAAAACCCCGCATACTAATTCATATGTTTAACAATATCTAAAACAAGTATAAGAGAATACTCACTAAGTATTGGCAATACAGATAGATTTAGGAGGAGAGGAAGAGGAATCTATTAATTTGTATATGATTTTATCTAACTTGGATTATTGCCATAGCTGTCATAATTACACAACTGGAATTTTTAAAGAGCAACTAAATTCTTATGATAAAAAAAATTTTTTTTAAACCCTTAAAAGCGCTAATGGAATTCCAAGTACCAATCAGTGAGGGACGTGCACTGTTCCTCCCAGCCCCCCTGGCCAGAGAGGTCATCACAGGCTAGTTTTCCACTGAGGCTGCCCTGGAAGTCCAACCCAGCTTCTCTGCCCACTGTTTATTAGTTTGCACTTCTCCTAATTCAGAATGCAATCTCAACTAGTTAGTGAAAATGTAGTTAAATTATTATTCCATATTCTGGAAATTAGGTTTGGGCAACCAATTACATAGATTATTCATTTGTTTTATTGAGAGTTGAGTATTTGAATTCCTCATACAATGTATGCCACCCCTCAAAGAAAAGATGAATTACAAGGACTCACATAATTTGGCCATCAACTTTACATATTCTCTAAAATTGCTCTAAGCCAATGGACCTTCCTTTGTGAATGACACTGCATTCTAACCATCCTGAGACTCTCAACTCGATTCTTTGCCTCACTTTTCATTTCCCGTCACATCCAGCACTGAGTTCCACCCCCCACCTCCTAGGTTTGCTCACTCCTCCTATCCCTACTGCCCCTGCACAGCTCCAATCCACCCTCTGTAAATACCACCATGACCTTCTACATTGCACTGTGACCGAGGTGTTCCACACCCTGCAGAGATAAGAAAGTGGGCTTCTTGCCCTGACTGGTGTGGCTCAGTGGGTTTGGCATCATCCTGCAAAGTGAAAGATCGCCAGTTTGATTCTCAAGTCAGGGAACATGCCTGGGTTACAGGTTACGTCCCCCAGTGAGGGTTATGTGAGAGGCAACTGGGTAAGGTTCCCTGATGAGGGCATGGGAAAGGCAACAGAACTGATCAATGTTTCTTTCCCTCTCTTTCTCCCTCCCTTTCCCTCTCTATAAAAATAAACAAAACTTTCAGGACTTCCGGCCAAGATGGAGGCTTAGACTGACACTCTCTGTCTCCCTCCACAACTAAGAAGGAATACAACTACCTCAGAACCAAAAACAACCAGAAATTCCAGAAAATAAAACTACATGGAAGTCCAACATATGAAGTTATAAACCAGTGGTGCTCATCCAGACGGGTAGGAGGGGCGAAACCAGGACGGAAAGGTTGGGCTGTGCTGGCGGTGATAGCAGCAGGGATAGCGGCGAGAAATGCCAGGGGAGCAATCCCGGCTGCAGTCGAGACCCATCAGCTCGTGATTCTAACACTGGGGAAGGCAGACACCCCCACTGCCTTGGACAGTGAGGCCCAGAGGGCATGGGGATGGAGGCTCCCAGTCTCTCAGCAGAGAGTAACGACAGGAATCCATCTTGGACCTCCGCCCCCACACAAAGCACCACAGTGTGGTGAAAAAGGTCGCCAGGTTGTGACGAGTGTTCAGGGAGCTGCACCCGATAGTGTAGGAGGTGTGACAGCCCTGCCCAAGAAGGAAAGATAAACGAAAATGGTCAGGATAGCAGGAATAATGATTGAAATACCAGTCATGAACCTAACAAAAAAGTAGATAAAGGAATTAACCGATGAACAAATAGAAAAACTTTCTGAGGCTCAGTTCAGAGCTATAGTCATAATGCAGCTTACAGAATTAACAAAAGATATTGAACACAACGGGGAAGAAATAAAGGCTAGCCCTGCTGAAATGAATGGAAAACACATACGAGACAAATGGTGAGGAAACAAAAACCAGAGATCAAATCAACAAATCAGAACATAGGGAAGGAACAAACAGTCAACCAGTGCAGAAAGAGGAAACAAAAAGTGAGGAATATGAGGAAGATCAGAAACCTCTGGGACAGCTATAAGCGAACAAACATTCGAATTATAGGATTGCCAGAAGGTGAAGAAAAAGAACTAGAAATTGAAAAATTATGTGAAAAAATAATGAAGCAGAACTTCCCTAACTTGGTGAAGGAAACAGACTTACAGATCCAGGAAGCACAGAGAGTTCCAGAAAAGCTGGACTCAGGGAGAACCACACCAAGACACATTATAATCAAAATGTCAAAAATTAAAGATAAAGAGAGAATCTTAAAAGCAGCAAGAGAGAAGAAAATAATTATGTACAAAGGGGTCCCAATTAGACTATCAGCTGATTTCTCAAAGGAGACCCTGCAGGCAAGAAATATTCAAAGTAATGAAAATCAAAAACCTACAGCCACGAATACTCTATCCAGCGAAACTGTCATTCAGAATAGAAGGGCAGAGAAAGTGCTTCCAGGACAAAGTAAAACTGAAGGAGTTCATCGGATCCAAACCACTGTTATATGAGATGTTAAAGGGACTGGTTTAGAAGGAGGATCATAGCTATGAACATTAAAATGAAAACTGTATCACAACAACCAACAACAGAAACTAGGGAATTGAAACAAAGGCAAACAAAGTAGGCAACGCGAGTGGAAAAAGAATTATAGGTATGGGGAACATATTGGGGGGAGGTCAGTGGAGAGGGGGAAGGGGGAAAAGGGAGGAGATGATGCAGGAATTAAGAAGCATAGTAGGAGGGAGTGGAGTAGACAGGAAGAGGTTGAGAAGAACTATATGCACAACCAATGGACATGGACTAAAAGGGGGGGACAACTGGAGGGAGGGGGGTCACTGGGTGGAGGGGAGCAGGGGGGAAAGAAATTGGGACAACTGTAACAGCATAATCAATAAAACATATTTAAAAAATAAATAAATAAGTAAACAAAACTTTTTTTTTAAAGTGGGCTTCTTTCAAAACCAGGTTTCATCACTTAGCTTTGCATCCTTGAGAAGAATACTTAACCTAAGACCTCTGTACTTTCCTCTTCTGTTTAACTAAAGTGATATCTACCTTGTAAAAGGGTATTACAAGAATTTGAGAGAAGACATGCAGAGTCCCTAAATGGAGTTTTGTACATCGTTCAATGCTTTATTGTTTTTATTATTTTCTTATCTGTGAAAATGGGCAATAAATCTCTTGAGTTACTTTGAAGATTAAATGAGATATGACAGAAGGCACCAAGCACAGTTACTAAGTGTCTCCTTTCGCTAACTTCTAATATTTGCCCATTACCAAGACACAATGTGGCCACTGCCACTGTCCCGCTTTCATTTCCTGCCACCTGCCTTTCCTTTAAAATGATATATTATTTAATAGTAAGACTATGCATCTCTTCACGTCCTCCTCTCCTTTAAAGCCAGATTTATGTGTATAAACTTATGTGTGAGAAAGTCCTTTATTATATATTTCAACATGCAAGTAAATATCCTATTTTCAACCTACAATGAAATATCCATAAAGTACAAGTGTACTTAAGGGGACAACAGGGCATGAAATGTTGTAAGCATGGAATCCTGAAAAAATTTTCAAACCATGGCTGCTGTACCTGCTCATGCACTCTTGGTAAAGACTGTAAGATCTTGCTAAATGATATCTGAGAAATAACTTTGCCAGAGATGAAATGTTGATTGGAATAAAAAGAAGGGGTGGGCCTGGCTGGGTGGCTTGGTTGGTTGGAGTGCCATCCTCATACAACAAAGGTTGCAGGCTCGATCTCCGTCAGGGCACATACAGGAGTAAAAGATGAATGCATGAATAGGTGGAACAACAAATTAATGTTTCTCTTTCTCTCTCTCTAAAATCAGTCATTTAAAAAAATTTTTTTTAAAGAAAGGGATAATGCAAGGTAAAGCAATTGAATTAAAATAAAGAGATGTGATTGAAAGTGATTATGTTTGTTTAAGTTATTTACAGTTTCCCAAAGCTTATATTGATATATTTTAATGTTTTAATTAATTTGATAATAAATGGAATAATAAATATAAATATTTATTCTTTAAAAACAATAACAGAAAAATATTACCTTAGGTAAATAATTAACGTCCTCTGTTTATTCATAGACTGGAAAAAATATGGGGTTTTTTTGTTTTTGTTTTTACCCCCAAATGACTTCATGATTAAAATTTACAGACATAAAATAAGCTAACAATCTTTCTAAGCATCTGAAGGGGGAAAATAGTTCTTTAAAGATAAAGCCATGTAACTAAATGTCTTTCATCAAGCCCCTAATGTGACAATCTCTAAAAGTAAGTTAAATGTTTATTTCTTAAATGATTTCACTCTGGCTCTGAAAAAAAACAACACAGAAAGTTGGCTCCAGGAGAAGCTGTTCAATGCCCTAAAGTGCTTCTTCAGCAGGTGTCTACCCTTGGTATCAGGGTTGAGAAAAATGAGTTGAAGATTCCGAGTCCACAGTCTACTGTAACCTAACTGCAAAACTTCTCTGAAGTTGTCACGTGGGTATGTTTTCTAAAATGCTACCAGAAACACTTATTCGTCTCTTAGGGAATCTTTTTAAACTTTCCTGCATTTAAAATTTCAACTACCTATTAAGTTTAAAAAAAAAAAACCTTAAATTTAAATTTTACAGGTCTTTTTAAAGCATGCATATTTTTAGTTTTCAAATTATCTTAGAATCATGGCTCTTCTTTAAATACTAATTTTGTCTGGGGACAGACAGTGTTGATTTATGTACATCCCAAACATAAAATCAGCCAGGACATAATTAGGCAGGGGTGCCCCTCAGGTCACTGAAAAGCAAGTATTATTTGTGAAATCAAACCATGGTCAAGTATTCTGGTGAACATGTTGCTTTGTACTGATGCCCAAGTATAATGAAAAGGAGAACATGATGATGTCAGAAGCCATCCTTTTTTCAGATCCTAAGTACTTTTCTTTGAAGTGTATTATTTCGAGAATAGAATTACAGCAGTCATGTAGGCACAGGGCAAAGCCCTAAATATCAGGCTAATCCAAAAAGCAATCTGGACTGAGAAAAGACATGACTAGGGAAAAAATTACAGACTACATCATCTTGATTTTGTACATATTCAGGCAACATTGCCCACTTGCATTACCCTAGCAGTACGTAGCGTGGGAAGGAAGGCAGCAAGATTGCTGGGTGCTGACTCGCAAAAACAAAACGACCTATAAAGACTGAGCCATGTTGCTATGCTGCAAATTACTAATGTCCAACTTGGACTTAGTACAGTACTTTTCTGTTGACATTCTCATAAGCTGGTCCAATTATTTTTAAATGAATCATACTTGTTGAAAGAGCCTAGAATTAAGCCAAAGATTTATTTTATACTTGGCTTTATAGATATAATACGACAACATAATTTGCTGTATATAACTGAAAATGAACAAAACTCCCTTTTGAAAAATTAGAGCACTCACAAAGCATTGTTTTCAAAAATGACTTCTATATGCTATCATCACTGGAGTATCTTAATTTGCACAATTATTTTGGATTTACTTTTTAAACAGAAAACATTATTATACTGATTTAGCTCATTTAAACAATACTCCCAACTAAAGTATATATTATGGTTAAAGGATTAAAAAAACAGGTCTCATTATCAAGTAATCAAGTATAATAATTATTTTATTACCCTAAAATATATTTTTATATAAATGTATAAACCAGTCACTAGGAACCTAAAACTGAATAATATTTATGCTAAATGAAACTCAAAATACATATGTAAACAATTATCACTGGTAAAAATCCTCCTGATAAAATCTTTTTTCAAAGATTTATTTATTTTTTAGAGAGGAGAAGAGAGGGAGAAAGAGAGATAGATATTGATAGGTGAGAGATACATCAACTGGTTGCCTCTCACATGTCCCCAACTGAGGATCTGGCCCGCAACCCAGGCATGAGCCCTGACTGGAATCAAACCTGTGACCTTTTGGTTTGCAGGCCGGTGCTCAATCTACTGAGCCATGCCAGCCAGGGCCTGATAAATTCTTATTAACCTCATGGTATATAGAACAAAATATGCCTCAAAATTTTACAGAAAAAAATGATAATTGATATTTGCATTATTCTGTATTAAGAAACCAGTGTTATACTATTCCTACAAAACATTGTTTTCTCATTTTTCCCACGATTGCTAAGAAAATAGATTTTTAATACTAGTCACTTTCTATACTTCCTAATTTTCTTAGGCTTTCTCTGGCGCTAATATCAACTAGTGAATGCTTGATAAAGGTATCTTCTTCCAGTATAAATTTATCCTTTCATAAAATATTTATTCCACACTCACTGTGCTAGGCTTTGTGTTAAAGACTTGAGAAGCCAAGTAAGTTCAGATAGATTCTTTGCCTAAGAGCTCGCTCATGGTCTAGTAAAGGCAAAAGACAACTGCATTAAGGTTTACTATGCACAGTCAGTACAATGACACAGAAAAACAAAAACAAAAACCCTAGAAAGGTTGTTTGAATCGAGCAGGAAGGTCAGTTATACTCCATTTCACTGAATTAAGTGTACCTCCTTTAGCAAGAAGGTGATGGCTTGACACTGCTGAGTTTGCACTTCCTTGTCTTGGCAAAATAATGATGACAGGTGTAGACAACATCAAAACATCTCTGAGAATTACAATCATCATCCTGTTTCCTGACTTCACAAGATTTAGCATCACTGAATATAAACATATCAGCCTAAGACTTAATCTAAATTGGAATATACCACTAAGTCTAGCTGTTGTTAAGAACAGAAATGTCCATGGTAAGAGAAACATGAACTAGAAATTTACAGCCTGATACACAAACATCAGATTTCATGGTAGAATTTTTACCACATTTATTTTTTTGGCATTTAGGCATAAGAAAAAAATAAGATGTACCTGAAAGTATAAATGCTTACAATATTATATGCTAAATTAAAAAGCAAATTAATTATGTCATAAATGTTCTAAACTGTAATAACACAAAACAAGTTGCCCTCTCCCCCAAAAAAAGAATTGTAAGAAAAACATTTTTTATATTATATGCAAAATTAGAATTAAGATTTAAAATGCCAATATGCACCTAAAAATAAAGACTTGTCACACAGAAAAGCAGTGTGTACATTTCAATTTATAACCAGTTACTTGCTACCCATAGTGCCTCAGGAAGGGAATAAAACAGACTTGAGTTCCTTCAACAATATGTAGTCTTACGAGTGTTGATACAAAATCAAAGCTTATTATTCTCTTCCAGTATATTAGCCAGTCTTTAAAAGAAGCCAAATAAATACCAAAAGACTAAAGAGGACAAGTGTCCATTTGTGATATTCTAGTTTTATAAATAGTAATTTCAAAGAGAAGAGCTTTATTTGAAGTGCAGATCTACCCACACTATTTGATCTGTACCATTCTTCAGACCATTTGTAAGGGAGTTAATTTTCCCTGGTCAGGGTGACCTTATAAGACTTGTGCATGGCCCAGCCTGCCTCACTCAGGTGAAATGAAGGCAGCGGGATCACCCAGCACAGTTGTTTTTCTCCGGCAGCCCGATGACAAGAAAAAGTAAAGCCAAGGAGAATGAAGACTGCCCAGCCTTTGTCAGATGGATTGGCGGGGCGGGTGTTCCAACACTTCCCTCTCTCCTCAAGGAGTGGTTACATTCAGCAGAAGGCTCAGGTACCACAGATTCCATATCCTGAAACTGTGGGTCCTCCACAAATATCTACCCATCACCTTTGTGGACTACGGGATTGTCACTGAAACCTCGGTTTGCAAGAACAGCTGTTTTGTAAAGTTTAATGAATACATTCCAACTCAGCTGAATGTCGCCTTGGAATGCTGAGACTTTAAGACTCACGAGTCTCCCTCCCCCACAGCCACTGCCTCCCAAATTCCAGTTTATACATTCATTCCCTGGGCAATTTTTCCCTTGTGGGGAAAAACAATGGACTCTTTCAATCTTCCCTTATCAACAAAGGGCTCTAAGATGAAGAAACAATCCTTTCAATAGCATCTTTTCCGATTTCTTCATAAATGATGAGGGGGCACTGGAGGTGGGGCACCGGGGCCCGGGAGGGATGAGGTGACAGGCAACTCACCTCTTTCAGCTGCTCCAGCTCCTGTTTGAGGCTGTCATACTCAGCCTCCAGCTCGTCATACTGCTGCTTGAGGGTCAGTTTCTCTTCCAGGACCACCAGCCCGTACTCAGCAGCCTGGATCTTCTCGTGGGTCGTCTCTGTGAGCTCCTTGCTCAGCCTCTCTATCTCAGCCTTATAATGGTCCACAGTCTGCAATACCTCTTCTGCGGCCATAGCCCCGGTAGATGGAGGCAGGAGGGGGTCACAGGAGAGGGAGACGGATGCAAAGCAGGCAGGGTAAAGGGAGAAGGAACTGGGGAGGGGAGGGGAAAAAATGGTAAGCAAAGTGTGCTGGATGAACGAGCAGAGCAATGTCCTGGCTGCTCCTCCGGCGGCAGCAGCTACACCACCCGAGAAACTGACGTGAAATGCAACATGGGGAATTCAGGGGAGAGGATCAGGGGCGAGGCGGCAGCTGCAGCATGTGTCCTCTGGGCCGGCCCCTGCGTGTGGTCAGCGGCCGTGCGGCATGGCTCTGGCTGCGGCGGCCGGGGCGGCGAGAGGCTCGGTATTCTGCTTATTCACTGGCGCCCGGCCGCCATGTCTCCCGGGCAGCGTCACTGCAGTCTCCCCGGACCCCGCGCGCTCAGGCTCTCCTCTCGCTCGCTCCCTCCACCTGCTCCCGCTGGCTGTGCTGCAGCCGGTGTGGAATGATGCAGCCTCGGGCCCACTCCCTCCCTGCGCGCCTGCCCCGGACTCCGAGAAGGGGGCGGGGAGACGGATGGAGTCAGCGCAGGAGGAGGAGGGAAGGATCCAACGGATCCCGCGGCGCATCCCGTCGGGCACGCCGGGCCGCTGCCGCCAATTGCACCGGGGGCGCGTGGGACTGAAGCGGAGGAGGAGGGACGCGCGCAGGGAGTGAGCCTCCGCCCAGCCCGCCCCGCCCGTCAAGCTCGCTGCTGTGGGTGGGGGTTCCTACCAGGGCTTTTTGCCTGGGTGGGCGTCAAAGCCCCCGACCGTGGCATGGGCGCCCCTGCCCCTCTGGCTGCCACGGGAGCCCTAGGTCCGCAAACTGCCTGGGGTCGGCGCCTTCCCTCAAAGAAAAGCAAGCAGTAACTAAAGCGCTCGGGGCTCTAGCATCCTTCTAGTCTGAGCTCTCAGCGTTCTTCCCCGGCCTCATGTACCCAAACGTTACGCTTCCAGAGCATGCCAGTTGCACCCCAAGGCGCCAGCTTCCGCCCCTTCCATTCTTCCCTCTTCCTCCTCTCTGCATTGGCCTGGTTCGCCTCATGCTCAACAAGCTCATCCCACCTGAGGAAAGTCTTTGCTAAAGATTGCTTACTGTCGTCTGAGCTTTCTATGCCCAGCTTATCACAAGATCAATACTCAGGGGGGAAACAAACAAAAAAAACCATAGTGCATGCACCCAGGAAGACTCTAGGTGCCATAATGTCTTGCCCCAGTAGGTTTACTCTATAGATTCTTCAGTAAAGGAAAGCTGCATGAAGTTTCCTAAATACAATATCAACAATACCCTGTAATAAATATTTTTTCAAATAAAAGCTAATAATTACTGAGACCATGTGCCAAGCATTCTTCTGAGTATGGCGCATGCATTTTCTGCCATCCTAACAACTCTTTGAGGTAGAAAGCATTATCCCCAATTTATAGATGGTGAGAGTAAAAGTTGAGTGATTTCCCAAAGTAAGGCAACTCTAAGTGGTAAAGCCAAAATTGAATCATAACCTTGAACTGGATCATTATGTTGGCTTCACATTCATTCATTATAATACAAACCCAGAAACTAAATATTATATGCTCTTAAAAAGGCCACTTTAATCAATATGCGGAGTGATGATGAAGAGTCACAAGAGGAGATGAAGGCAACGTCAGGGAGTAAAGGGGAATAAAGAGGAGAGAAGGGATGAGGAAAGAGAATAACCAGGAGGAAAGCAAGAGATAGGAGCGGAAAAAAGGGCAGTTTCTGTGTAACTAGGAGGCTGTGGGATCAATAAGCCAGGGGTCTGACCAGTTCCTTCCCTCTCTCCTGGGTAGCACTTATTCCACAGCTTTTTCTCAGTGGTCAGTTGTTCAACACACATACACATACGTGCGCGCGCACACACACACACACACGTTTTCTGACTTAGAAAGCAGGACTCAACTCTCCCATCATTGTGTACAGGATAAAGCAAAAAAAGACAGTTTCTGATGGTGTGGGAAGAAAAGCAAACGACAATGCCCTTACAAAGCCTTGACTAATAAACAGGCTCTCCGGATGTGATTTTCACTGCCTCTAAAACAGACAAGAAAGCTTCCTTCCAGATGTTGACAATTACAACATAATATTGTCTGCTAAGTGAAAGAAAAGAGGAAAGAAAAGAAAAGAAAAGCACTTGAAACTTGCAACCACCATGAATCCAACCTGGCAAAGAAGCAGGAATAATAATGATCACATCATGTCACCTATGCTACCTTAACCTCACATGGCAATTGAGAAGCCCCTCCTGTGTGCTCCTGTCATGCCCACCCTGTCACAGTGATGAGTGATCATGAACTGAAGAGAAAAGAGGTGAAACCTGTATTGCAGATAGCTAAACTGTCTTCTTCCCAGTATGCTCCTGGCCCATCCCTTACGCACAAAGGATAATAGCAGTTGGGGTACATTACCTACATTTCCCTTTCCTTTGGCCAGAACAAAGAATAGAATTTGCCTCTGTGACTTTCCTTTTTCTAAGTTCCATTACTGCCATTCCCTATGCTCCATCCTGTACCATTTTTCTGACTGATACACTTATGTTAATTCAGACATGTACACTAATCTAACACTTTAAGATTTTGCTTATTACAATTTTGATCTTTTCTATAAGGGTATTTAACTTGAAGAAGTAAAACTTATTTCCTTATACTGTACACCAGACTCTTCTTGTACTGCATAGCTACACTTCTCTTGTTCTCATGTATATGTCCCATATGTCATGTACATAAGATGTAAAGACAGAAATATGGGTATGAGCATAGGTATAGATAAATATGTAGATTTAGACATATATATATATATATATATATATATATCAATGAAAAATATGTAGAAAATTCGTTCTTGAACCATTCCTGGAAGTAGGTTTCCCAAATTTCTTACCTGCTAAATCTGTAGGAAAACTTGTATTTTGTGACTTAGTACCTCAAATCAACCTCTCATAAACTCTGTCAGCATAAATATTGTGTTGTCTTGCTCTCACTCATCCATTCAATTATTAAACAGATGGTTATTAAGTACCCATTTTCTCCTAGGTTCAATAGTAGGCATTGTGAAATCAATGACAAATGAGACATCAGTGGTCAATGATCCCTGACTTCATGGAGCTTCTGTTCTGGAAAGGAAAAACAAACAAAAAAGAAACCAACAAAACATTTTAAAAAACAGACAGCAACAAAAAAGATAAATTAATACAATAATTCCAAATTGTAACATTGATGGGCAGGGTACAGCATAGTGGTTAAGAGAAGAAGCTATTCAGCTTGGGTCAAATCCAAATTAGCCCCTTACTAGTTGTGTGTCTAGGTTGCCCCATTCTTTAAGAGGGGATAATAGTATATACCTACTGATGAGATGGTTGTGAATAGAATATTTGACATCTAATAAGCAACATACATTTTTTTTAAGTTTTTGAGGAAAAACAGGATAAGATTGAGAAAGAAAAAGGAAACAACGGGAAGATTAGTGGACCTCTCTCTGAAGAAGTGAAATTTATCTTAATATGTAAGGAACATGAAGGAATTGGACATGCAAAATGTAGGGGGAGCACTTTCCAGGAAGAGGGAACCACCTGTATAAAACCCTAAAGCAGAAAAGAGCTTGGTGAGTGCAAAGAATAAAAACCAGAGTTTGAGGTTTACGAAGCAGGCTAGAATTAGGAATTTGGGTGCTGTACACCTGAAACTAATATAATGTTGTATGCAATTATATCTAAATTTTTTAAATAAAAGGATATGGTCTTTCAAAGTGCAAACATTTACAAAGTAAAAAATTTTCAAGGCAAATGAGTTTCCGCCACACAAAAATGAGAAGAGACAATATACTTCTGTTTAGCTTTTCAGCATGCATTAGAAAAATCTTTAGACATCAAAATTCCAACTAAACTACAGAACAACCATCATTCAGAACTGCCTAAAAGCTGGCCAAATGGAAGTTCTACAACTACGGATATATTATAAAGAAGCCATGTTGAGACTGACAAATAGAAAAGCTGAATTTTAGATTCTTGTTGAAAAGCACCATCTCAATCTCATGTCCCAAAACACTGATCAAAGGGAGGATTATTTGAAGGCTATCAGCCCACTCACTCTCAGGTACTCAGTACTCCAGACTGGTCCAGAATGAGGCCCAATGAGAAAAGCTGGAAGACTCACCCAGCAGAAGTGGTCATTGAAGTCATTGGCCAAATAGTATTTCTTTTTATGAGAAACTTCCGTGTTCCGTGGAATATATCTGTGTCTGGTCTTACAACCAAGAATAGTTGGTCTTCTCCAGGATAATTGGTCTGCTTTTATCTCACAAGTACTGTAAATTGTATGGCTAATTAGATTTCCCTTTATCTACTGGCTGCTAGAAAAGAAATGCTTCTAGGTAAATGTGTGGCCTCTTATAACAAGGGAATATGTAGAATAATGTGTATTTTAGCCTAATTCCTAGCTCTGTTTTATGTCCCCACCATTGTTTTTCCTTTCTTGAAATTGTCTTGTGTTTTATATAACTCTGCCTGCTGCCTTAACTCTTTCAGAACTAGGCAGTGGAGCATAGTAGTTTAGGGCCTGGCTCCAGAGTTGGAGCCATTCCTGTCTGTGTGCCCTTCAGCAATGAAGTTACTTAGCTTTTCTGTACCTCAGTTTCCCCTTGTAAGAAGAGAGTAATAGTATTGCTTTATAGAGTTCTGATGAGGATAAAATGACAAAATATGTGCAAAGATCTCAAATTTGTTCTTAGCTCATAGTCAAGTATTTAAGAGAAACTTTAAAATAATTAAAAAGAAATAATTAAATCATTCTCTGATTGTTGGATTTTACCTTGTATAGAACTTACTCCAAGTGGAATTACTGGGTCAAAGAACATATGTGTTTTGAAGGCTGTGTGCTAATTTTCACATCAATTGAAGTGGAAGGTGTTTCAGTCTTACCATGAATTTACCAGTGCTGAGAACTATTATTTTTTTTAAATCCTTGCTGATTCAACAGGCAAAAAAGGAGTATCACCTTATTGTCATTTCAATCTACCTTTTGTTGATAACTAAGGAGACTAAACCTCCAGACCAAAATACTACTTTTAGTTATTTATCACTAATATCTCTTCTCTTTTTCCATCGTATGCAATGTTTCTACTGAGGTCTTTGTGTTTTTTCCTTTTATCTATTTATATAAGATTTTGAAAATAAAATAAAAGATAAGAGACTCTTTTCTCTGTCTTCAGCCATCTGTTGAGCAAGGAGAAGACAGGGTAGTAAAAGGAAATAATAGTCATTGGCGATGGAAAGGGGGTGACCAGGAACACGTAAACAGATGCTCAGCTCAGTGTGTGGATCCTGCAGAGTGAACTGCCATCTTATTAACCAAGGATGGATGTGTAATTCTAAATGCAACACAGCGCATACTGCTCCATAATCTAACTTTCTCCTCTTATCCTTTTAAAACATGAACAACTCCAGAAAAAGTTAAACATTAAGTTTTGCTCTTTAAGTTGAAATAAAATTCCTTGAACTACAAAACTATTTTAAGAACATAATCAAATACTTCTCTGCTGCAGACTGTAGAAGAGTATTTCTGTGACCACAGAAACCCAGCTGATGCCATGGCTGCATAACCAACTTGCACAAATAATTTTTAGCAAACCAAGTCAAGCATATCACTATGTCTTCTGAAATCACTTCATTTTAGAAATGTTTCCTCTCCTTGCCAGTGGAGATAAGTTACATGATTTGGCATCATGTCACACACCCAGCTAAACTTCTTAGCTTTTTGACATTTTAGTTTTTTTCTGTTCTTTTTGAAAAATTTTAGTAAGTAGAATGTGCATGTCATAATAGTTCTTTAATCGGTCCTCCACTTTCATCTAATAAAGTCCCTAGATATATCAGCCTATTTTCATGAGGATACTGAGAGATAAAAAGATGCTATGCTCAGCTCATGGATGGCTACAAGCTAGACAGAGCTACAAAACCTCATTGACAATTTATTTCATGTGCAACTACAGTCTTTGGGTGATCCAGAAAAAACCCACTTACAAGCTCTTGAAGTTCATTTTGGTGAACAGATATGAAGGTTCATTCCAACTTAACTCATACTTTTCTTTAACTTTTTTAAAAAAGATAACATGTCTTGAATACCACTCTGACAAGTCCTGTTATAAGCATTTTACTTAAATTATTAATTTCCCCCTTTATAAGAACCCTAGGAAACTGATTATAGTAGTAATCATAATATAGTGGTAATAATATTCTTATTTTACAGATAAGAAAATGAAGACACAGGGAAGTTATGTACCTTGCCTAAACCTCACAACCAGCAAATAATGTTCATCAATTGTTCATATAAGTTTCTCTCCTAAGCCATGTACTCCTTTCTCATTTTCTACCACTTCCTCCTCCATCCCCAATGTGTATCTAAGAATTACAAGTTATCTTCTCTACCAAAATACCATAGTGGACGAAAAAGAAAACTAGTAACCACAAGACTTGGATTCATGTCCTGTGTGACTTTGGTAAAATCACTTAAACTTATTGGGCTTTAGTTATATCATCTGCCAGATAGGACTAATAATAACACCTATATCACCTCCCAGAGAAGTCAGAAATCAAATGAGATGATGGAGATGAAAGGTCTTTGTAAGGTGGAAAGTCTTGAGCAACTCTGATTACTTTTTATACCTATGGTCTTGAGAATTGTCAGAAGAGGCAATACTGGAGCTAAATTTTGAAGGATGTATGTGTGTCCTGATATAATCACAGATAACATTCACTGAGCAATGACTATGTTCCAGACTCTGAGTTTCACATGCATTGCCTCATTTGATCCTTTCAATAACTTTATGAGGTCACTCAGGCTTGTCCTACCCATTCTGCTCATATAAAAACCTGTTAGCATGATTCAAGAATGGATTGGTCATGCTAGTATCCACCAGTCACAACCCAAAGAGCAAAGTGCCGGTGGCTGAAATAACAGACTGAAGACTTTGAAGGTGGCAACCCATGTCCCCAAGTCATGCCCTGGTAAGGTCAATAAATACATAATGGAAACTATTTGCTTTGGTCAGCAGACATGTCCTGCATGGGTACAGCCTGGACATTACTGCTGTGTCACTTAATCACGCTTTTCCCATTGCCCTGGAAGACTTGCCTTAACTGATTTTGAAAATTATTCTGGTTTATGCTTTGCCTGCTTTAGTTATACCAACAGACCCCAGTGAAAAGACTGGACACTGGGATCATCCAAAAGATAGACCTCCAACATATGACAACAAATTAGGGAATGCATTTTAAGACTTAAGCAATGCAAAATGAGTCACATAAAATATCATTGGTGATTTTTGTTCATGTTTCCAAACATCACTCCTGAAGCAGTTAATAAGCTGAAAATGGAAATGGATCATTGAAGCAATTGTTACACAGAACAAGAGGAAGGCAGAGCATGAGGGGCAGACTTTCCAGACTATGGAAACACAGAATGAAACTGAATGTGTAGGGCTCGAGAAAGGACAACTAGTTAAAGGATGTGGACAGGAACAGGATGGAGGACATAACTCATATCACAACATACTAAATTAATTTTTAAAATTATTTTTTCACTGTAGGACCAGAAATTTTATTATTCATCCACAAGACAAAATAGTAAGATTTAGCTCTAGATATCAAGTAGAAAAAAACATAAAAATCATAGTTATGCTTTAGATATATGTAAAAAGAAATTATATTTAAGTGAATTTCTCTCTCAAAAAAAGAAACAAAGTTTAAAATGTTATTTATATACTGTTGGGTCATTAGATTATGACATAAACATAGCTCAGCTCTTGTCTATTTTAGCAAAATAGACTTTAGGAGCATAGAATGAACTGAGTCATCACTGTGGCTTCTATCCAGACCCAAAACAAAGTTGAGATGTAACAATAACCATGCAAGTATTTTAAGTGTGAGAACTTTAATAAATACCTCTACTTTATATAGAAAAATGAGTTACATTTAAAACCACAGCAAATTGCTTAGTGTTTGTAGTATATGTTTAAGAGTATATGATCAAAGAATTTAGGAGTATTTTGATTTTTTTTTTTTTTAAGTGTAGAAATTGGCCAGAATTTTCTTTAGGACTCTTCACAGGAAAAGAAATACTATAGGATAAGATTCATTTTAAGTGTGTAAATCCAGACATATATTATTTATAGAAGAGAATGAGAAAGAATTCAAAATGGAAATGAAAACACCATTGATAATCTTTAATGAAACTATGAAAAGCCACAATATTACTTGTGCAAAGCAGGCCTCTTCAGACCCCAGGGTGAAGGTGCTCTAATGTAGGCTAGAGAGGAAGTCCACTCAAGTCCAAGAAGGTAACTTGAATGGTCACCCTATCAGAGAGGACCCTAAGAAAATAACTGCTCCAGACAAAAAGTTCTTTGTCCCCAAACCATCTCTATGAATTTAGGCAAACAACCAGAGTCATAGAACATTGTTCCTTAGGGAACTGGAAAGGAATTTAGTACTTTTAGAGAAGATAGTATATATCAAGCACTGTACATATTCAATTTTTTTAGACTACACACTACACATCTCTGAAGTATTATCTGTATGTGACAGATGACAAAACTAATGCTCATTAAGTAAACATATACAAGCAGCAGAGCCAGAATCTAAACCAAGGTTTGCCTTCTATCAAGCTCCCTGTTTTTTCTGGGCCTCTTCTACTTCAGGCTTAGGTATAAACCTCTGAGAACAGATTGTAGCTCACCAAGATGGGTGTAGAAAAGACTAGTGAGTGTAGGAAAAGCAAAGCTAGGAAGAAAGAAGAATCAAAATTTAAAACTCAGAAGTTTAGTCCAGGCGTTGCCAACCTTTGATTGTAAAAGATCAGGCAGTGACTATTTTAGGTTTTGCAGGCTACACGAGCTCTGTCACAACTGCTCGGTTTGGCCCTGACAGTGAGAAAGCGGCCGAGGACAATACGTAAACAAGTGGAGCAGCTGTGTTCCTATAAAACTTTACTAATGGACACTGACATTTAAATTTATTATAAGTTATACACGTCACAGAATAGACCTTTTTTTTTCAACTATTTAAAAATATACAAACCACTGTTGGTTCGTGGGTTGTACAGAAACAGACCTGGGGCCAGATTTGGCCAACAATCCACAATTTGCCAACCCCTGCTCAGGGTTAAACCAGTCCTCAGCTAGTGACTTCGAATATTCTTATTATCCACATTTCTCTGAGCTTCTTCTCAATGATCTACTTTCTTCTTTTACCTCACTTCTTTCTGTCATCTGTTACTATTAATTACTACATATTATGCCATTTAAATAAAACCTCCTATGCTGACATACAAACTTATAGAAATAAAAAAATTAGGGAAGTGATTATTTTCATAGCATGTAGGGGTTGAAGTTAACTCATTCAGTCACTGGCAGTGCATGAGGGCTCAGGCAGTATCTGGTTCTAGAGATAAGATTAAGTCCCAGGCTCAGCAATAATAGCATAAACTTTTATAAAAGACCCTATTTGAGAATTTTATCTATCAGACATTTCGAAAGTAGTGAGACCTTCTGTACAAAAGAGAATTTGTTATTAAAATTAACTACATTGATGAGCAAACAGCAAAACACAACTTCCTTTGCAATAAATAGCTGAAAGGGTTACCGAGTAACTAGGCCTAATAACCCAGGAGGATTAATGTGCAAACAACATGATTTTATTCCAAGAAACACAAAATTTGATATATCTAATGAGATACGCTAAAATTGTTATTATTGATGTTCCCTTTTCCTTTAAAGGTCTTTCTTAAATTGCTGCATTCTGCTAAGTGTTTTTACTTATATGACAGTTTTTAAGAAGCATGAAATTTCTCCTTTGTCAGATGATGTTAATAAAAAGAAACATGGCCTGGCTTGTGTGGCTCAGTGTACTGAGTGCCAGCCTAAGAACCAAAGGGTCGCAGGTTTGATTCCCAGGCAAGGCACATTCCTGGGTTGTGGGCCAGGTCCCCAGTTGGGGGCGCGTAAGAGGCAACCCCACATTGATGTTTCTCTCCCTCTCTCTCCTCCTTCCCCTCTCTCTAAAAATAAATAAATAAATAACGTTTAAAAAAAGAAACATAATTTGGGGTTTTTCTTTTTTCCATTTTTTAATTGTTTTTCTACTACAGTGGTCCCATTTCCCCCGATTGCTCTTCCCTGCCCTGCCCACCTCCCCCCTCTCCCAGTCAATCCCCACCCTGTTGTCCATGTCCATGGCTCATTTACATTAGTTCCTTGACTAGACCCTTCTCCTTCTTTCCTCCCTTCTCCCCCTCCCTACCTCCCCTCTGGTCACTGTCAGTCTATTCCTTGTTTCCATGCCTCTTGCTCTATTTTGCTCACTTGTTTGTTTTGTTCATTAGGTGCCTGTATTAGGTGAGATCATATGGTATTTGTCTTTTGCCTCCTGGCTTATTTCACTAAGCATAATTCTCTCCAGTTCCATCCCTGTTGTTGCAAAAGGTAAGAGTTCATTCTTTCTGCTGCATAATATTCCACTGTGTAAATGTACCACAGTTTTTTTGATCCATTCATCTACAGCTGGGCACTTAGGCTGTTTCCAGGCCTTGGTTATTGCAAATAGCACTGCTATGAACATAGAGGTGCATAGGTTCTTTTGAATTGGTGTTTCAGGATTCTTAGGGTCTAATCCTAGCAGTGGAATCACTGGATCATAATTCATTTTTAAAGTAACTTCATAGCAACTTTTATGAGATAGACTTTATCTTTTTGAGCTATTCACTAATAAAAATTTAAGTTGATAAGCCTCAGTATAGCTACCACGATAAATATATCAAGAAAATGAGCAAAAAGTTGATATGTTTGAAAATTTAAGATAGTAGACATGTCGTTGTACAGCAAAGTAGGAAGAGGTGGTTCATTTGTACACTCGTCACTATTCTCTCTGAGAAGTGCTGTCAAAGGAAAACAGGCTCTGAAAATGAATGAACAGGTGCTGAATGCAAAGAAGAGCTTCACGCTATGGTATCTGGTTTCTAGCAGCAGCAGGAAATGTTCAAGCTGCCACTTGGTGACACCTCCACAGTGGATTGACATTTTCTGCTGTCAGTACTCTGTGAATGGGGGTGAAGAGCTCCCTCTTATCCTTCAGGAATAGCAATATCCTTGTCACCTGTCAATGCCCTTGACAGGCTATAGGACAACCTGTCAAGTAGGTGGTGGTACTAAATTAATGAACATTGACCTTGTGGGGAGAGGCTAACAGTTTAGCACAGAATGACCAATGAAGAAATTTACAGGGGTTTTTAAAGTTGTTAAAATGTGCCCATTACCCAGGTGTTGAGTGTGGGAGCAGTTAGAAGGCATTCCTCCACCCTTTCTTCAACAAAACTCCCCATGACTATGAGTTACAAGTCTGTTGAGTCAACATCTCATATAAGATCACAGCAACATAGAAGGGATGTACCCCAGGTTGGTTTTTCATGTGTGGAGCTACTGGAAAGAGATTTCAGGAATAACAGAATAACCCCTTAACCTATGGCAAGAAGCCACTATTTCCTTCTCCTCAGCCCATGGGATGCATCATTCATTCGTCATGGCCCTCATGGCTGTAATTCCTTCCCAATCATTCTATCACTTCCAGTTTTTCTGGAGATGCTGTCGAAGTGCAATTCATTTGCTTTACGTCTTGTGTCAGTAACCAATTAAATAGGTGCTTGTGAAGCAAGATCTTTCTTTAAGGAAGCCTATGACGGATCCTCCTATTCAGTGCCAATTCCAACCCCTTCTAGCTTGCTATCCTGCACTTTAGGTGCTGGAAAACTAAGCACTCTGGTTTTTTAGACTCCCTTGTAGCCACAGATACATATATGACCATGTTTTGCCAAGCAAGCCTGGAGACTTGGAGGGCGGAAGAAGTCCCATGAGGAGGCAGCCTGCCCTGAGGCTGATTGAGTCTTGTGATTCTTCCAGGGCTGCTGTGGCCAAGATCCCACTGAGCAAGCCCCAGTGCCATAGGTGCCCAGTACCTAAGCACACAAGTGGAGGTACGGTTTCAGTGTTGACAGTCCCTGGTGTGGGTGGGTATTTGTTCAGGCTGTGCAGCATTCAGGTTTGGTCCCTGGCACTCTTGGAATTCTGTAAGCTACTCCATACCCTGAAATAAGTCCCTTTCTGTTTAAATGAAGCAGTGCATTTCTTTGTTTGCAACTAAGACAAATGCAAGCCTGCCTGCCCCCTGCTCTGAAATGCAAGCACATTTCGAGGATCCAATAGACCTAGATGTGAAAACTGGCTCTACCAATTGCTAGCTGAAAGGCCTTGAGCAAGTTCCCTAATCCCTCTGTTCTTAAGTTTCCTCTGCCATAAAAGGGGGTGGTGGAGGAGGCTAATGCTTAGACACTGGGCTGCCATGAAGAGTCAGTGTAGTGTGGCCTATAGCATACCTGGAAGGGGGTGTTGGCTGACACAGTATATCTTGCAAGCCTCATGGTTTCCTACATTAAAAACAGTGATGACTCAGTTCATTCTATGATCCTAAAGTCTATTTTGCTAAAATAGACAAGAGTTGAGCTATGTTTATGTCATAATCTAATCCCTTCTTGCCTGCAACATTTCTTTTGAGAAATCAGCTGATTGTCTTATAGGAATCCTATTGTAGGTAACTCTCTTCTTTTCTCTTGCTGCTTTTAACGTTCTCTCTTTATCGCCAACCTTTGGCTTTTTAATTATGATGTGTGTTGGTGTAGTCTTCTTTGGGTCTAGCTTGTTTGGGACTCTCTGTGCTTCCAGGACTTGTATGTCTATTTCCTTCCCCAGATTAGGGAAGTCTTCCCTCATTATTTTTTCACATAAATTTTCAATTTCTTGATCTTCCTCTTCGCCTTCTGGCACCCTTATGACTCAGATGTTGGCACATTTAAAGTTGTCCCAGAGCTTCCGAAGCCTCTCTTCATTTTTTTCAATTCTTGTTTTTTCATTCTGTACTGGCTGACTGTTTATTTCTTCCTTATATTCCAAATCATTGATTTAAAGCCTGGCTTCCTTCCCTTCACCATTAGTTTCATGTGGATTTTCCTTCATTTCATTTAGCATAGCCTTCATTTCTTTCCTTCTGCATTTGACATACTCAAGCATATCTGTCAGCTCTTTGAGCATCATTATCACCAGTGTTTTAAACTCTTCATATGTTGGGTTGGCTATCTCCTCATCGCTTAGTTCTCCCACTGGAACCTTGATCTGCTCCCTTTTGGGGGGCCATACTTCTCTGCCTCCTCAACTTGACAGGCTCCTGTGTTAGCCTGTGTCTTAAGTAGAGTTGTCACACCTGTTACACTGTAAGGGAAGGAACCTTAGTTATTTGTCAGTACAGGGCGACTGGTTTTACCACATTGTGGCGCTGTATGTGGGGTTTGGTTCTGAGAGGGAACAATGTCACTTGCTCAGCACTTGCCCCTTTTTAGGTACTTCTCCCACTTCTGGTATGGAACTGGCACCCCTCTAACTCTTGCTCTGGTTGTGGATCCCAGAGTGGGTATGTTTGCAGACATTCTAGGACCATGGGGGCTCTCTGAAAAAACAGACTCTGCTGAGAAACTGTCGGTTTCTTCCTCTGCTCCAACCTCCACTGGTTTTCACAGCCAGAAGCAATGAGACTGTATTTTTCCCGGCACTGGAGCCATGAGCTGCACAGTCTCATCTGGGGCTGGGATTGCTCCCCAGGTGTCCCTTCTGATTTTTATAATGTGTGACTGCTCTTTCCACTGGCCAACTGCAGCCACTGCCTTGCTGCCACCACCACCACCTCCACACCATGTCCTCTCTGCTCCTCCTACCTGTCTGGATAAGTATTGCTTCTTTATATCTTTGTTGGACTTCCATATAGTTCAATTTTCTGGTAGTTCTGGTTGTTTTTAGTTTTGAGGTAATTGTATTTCTTCTTGTTGTTGTAGAGGATGGCAAAGTGTGTCCACCTACGCATCCATCTTGGCTAGAAGTCAGTTTGTTTTCTGATGTGTCCTCATTACAGCATTTTTGCTTTCTGGAGCAATATTCTGTTCCAAGCTCATCTTGTACATTATCTGCCCCACACATGGATCAGACTTGGTGCCTTTTTGTAAAAAATGAATTTAATTTTAGCAATTCAGTGGGTGTATAGTCGTATTTCATTGTGATTTTAATTCCATTTCATTGATGACGTGTGATTTTGAGCATCTTTTTATGAGCTGATTGACCACTCATATATCTTCTTGCTGAAAGTGCTGCTGAAGTCATTTACCCATTTTTAAAAATTGGGTTGTCTTTTTAATATTAAGTTGTAAGAGTTTCCTTTTATATGTATATTCTGAATACAAATCTTTTGACAGATATGTGTATTTTGGCTGTTTCTCCCAGTCTGTGGCTTGACATTTAATTTCCTTAATTAGGTGCTTTTTTGAGCAGATGTTTTATGTTTTGATGAGGTTCAACTTATTGTTATCTCTTTTATGGTTTCTATGTTTTTGTGTTCCAAGATCTCTTTTACTATCCCAATATTATAAATATTTTTTCCTATGTTTTCTAGAATTCTATGGTTTTATTATATTTAGGTCTATGAGTCACTTGGAGTTAATTTTTGTGTATAGTATAAGATAAGAATTGAGATTCATTTTTTTCCCTGTATACGTATGCCACTTTTCCTGCATTACTTGTGGAAACAACTGTTATTCTGTCATGGTATTACCTTGGAATTGACTTTGAAAATCAATTGATTACATATGCATGAGTTTACCTCTGGACTCTCTGTTCTATTCCATTGATTTATATGCACCACCTTATGCTAATATAAAATCCCTCTAGCTTTATGGTAAGTCTTTAAATCAAATTAGATAAGTCTTTGGACTCTTTTTCAAAATTGTTGGTTCTTTGAATTTCCATATTAATTGTATAGCTTATCAATATCTCCAGAGAGACTCTTGGAATTTTAATTGGAATTGCATTGAATCATATAGAACAAATTGGGGAGTGTTGACATTTTAACAATATTGATTGTTTTCATCTATAAACATGGTGTACCTTTTCATTTATTTAGATCTTCTTTAGTTTCTCTCAGAAATGTTTTATAGTTTTCAATGTACAGATCTCATATATATTATGTTTAAATTTTTTTCTAAGTATTTCTTATTTTGAATCTTACTATAAATGGTATTTTCAATTTCAGTTTTCAGTTGTTTGTGGCTAACATATAGAAATAATATTGATTTTTGTACAATAGCTTTGTATCCGGTGACTTTGCCAAACTCGCCTTCTACCTTTAGTTTTTGTAGATGAGAAGTGATATTTAAAGACTGCAATCTAGATTTTAGGAATGTTTATTGTTGGGTTGTCATTGTTTTGGGGGCTTTTCACTGGCAGCAAAAACTCATGAGTATACTTTAATTTTTTCAATTCAAGTTTTAGAATACTGGGTTTTATGTAAAATCTTTTATTTAATTTACATGTATTTCCTTTCTCATTTTGAAAACCCTGGTTCCTAACATCATTAGCATAATTACTTTTTAATTTACATCAAAATATATATTTGTACCAAGCTATATAAATATACAAAGATACATATATTTGCATCAAAATATTAATATCGTTGTTAACAATAAGAATACTGAATGAAGTTCAAGATATGTTTTATACTGCTTTTTATCTTTTGAACATATTCACTGTCAAGATGTTCAGTCAAGATACTGTGTAATATAGTTAGATTCCTTTGTTTTCATTTAATTTCAATTTCTAGATATTGCGTTTTAATGTAATTTAGTTTATTATTATATAAACACTTTTTATTATTTTCAAAGTTAAAACTAAATAACCACATTCAGACAAGTTTTATTTTCATACCTGTCATTTTCATCCTATTCCCTCATGGGTAACTATTTTCATGAACTTTCCATTGGTTCATTCTTCAAATACAAGCAAATATTTTTTGTTTATTTACACTTGTGTATTTGAGATAGATTACTAGAAATGTGAATATTGGGCCAAAAGGTAAATGCATTTATAACTTTGTTAGATATTGACAAATTCCCACTTACAAAGCTTGAACCATTTTGCATGTCCTTTAGAAATGTATGAGCCTAACTTCCAGCCAAGATGAAGGTATAGGTAGACACATTGTGTCTCCCTCCCCAACTAAAAAGGAACACAACTACCTCAGAACTGGAGACAACCAGAAGTTCCAGAAAACTGAGCAGTATGGGAGTTCAACAAACAAAGATATAAAGAAGAAATACTCATCCAGACAGGTAAGAGGGGAGGAGCCAGGGTGGAGAGGATATGATGTGGAGGCGGCGGTGGCAACAGTGGTGGCGACAGTGGCTGTGTGGGCCGGCAGAAAGCGCAGTCATACATTTAAAAAATTAGGGAGGGACACCAGGGAACAATCCCAGCCCCAGACCAGACTGCACAGCTCACGGTTCCAGTGCTGGGGGAAAATAAAGCCTTATTGCTTCTGACTGTGAAAACCAATGAGGGTTGGGGCGGAGGAAGAAACTGCCGGTCTCACAGCAGAGTCTGTTTGTTCAGAGGGCTCCCACAGTCCTAGAACATCTGCAGACCCATACACTCTGGGAACCACAACCAGAGCAACAGCTAGAGAGGCGCCAGTCCCATACCAGAAGTGGGAGAAGTGTCTAGAAAAGGGGCGAGTGCTGAACAAGTAACATTGTTCCCTCTCAGACTCCTCCCCCACAGATAGCACCACAACGTGGTGAAATTAGTTGGCCTGTACTGATGAATGCCTAAGGCTCTGTCCCTTACAATGTAACAGGTGCGACAGCTGTACCTAAGACACAGAGGCAAATACAGGAGCCTGTCAAGTTGAGGAGGCAGAGAAGTATGGCCCCCCAAAAGGGAGCAGATCAAGGTTCCAGTGGGAGAACTAAGCGATGAGGAGATAGCCAACCCAACATATGAAGAGTTTAAAACACTGGTGATAATGATGCTCACAGAGCTGACAGATATGCTTGAGTATGTCAAATGCAGAAGGAAAGAAATGAAGGCTATGCTAAATGAAATGAAGGAAAATCCACATGAAACTAATAGTGAAGGGAAGGAAGCCAGGCTTTAAATCAATGATTTGGAATATAAGGAAGAAATAAACAGTCAGCCAGTACAGAGTGAAAAAACAAGAATTGAAAAAAATGAAGAGAGGCTTCGGAAGCTCTGGGACAACTTTAAATGTGCCAATATCCGAGTCAAAGGGGTGCCAGAAGGCGAAGAGGAAGATCAAGAATTTGAAAATTTATGTGAAAAAATAATGAGGGAAGACTTCCTTGATCTGGGGAAAGAAATAGACATACAGGTCCTGGAAGCACGGAGAGTCCCAAACAAGCTAGACCCAAAGAAGACTACACCAACACACATCATAATTAAAAAGCCAAAGGTTGGCGATAAAGAGAGAATGTTAAAAGCAGCAAGAGAAAAGAAGAGAGTTACCTACAATAGGATTCCTATAAGACAATCAGCTGATTTCTCAAAAGAAATGTTGCAGGCAAGAAGTATTCAAAGTGATGAAAAGCAAGGACATACAACCTAGATTACTCTATCCAGCAAAGCTATCATTTAGAATGGAAGGACAAATGAAGTGCTTCCCAGACAAGGTAAAGCTAAAGGAGTTCATCCTCACCAAGCCCTTGTTATATGAAATATTAAAGGGACTTATTTAAGAAAAAGGGGATCAAAACTATGAACATTAAAATGGCAACAAACTCACAACTATCAACAACAGAACCTAAAAAGAGAAAGGAAGAAAGAAAGAAGAAAGAAATGAAAACACACTAAACAAACAACCTGGTGGGACCCACCCAGAGCCATGCACAAATGCATACGGCACCAGATCTGTGTGTTGCTGCCACCATTGGCACCATTTTCTGCTTAGCTCAGGACAGGAACATGAAGGGAGGGTGGCTGCTGCCCATCGCATCCTCTTTCCCTCAGATGCCCTCTGCCACAGGTGTAGAGAGGAGAGAATGAACAGGGACCGGGGCTTTTGTCTGTTGGTCTCCCTGGACTGAAGAGAGGGAGGGTGCAAGACCAAGACTTTTATGGTTCTCAAAATGGCTTATTGCACAGATCTCTCTGTCCGGGTCAGTCAAAAACCATTTCCAAATAAGGAAACAGAGCGAAGGATTCCTAAGGGAAGTGAACCGCAAGAAGGATGAGACCAAGGCTGCCTCCCTGACTCCACTTGGCAGCAATGAACTCCACTCCCCAAGAATCAGTTACCTCCACTCTTTTTAATAATAACACCTTCATCTGTATTATGTATGGTATATGAATATTGATGAGGCCATGGTATCATATATGGGATTTTTTTCTGTGTAAATCATCAAGTATAAGAAGAAACTATGGGACTCTGAGCCTTGCTTTAGAGAATTTACAGTGGGCAGATAGGGATCATCAAATCAGTTTTCAATCATTCTGACTCAAGTGAAAACACTCAGAATTTCACACTGTGAATCCATGTTTACAACCCTTACAGGTAAGTCTTAAGTCCTGGTTCTCTACGACAACACCTTTCACAACTCAAACTCCTACAACTCTCTTATAACGGGTCCACTCCTGCCTTGGCACTCACACAGCTCCCAACTGCTTCCTGCAGAGGCTGAGAGTCCCCCTCTTTTTTTTTTCCATTTAGATGTAACAAGCCTAGTAGTTTATGCTCATCAATTGTCTGTATATCTCTATATCCTATGCATGTACTCTTTTGAACCCTGGTTGGTTTGGCTCAGTGGATTGAGCGTCGGCCTGCGAGCTAAGTGTCGCTGGTTCGATCTTCCAGTCAGGGCACATCAGAGAAGGAAAACTCTGACTCCAAAAAACCTCTGCTGCCTTGCGGCATACCTCTTCAGGGGAAAGGCTAAGGGAGTAAACCCCGACAGAAAATCCGGAGCCGGAGTCCCTAAGGCGGTTTGACGTTGTAGTCAACACCGGCAACTCCTGCGGCGCACCTGAAGCCAAGCTGTATTGACTCCGTCTTTCCCTTGGACCCTTCAGCTGCAAAGAGAGGGGGGGTCTGCTGCATGGGCAACAGCAGACCCTCCATATCACCCTGCCCAGGCTCTGTAGCTTCAGCTTCACTGGAGAGGACACTCCAGCGTCATCGTAAGATGTCGATTCAACACGGGAGGAGACAGATACCGTGTCACTCCCGAGTTGGACTGCACAACCATTCTCGGCGGTGCAGATAGACTCTTAAGAAGCTACACCATCGTCTCTCGAGACGGAAGGCTGCCGACCGACCGACTCTTTTGAAGTATAGAAGTAGTTTGAAACTCATTGTTTCCTTGTGGTAAGTGACCGAGATGCTGCCACAGGACCTGAGACACTGATGAATGGTGCTGTTTTGGAGTTTTAACATGCTCCTTGGCAATGTACTCTGATGGAGTTATTTTTTATTTCCATGTTCTAAGAAGGTGTTGGTACTGTTTCCCTGAATGTTGTTCTCTAGACTAGATTGACTTGTTTTCCTTGTGTCTTCAGTGTGGCTTTCTTCTTCAGCGTTGTAGGTTGAGTGAATGCTACCGTAGAGAGTGTAAGAGACCAAGTCTCAAGGGCTGGCACTCATGTACCTGCAGCCACCGTAGCGGGAGCAATCACAAAACTGTAATTTACTTACCAAATCTCTTCCTTTTGGTCGCCTTGCCTGCCTAACTTAGAGAAAGAAGCAATAATTGGGCAGGCGTTTTTACGTGTCTCTCTTGTTTTTTTTTTGTCTGAAAGAATATTTGGGGGGAAAGGGAAAACTACTTTTTTAATAAATGCCCTCTAAAAAACCCCCAAAACACTGGCACCTGAGTCAGAATAAGAAAATTAAACCTTTCCTAAAAATTAGGTTGGAAAAATATCTACAAAAAATTTTTTTTGAAAGGAAGAACACTCTTTCGGCAGTTTTGATAAGCAAGGTATAGATTTTACATTTTTGTCCTTGCTCCCAATGGAATGGATAAACAAACAAAAAACTCATAAATACCATCTTCTCACAGAATGTTGTTGTGTTAGCCAGTCTGAAAGTCCACCTTAATTTTTATGTAACTGTCTTTTAGCTCTTCCGTTGATAGGGCAGGCTCTGTTCTGACCTTTCCGCTTCTGTTAAACATCGATGATGCATGCACTGCACTTTGTTCTCTTCTTGCTCCCTAATTGGCCTGAGTTTCTCATGCATTTCCCGGCTCTCTTCTTTGTTAGAGTAGGTGTATCAGCTGTGTAAATAGAGCAAGAACAGTATTCTGCATCTGTGACATTTATGTAGAGTTGCGGTTGTGTGCTGCTGAAAATGCAGGCTTTTGTAACAATGTGATCTTTACTGATGCACTCATAACAAGTACCCAATTTATTTTAGCTATTTTAGTAGTATTTGTTCAATAAATATACAAGCTGTAAGGTAAAAAAACAAAAAGAAAAAAAAGAGAAAAAGAATTGAAACTATGAACAGTAAAATGACAACAAACTCACAACTATCAACAACAGAAGCTAAAAAAAATGAAAGAAAAAAAAAAGAAAGAAAGAAGGAGAAATAAATGAAAACAAACTAAGCAAACAACCAGAATAGGAACAGAATCATAGGTATGGAGAACATTTGGAGGGTTATCAGATGGGAATGGGGAGGCGGAGAAGTGGGGAAAAGGTGCAGGGATTAAGAAGCATAATTGGTTGGTACAAAACTGACGGGGGGGGGGGGGGTGTTAAGAATTGTATAGGAAAGGGAGAAGCCAAAGAACTCATATGCACAACCCATGGACATGAACTAAGGGGAATGGGGCTGATGGAGGGATGTGGGGTACTGGGCAGAGGGGAGTAAGGGAAAAAAATTGGTACAGACAACTATAACAGCATAATCAATAAAATATACTTTTAAAAAATTTTAAAAATATATGAGCCTTGTATTCCTACAATTTTGCTTATAGACTATATTAGCAAATTTTGGTGTTATGCTAAAAGATAGGAGAAAATGATATTTCAGTATGCCTTTAACTGATATTTTCTACTATATTTTCAAAACTTATTTTTTCTGGAATATTGCTAACGCTACTAACTTTTCCTTTTAACAGTTAGTGCTGAATCTTGGAAAGGAAAATGGATTTTATTACATGGATTTATTACATGGATTTTATTACATGGAATATAATTACACAGAATTATATTCTGTGTTGAATTCTTAATCAATTACATCTGAATTTCAAATTAATTAATGTAAATCAGAGATTGGCTATCTATACCATGGATTGGCTAAACCTTTTTTTCATTTCTTCCTTCTTGTGTCATATGATCTGCGGCTATTTTACCAATAATTAATGCTTTCCTCAATTGCTCACTAGGCAGGCAGTAAAAAACATAATGAAAACAACTGAATCAGTCAGTTTCACTACCAGGTGTGGCAAAAGTAGGTTTGCAGAGTATATTCATGTTTTATTATTTATTAATTATTGTATTATTTTCCATACTAAAAACTTTAAACCTACTTTTGCCCCACCCCATATTTGCTGGTCATTTGCCACTATGATTAGTTAAACAGTAAGTTTTTCCCTGGACTTTAATAATACATGTTCATTCTCTACCAACTTGGAAAACTATTGTTTGAAAGTTTCATGCCCTAATAACGTACGCTTTAACAGAGTCTGGGAAATGGAATGAGAAAGCAGTGGTTCGCATGAATGAGTTTGTATTTCTGAAACGCTTTTCATGCTTCTGTTCATGTTTGTAATTGAGGTTATTGGGTTAGTAAGGCAAACAATCACTGGCTGGAAAGCATTTCCAGGCATGTGGCAGAGAACTTGGGCAAGAGCAAAGCCCTGATCACAGCTGTTAGAAGTGTAGCCATCTGCATGACAGTTTTATTATTAATACCGTATATCACCAGCTCTCTTGTTCTTGATGTATACTGATCACCAGGTAACCAGATAATGCCCACTGTTTGCTAGAGGAGTATCAGACTCTGAAAACATAAGTGGTAAGATGCAAAGGTTGGGGGCTGGTGGCATGTGTGGGGTGCTCCAGCTGACTTTCCCTGTACTAAACTAAGGGTAGCTCTGGGGATAGCCCTTGCCCTGTGTGAAAGAGTGGGAACACTGTCCGAGAGGCAGGGGCATTGGTTTCCTGAAGCTGCTGTGGTCTCAGCGTTAGTGGTATGCCTCTTAAAAGTCTCCTGGAAGAGTCTCCTGACTGAAATTTTCCCTTTATACTGGCAGGTTCTTGAAGACAAGGGATCATGTCTTGCACACCTTTAACCTCCACATAGGACCCATATTTCCTCTCAGATCAGAGGATGCTGCAGCTTTGGTTAGCTGTGGCCTTAGCCAGTGGTTATTTTTCTCTCCTACAGTTGTTCAGGGGAAAGCAGTAAACATCTGAGGGCGGGGTTACATGTGTTTTGTGTCCTATTATATCTTCAGACCTTAGAACGGTGTTTGGCATATAGTGGATGCTCAGTTTATTGAAGGACCGGTCTTTCACTCCTTCAACAGCTGAATGTCATAGCCTTGCTCGAGGCCTGCACAGGCTCCAAGTCAATGAAAAATAAATCTGACTGGATTAGGACCCCCAACATTTCATATCGGAGGATCTGGAGTTGATTTTCTTAACAGAGCCCAGAGTAAAGTTTAGAGGTATAACTCTCCCTCTTTTCCCTTCCTCACTCCACATTTTATGTGTCTAATTTGATTCAATAAGATTCTTTTCAACTGCCTACTGGGATTTGAGTCCTACCATTAAGCAGCCCACTTGGTGATGGACCAGATCCCCTGAACAGCTTTCTCTTTTTTTTCTAGTGGAGTTGGCCTCAGCTCCCCAAACCTCCAGCTTTGTCCTATGTCCTGGCCATCCTGAATCCACAATGATGTCATGATTTTGACAGCAAGTTTTGCTTATCATTATCATTGACTTTTCTACAGAAGTCTCTGTCAGTCAAAATAGTTTCCAACTTCGGTCAGACATGAATTAACACCCTCCCAAAACATGCACACACACAACTTTGGACTTTTAAAATGCAAAACACCGTCTCTACTTTGGGGATTGTGTTAGGTTTGTTCCTGGAAGAAGGGAGCCATGGGGTGGACTAGTTCAGTATCAGGAGCAGCTGTAGGAAGCATTGATAAAGAATTATAAAACAGAACATCATAGTGAAGTTAATATAACAATGTAAATTGAGTAACTACCGACTGTTCACCAAGAGTAGGATGATGTATAACAACTAATTAGTTTTAATTCCAGATAAATGAAGCTGAAAATCCACCATATATGTTGTAGACTACCTGAATACATGAAAACTTTTTTTGATCAATAATAAAGTTAGCTAATTCTAGCTTTATGAATTGGCATCTTCCTTTGGGTCTTAATTTCTTGTTTCCCCAACAAGTTTCGACACATTTTTAAGACAAAAACAAGTGTAATAAGTGGACATTTTTGTACCTTAATTCAAACAAATTATTAATATGAGAGAGTTTAATTGCTGGGTGAACAAAAATGTGGCAAACCCACAATCCAGCGCTTTCTTGGAAACATTCAGTAAGAACTTAATGAATAGTCATAGCTCTATACAGCTATGGATAATTATGTAACATGGTTACATGAAAAGCCTTCTTCAGGATCTTTCTGCCTGAACTGCCCCCATTCATTCATAACATCAACCTCTATATATCTGTTGCTTCAACCTCTTTAGTTAATTAAAAATTTTTATTCTCTCCAATCATTAAAACACTCCTTTTCACCTACCACTTCTATCTTAATTGAAACCCATCTAATCTCTTACCTGGAATATAATTATAGCCTGATGACTGATGTCTCTGCTACTCCTCTTGTCTTCTTTAAGCCTATCTGCCACATCTGTCAGATTGATTTACCTAAAGTGGACATGTTTGCCATATTACTTTTTTGCCTAAAACCCTTTAGACCCTCATGTACTGTTTATTAATTAAATTCCATTCTCTTGTGTTAGCCTGCCAAGCTTCCCAGGTCCCAAGTTTCATCTCCTTCTTTTCCTATAATGGACCTTACTCTCAGGCAATACTTAGTTGCTGGTGTCCTCCTGCTCACAGCTCTCTGTCTCCCAACATTCTCCGGTAAGTTTGAGATTCGTTCTAGGCCTTGTGATTGTTCTCACCTTGGAATGTCCTCCCAATTTTCTTTGCTCAGCCAACCTTGCTATTCTAAATGCAGTTCATTCATTGAACAGCAGATCAGGCCTCATCGACCCTAGGAAAACTTACCTGATCTCCCAGTCAGGGTTTAGTACCCTTATTGCTCCTATGGTACAATGTACATACCTTTATTTTAGCATTTATTTGTTGGAATACCTGGCTGGTTTGGCTCAGTGGATTGAGCGTCGGCCTGCGAGCTAAGTGTCGCAGGTTCGATCTTCCAGTCAGGGCACATCAGAGAAGGAAAACTCTGACTCCAAAAAACCTCCGCTGCCTTGCGGCATACCTCTTCAGGGGAAAGGCTAAGGGAGTAAACCCCGACAGAAAATCCGGAGCCGGAGTCCCTAAGGCGGTTTGACGTTGTAGTCAACACCGGCAACTCCTGCGGCGCACCTGAAGCCAAGCTGTATTGACTCCGTCTTTCCCTTGGACCCTTCAGCTGCGAAGAGAGGGGGGGTCTGCTGCATGGGCAACAGCAGACCCTCCATATCACCCTGCCCAGGCTCTGTAGCTTCAGCGTCATCGCAAGATGTCGATTCAACACGGGAGGAGACAGATACCATGTCACTCCCGAGTCGGACTGCACAGCCATTCTCGGCGGTGCAGATAGACTCTTAAGAAGCTACACCATCGTCTCTCGAGACGGATGGCTGCCGACGACGACTGAAAGTAAATAATTTTCAAATATAAACATTTGACTCGAGTATGTCATGCTGTGTTCTGTTTCTTTCTTACCTATGGAAAAGAAGCAGAAACTCTGAGTGAAGAAATGTTTAAAATATAAGCTCTCATCTAGCCAGTGGAGAGTTCAAACTCCTAAAGAATGAATGTATAGCCCTGGCTGGTGTGGCTCAGTGGATTGAGCATTGGCCTGAGAATCAAAAGCTCACTGGTTCAATTCCCAGTCAGGGCACATGCCAGTTGTGGGCCAGGTCCCCAGTTAAGGGCATGCAAGAGGCAACCAATCAATGTATCTCTCACACTTCAATGTTTTTCTCCCTCCCTTCCCGTCTCTTTAAAATAAATAAATAAAATCTTTTTTTTTAAGTTTCCATAAAAAAATAATGAATGTGTAATATTTGATTGGATTTTTATTTATTTATTAATTTATTTATTTGCCAGGCACTTGTATATAATATTATTTAATCTTCACAAAAAACTATGCAGCAGGAATTTTTTATCTCCATTTTCTTTTTCTTTTTTATCCTCACCCGAGGACATTTTTTCACTGCTTTCAGAGAGAAAAGGAAAGAGCAAAACATTGATACAAGAGAAAAGCATTGAATGGTTGCCGATTTTTATTTATTTTTATTGATTATTGATTATGACTTGATTGGATTTTGAAAGGAAAAAAAGAAAAGCTATACTCGAGCATTATTAGGACTATTGGAAAAATTGTAATATGGACTATGTATTAGGTAATAGGGAGAGCTTACTGTATAATTTCTAAATTTTCTGAGTGACATCATTATATTTGGATATGTAGGTAAATGCCCTTATACACAAACATCTAAATTAAAATATTTATTTTTTTGGCTTGACTGGTGTGGATCAACAGATTGAGCACCAGCGTGAAAACCAAAGGATCACTGATGGTTTGATTCTCAGTCAGGGCAAATGCCTGGGTTGCAGGCCAGGCCCCCCAGTTGAGGGCATGTGAGGGGCAACCACACATAGATGTTTCTCTCCCTCTATCTCTCCCTCTCTTCCCCTCTCTATAAAAATAAATAATAAAATTTGTTAACTTTCTTTTAAGTTAAGAGATATGTTATATGTCAGTTATACCTCAATTAAAAAATATTTTTTTTAAGTTGCAGCAACTAAGTTTTCTCACAGAAAATACTCTAAGAAGGGAAACAAGGAAATAAAATTCATTTAAAAAAATTATCCTGCCCTGGCTTGTGTGGCTCAGTGGATTGAGTACCACCTTCAAACTTTGCAAGAGGTTGCTGGTTCAATTCCCAGTCAGGACACATGCCTGGGTTGAGGGCCAGGACCACAACTGGGGGTGTGCAAGAGGCAACTGATCTTCCCTCGAACATTGTTGTTTCTCTCTTTTTCTCCCTTCTTCCACCTCTCTCTAAAAGTAAATAAATAAAATCTTTTAAAAAAATAAAAATAAATATTTTTACAGTAGAACAATGGATGGAGAGAGAGAAGTTAAAGCGAATGTGGTAAAAATTTAACAATTGAATCTAGTTAAGTTGCATAGGGTATTTACTGTAGTGTTCTTTCAACTTTTCTAAAGGTTTGGAATTTTTGCAGATAAAAACTTGAGAAATATCAAAGCATAACTTTCAAACACTTAAAAACATGACTCTCAGATAAATACAAAAATGAGAAAAGTACCAAAAGCCTGATTAAAGGTTTACTTAACTCATTAATGAAGGGGACCAGCTGGATGAAAAACTGGTTTGAACAAGAATTTGAGAGACTGGATACGGACAAGCATACCTCAGAGACACTGAGGGTTCATTTCCAAACCACTGTAATAAGCGAGTATCGCAATAAAGTGAATTGCAATCTTTTTACTGGTGGAAGGTCCTGCCTTCAATTTGTAAAAAATTCAACGTCTATGAAGCACCAGAAAGTGAGGCACAATAAAATGAGGCATGCCTGCATAATCACCGGGGGCGGAGAGAGTTCCAGCATATGGTTGCTTAATTAGATACACAACAGCTTAGATTAAAACAAAAATTATAACCTTTTGGGTTATGTTTTCTACTGGACAGACATCATTTACATCAGTACTGGAAAAAAATGATCATTTGTTTAACATTTAACTTCATGGAGTATGGGTTCTAATTGAGTGCATTTCTCTACAGCAAGGGTTCTTAACAAGCAAGGGCTCTTAACATGTGATCTGAAGAGTTTGGAGGGAGGGGATGGCTAAAATCATTTCAAGAGGTCTGCAGAGTCAAATTACTTTTATAATACTAAAGACATTGTTTACCTTTTCACTCTCATTTTCTCATGAGTATATAGTGGAGTTTTCTAGAGCCTACATGTGATATTGCAGCTGACTAAATACAGAAGCAGTTATTAGAATCCACATCCCTTCTATGAAGCAAGACATTAAAGAGACTAGCAAAAAATGTAAAACAATATCATTCTATTTACTCTCTTTTTAGTTTTGGAAAATACATTTATTAAAAAAAATATTTATGTTACTGTGCTATGAGTTTATTCTTTTTATTTTAAAAAAGACTAAGAAATATAGTTTCTAATACAGTAAATAATGATTTATATAACCCACCTAAGTTAAAGCTTTTTGTGGTTCTCAATAATTTATGGAATGTATAGGGGTTCCTGAGGCCAACAACTTTGAGAACCATTGCCCCATAAAATTAGATAGTCCTTGGCAGAGTTTCTTTCAGTATGACCATGGAAGGACATAAAATCTTACTTTTGCTTTATTTTTAAGTTGTAGATAGTTTTTCTTAACAGAAAATAAAAGTTGTTAAATAAAATAGAAGAAGTAAATTAAATTTATTTTTGCTGTAGAAAATTAAAAGCAAATTTACAAAGGTATCTGACCAAAATCTGGCCATCACACTGGCTTTCTGTTGCTGGCAGCCACGGCTTAGGAGGCCATTCTACATATAACTCCTTATATTGCCTGCAGTTTTCAGATGCCAGAATAAGCACTAATAATATTTTCATTTATATCTTTTAATCCTATTTCTATGCACATCCAATTTATAGTTTTGTTGCTGTTGAAGGCATTCTTCAAGGTTGGTGAACCGACCTACCTCTTTTTTTTTTAATGGCTACAATGATGATATTCCATTTTATGGCTGTACCGTAGGTTTGTTTGTTTTTTCTTTTTTAAAAGTCTATTTGGGAATAAAAACGTCTATGTGCCTGTTCATGGACATTTAGGTTTTTCTACGATACAACAATGACATGATGAAGGGGTGTGTGTGTGTGTGTATACATACAATACAGTAGCTGCCCTCCTATGTTCCAATACCCACTGTAGATGCCTGAAACTGCAGGCAGATCAAACCCTCTGTATACTATGTTTTCTCCTATATGTAATACATATGATAAAGTTTAATTTTTTAATTAGGCACAGTAAGAGATTAATAACAATAGCTACTAATAAAATAGAATAATTATGATTATATACTATAATCAAAGTTATGTGAATGCAGTCTCTCTCTCAAAATACCTTTTTTTTCTTAAGAGAGAGAGGAGAAGGAGGAAGAAAGAAACATCTCGTGAGAGAAAAACACCAGAGGACTGAACTCACAACCCAGGCATGTGACCTGACCAGGAATCAAACCATCAACCTTTTGTTTTGTGGGACAAAGCTTAACCAACTGAGCAACACTGACCAGGGCTCTCCACAGTGTACTGTATTCACCCTTCTTGTGATGAGATGAAGCAGGTGAATGACTGTTGTAACATATCCTTAGGCTACTAGTGACCTTCTGATGGTCTGTAACAAGTACTTGTAGACTTTTCTTTGGCATATCAAAATCGCAGCATTACTACTCTTGTTCTTTGGGGCCACCATTAAGTAAAATGAGGGTTACTTGAACACAAGCACTGTGATATTGCCAGTCAATATGATATCCAAGATGGTTACTGAGTAATGGGTGGGGAGCATCTTCATTATTGACAAAGGAATGATTCATGTTTCATGTAGGTTGGAGCAGGACATCACAAGATTCTATCATACTACTCAGAATAACATGCAATTAAAAATGTATGAATTGTTTATTGCTGGATTTTTTATTTAATATTTTCAGACTGCGGTTGACTGCAGATAACTGAAACCGTGAAAAGCAAAACCATGGATGAGGGGACTACTGTATATGTGTATATATATATACACATATATAAAATACTATATATGTAATACTGTATATATATTATACTGTATATATGTGTATATATACACACAGAGAGATAGATATCCCTGTATTTATTCTGTCATTTTTATAAGGAGGAGATGGATTTTTACTCTAGCTCTCTATACCAGTAAAATTAATGAAGAAAAACTTAAAATGCATGAGAATGTTGTCAAGTGTTATCTCAGTCATTCCTTTAAATAAAAGCCCTAGCTCTCCAGCCTTCGCTAGGGGCTAACAAGAGGAAAAAATATTTTTTTGTTCCGCCACTCACTCCCACACTAAGCCAGGCTCCCAGGCAACAAAATAATGCTGTTTGACCTTTACCCCACAGGAAAAGGCAGGTTTAGTCTGACAAATCTTTTTAGTTGTGATTTTCCACAGGAATTTTACTGCCCCCTAGAGGGAAATCTGGAAATTTTTCAAAGCTTTTTTTAACTGTCCCAAGGACTAGAATTTCAAAGTGGGGGGATTTACAGAATTCCCTCACTTATGGCGGATATTACGTTCTAGACGCCCCCACGATAGGTGAAAATCCACAAAGTAAGAACCTTACATTTATTTTAGTATTTATATATGTTTTAAGGTTTTATAAACCCTTCCCACACTTATAAACTGTTTCCAGTCCCTTATTAACCTTTCCCACTCCCTTATTAACCTTTTTCACACTTTTATAAACACTACTTATGTTCTTAAACATATTCTACACTCTTAAACCTACATAAATTTAACAACATACATATACAGTACCACAAAATCCGTGATATAGCGAAAAATCCGTGATAAATAATTAAATATAATATTTTTTTAAATCCCGTGATACAGTGAGCCCGTGATAAGTGAACCGCGATATAGAGAGGGACTACTGTACAGTACACGGGCACTATTGTCCTTTGGTAAGTGGGGATCAGGGACACTAGATATGTAGAACAGTCTCACAATGCAAAATTGTCCCTCAGCCAGCATGAACTTCTAATGTATCTCCACACATTTATGGAGGTTAAAAACCTGTTTTAAATTATCTGAGCTTTGTTTCACGTATAAGCAAAATATTTTTGCACAGTTTTACTAGACACTTAATAGGTTATGATATTTGAGTTGGTGATATTGAGGCAGGATAGTAAGAAGCTAGGAAAATTCCTAGGCAAGTGGAATTGGGAAACAGATTAGATAATTTTAAAAAGTCAAACAATTTTACCAATTTAGGCCAGCTAGTGAATTGCAAGGCCTTATATCTTCCCTAACCAAGGACACTTGACAGCAAATGGTTTATACCTCTCCTCCCTGACCAGGGAGAGAATAAATAACTTAAATCACCCTAGTCAGAAAGATAGAGAACAGAGACTGACATTTGTGCCAGCTAAATCCAAGGATGGATAAAGTCAGGAGAACAAATAACAAAAACCCAATTAGAGCCAGACAGATCCAAGATAAAAGTAAGCAATGAAGCTGGCCAGAGAATAATCCAAAACTCGCCTATATGCTCATTTTGATGCATCAGCATATTAGAATTGCACCTGGTAAACTCATGACTATTCTGCTGAAACCCTCCCCTAAGATTCTTGCCCAACCACAGAAGAAAAATAAAACCCTCAAGACAAAGGATGCTAGTGCAGACTCACTCTGAAGCATGCCCAGGCCTTTTCTCAGGCATGAACTTTTCCATTTCTTTCACCTAAATTCTAAGGGTCCCCACAAAGACTTGCAGCCAATGGGCGGCAGCAGCTCATCCCAGGCTAACCCCGTGATTCTGTCTCCAAGGCTCTCTTTTCTCTGACTTCCCAAGGACTTAATAGCAGCCCCGCCTTGGCTCACTTCTTTGCTGTAACATTTCTAAGGAGCAAAAGCCGAGCAGCACTTAGGCTCTCTCCTGGTGCTTCTTCTAACCTAAGTCCCTTATTTCACTACCCCCTGCTTTAATAAACACACTCTCAAAATCACCTGCACTCATGTTGTAAAATCTTTCCTGCACAAAATCAAGAACCCACACACCACAGACCAGCCTAAGACAGATCTGCTCCAGTCCTGGCCCCCATCTGGTGGCAATATATCATAACTATTTCTGGATGCATTAGTACTCATCACATTCTCATTAGTCTACATAGAGGCCCAGGAGGTTCACTATTCTTTATGCCTTCTAATCTGACCATAGCAAACACTTACATATTAACTATATATTATTTTTATATCAAATTAATTTTTTACCACACCTGTATGTTTCAATTTGAGCATTATATTGATTTTTTAAAAATAATGTGTGTCAGTAGGTGTATTGTAAAAAGTGTGTTACAGCACATTTTTCCTGACAGGAGGTACATGAGGAGACAACATTTTAAAATACTGAGCAAAACAGCCTACCTGCCCATTGCCTGAGACATTTCCATTCTGGAATAGGGCTTTGGTTTTACTGTTCCACAACCAAAAGGCCCATTGAAGTGGTTTTCCTAAAACCAAAGATATTTCAAGTCAATTCAAATTTCTCCTTCTAGCTCTGACTGGTGTGGCTCAGTTGGTTGGGCATCACCCTGAAAAGTGAAAGGTCACCAGTTCAATTCCCAGTAAGGACACATGCCTAGGACACATGCCTAGGCTGCAGGTTCAGTTCCAAATTGGGGTGCATATGAGGGACAACAAGTCGATGTTTCACTCTCACATCGATGTTTCTCTCCCTCTCTTCAACCGTTCCTTCCCCTCTCTCTAAAATAAAAAAATAAAATAAATGAAACAAATTAATTAATCCTTCTGGTAACTAACCACTGGCTGGGCTTCATTTCCCTTTATCTCCCTGCCCCCAGTCGTCACATATCTGGACATCTTTCTCAGCCTGGACTCTGAGTTCCTCTCTCAGATGTGTGGGGACTAAAAAATATTAAAACCTTACCTCCCACCTTCTAAATTCTTCTAGGCCGGGCTAATAACCAAATTAACAGAGACAGATTAACAGGAGAAAATCAAAGTTTAATACATGTGCATGGGAAATTCACATAGACATGACAATTCCATGGCAATTCTAGACTGAGGCAGCATTGGGTACACAAGACATTTTGGACAAAGAGAAAGGGGACAGAACAGAGTACCAGATTTCAGAAGTGAGAACGGGTGAATTACTGGTGGTTGAGGAAGAGGTGAATGTTGCCTTTCTAGGCAACTCAGAAACAATGTAACATAGGGGTTATCTAGCTAACAGGCACCTGCCTGAACCCCTCTTGTTTGCCACACTTAATTCAAATTAGGTTAAGGCAGCATCCTAAGATCTCTCCTTCCTGAAGCAGGTTTCTCTAAATCTCTTGGGCAGGAAACGGGGGGGGGGGGGGGGGGGGGGGGGGGCTTAGGGAATTTGAACCAAAATAATGAAAACAACAAAAAGGTGAATTGCACATCCTTACAATGTGGCAGCAAAGCCCACCCAAAGCTTGTCTAGGATAGGGGTGAACAGACTATCTGTAAAGATCCATAAGGTAAATATTTTAAACTTTGTAGGGCATTAGGACTCGGTCTGGATATTCAGATTCGCCATTGTAGAACAGAAGCAGTCACAAACAATAAGTAAAGGAAAGATGTGGCTGAGTTCCAATAAAACATTGTTTTGCAAAATATACGGGTTGGATTTGGCCAAAGGGTCATAGTAATGTTAAGTTTATCCCATTACTCTGGGGAACACAATTTTCATTGAGTTAGATCTGACACTTGTTTTTGACTAACTTTTGGCAACTGAATCGAAAAATGACCCCAGTTTTTCTCTATCACGTCAACTTTCTAAGGTACAGAATACCCTCCCTTTGTCCCAAAAATCATACAAAATGTAAATACAAAGGAAAATAAAGAAAAAATTACCTGAATAAAATGATTATTTAGAGTTATTTTATTCATATATTGTCACTGTAAGTCAAATTGTGTACAAGTAGTAGAGTTCTGCTACCAAACATACATATATATTATGTATGGGTAGAGGGTATTTTATCTTTTCAAACGACAGACTAGGATATGCCAAAATGAGATACTTGAAACAGTCTCTTTCAGTTGGCAAAGCTTTAAAAAATTGCTTTATGAGACTCAGTTTTATGTGCAGAGGTGGGAATAGAATGTTCTTTCTGTCAACAAGTGGCTCATGTAGAATGTTTGAGGTCAGATCTTGGAGACTAATTCAACTCCACCCAATGCTTCTCACGAGTTCTGGTGTTTCACACACACAGAAAGAGCAATACCTGGTATATCCACGTTGCTGTCCAAGAAGGAAGCAGACCATTTTAAGGTCAACACAGATGATCCAATTGTGCTTGTGATATTGCAACAGATCAGTGACTCTCTTTATGTCTTAATATTCTTCACAAAAACAAACTGAATGGCCATTGGGACTGCACCAAATAAATGACCATTGTGGAGGAGGACACACTTCAAGTTCCACTTTGAGCTATCAATGAACAGTCACCATTCAGTTGCATTCTAGATTGGAATTCCCAATTCCTCCATTAAACCATATATGTTATAGCAATACACAAAGCCACCGTCACTTTGAAAGTACTGCAGAAAGGCACTTTCTCTTGATCGAAAGTAGGATACCTTCGCTCCTTTTTCAAGCAAGTTTTTCTCATGCAGTGTTGATGCTAGAAGTTCTGAAGGCTTTTTGGATAGTCTCATGCCAAATCTTGTGCCAAATTGTTCAACTCATGCTGATCAAATCTCTTACCAACTGAGTCATCTCCAATTTCAAAATCTTCATCGTTGCTGTCACTTAGTTCTTCACCATACTCCTTTTTTTTGAAAGAGGGTAGTTCAATGAAAACTGGCACTGGGATTTCAGCTGAATAAGGCACTGGGCGTATAGCTGATGGTAGACTAGGATACTCTATTTTATATTTATTTTTCTTGTTATATCCTGACGTTTTCACTATACAAAAATAACAGTCACTTGAATGATCTCTGGGCTCTCGCCAAACTATAGGTATACCAAATGGCAATTTATCATGTGTTCCCTTCGTCCACATTCGTAAACTCTCGACACACTGCTTCATGCCTTGTGAGGGGCCCAGGACTTATCTTGATCAACAAGTTTTACTTTAAAATAGGCTTGCCTGACAAATGCACTGATGTTTATCCTTTGACTGAGAATGGTGAAACTGCCACAGATATAACAAAACAAATCAGGGTTGTTAGGCACTTAGGACAAGAAATAGCAGAGGCAGACATGATCTGAAGGAAAGGAAATAAGTACATATGTAAATAAAAAAATAAATTCTGCTAACTTCTTGTATACAGACAACAACTCGGACTACACTACAGAATATGATTCACTATATAGAGAGGCACACAACCTCCCACCACACTGTCTCATGTGTAACTGAATAGCCTAGACAAGTACAAACCCGTCGCTGGTCTCCAAGGTTGTCTCCCACACCTCCCCACTTGAGGGAGGTTTGGTCTCAGCCAATAGGAGAGCACTAGTGCTTCCCTAGATCCAGGCTCGATCCAGCCTAGAGTGGTCACATTAAGATAAGCTGTAGAGAAAAACTTGGTATGATAGAAGAAAACTAACTGCAGTTTTGAAATCAGCATGCTTATTTAAGTCTAAAACAGCTGAAAAATCTAACTCAACAGGACTTATGTTAAAAATTGTTCCCCTGTGTTATTTTCTATTGATCGAAGTTCCCAAAATTACTGAAGTTACTTACTGATTTGGAGGTTTTTGACTGGAAGAGATGCAGATGATCTGTTGGTGGACAGAATATGGAACAAATGCAAAAAACTTCCATCCGAAGATAAATAACCTTCTGGCTGGTATGGCTCAGTGATGCCATGGGTATATGGCTGTCAGAGCAGCCTTGCTCTGAGAAATCACCCAGAGACCACTGTAGGAGCAGGCAATGGATTTATTGAGGGAAAAGTGGGTAGGGTTGGAGGGTAGAGGCAATTACCGAACTGACTCGAGGACCCCTAGGAGCAAGGGGCATGGGGAGCAAGGGAATGGGGACTCCCAGTCCTCCATGCGGGCCCGTAGGAGTCCCATCTGGACCTCTGCAGGCACGCTTTTTAAACTTGCCAACAGCACATTTCAGCGAGGGTGAGTTTGTCATATTAGCATATTCAGTAGATCATTTGCCACTTGTTGTTGTTGGTCTGTTCAGGCTGATTAACATATCCTGTTATCTGACCAGGTTTGCATTCTGGCTACTTCTATATTTTGACAAGGCACTACTGGAGTTATTTTCTACACTAGCAGCTTCTCTGTAGGAGTCTTAGAATGCCACTTGTTGTGTAAATGTAGGCTTAATTGAAACTAGGCAATGTTATATCCATTTAAACAACCATCCACAATCTGCAATATGTTATTATGCCCTGAAGATGTTCAGAGAGGATCGTTGCCACCATGTGAAGCTTTTATTCTTTCTGGGGAAGGTGACGTGTGACAGATTTAGAGTAAAGAACGCACTGCAAACTGGTAGTGTGTTAAATATCAGTCAAGTTTAAATTCCTGCTCGCATTTTCAATAAAAATAAAAGGAAGTAGAAATTCTGGTATTTTCTTCCTGCATCCCAATGGCTTTTATTGCACGCTCACAGGGTACACTGCCCATAGGAGTCTGAAAAATGATGTAGTTTTCTTTCAAGGCTGAGGTTTGGCCTTCACTAAATGGGTACCACCACTTGATGGCAGCAGTGTCTCACAACAGTGGGATCCATTTATCAGAGATTAATAAACCATTTCTAAAAGGAGTAACTGTAAGCCCTGACTGGTGTGGCTCAGTGCAGGTTGGACGTCCTCCCAGTTCACCTCCTGGTCGGGGCACATGCCTGGGTTACAGACCAGGTTCCCGGTTGGGGTTGTGTGAGAGGCAACCTATCGATGTTTTTTTCATGTTCCTCTACCTCTCTCCCTCCTTCTCTTTCCTTCTCTATAAAAATAAATAAATAAAATAAAGGCCTTTTTAAAAAATAAAGAGTAACTGTAAATAGTTAGAAGTCGGCAAGGATAACATGCACTCTGCCACACAGATCCTTCTTCCTCTTGCCCACTGACAATGTTGAACTTCACCCTGGCCTCATGCTTCTGGAAAAACCAATGATAACACCTCACCCAGCCTTTTGTTTTCAAAAATACCCCCATTCTTTATGTTCTAGGAAGTATTTTAGTCAAAGAAACACCCTTCGCCATAAAACTTAGATCAAACTCACTGTCCACTCTCTCTCATGACACCCATAATTCTCAGGGGTGACAGCTCTGTTTACTTGTGCCAGATCTACTGACAAGAGCAGACACAGATCCTCCCATTCTTTGTATAATTGATAAGCAAAGATTAGAACTATTCGTTCCCCTGAAACTAGCTAACCACAGAGAAAAACACTTCCTTTTTAGCTACCTGACCAAGACTTCTGATTACAAAGCAACCCAGCTGTAAATCACCACACCTATAAGCCAATTTACCTCTGTCTCTGTAAGTCTAAGGCAAAACAAACCCTCAGAAGTAATCTGACCTTTGGATCTGAAAGTTCTCCTAATTGCAATAGCCTCAATAAAATCAATTTTTTTACTTGTCTAGTTTTGTCTTTGATACATGCCTGATTCCTCCTTAAAGAAATTTCACTTTTGACTTCTGGCCAAGATGGAGGCATAGATAGACACACTACATCTCCCTCCACAACTAAGAAGGAATACAACTACCTCAAAACTAGAAACAACCAGAAGTTCCAGAAAAATCAAACTGCATGGAAGTCCAGCAAACAAAAATATAGAGAAGAAATACTCATCGAGACAGGTAGGAGGGGCGAAGCCAGGGTGGAGAGGACACGGTGTGGTGGCGGCAGCAGAGGCAGTCTGGTGGAAAGCACAGTAACACGTTTTAAAAAGTCAAGAGGGACACCTGGGGAGCTTTCCCAGCTCCTCACCAGACCCCACAGCTCACGGTCCCAGCACCGGGGAAAATCAAGCCTCATTGTTTCTGACTGTGCAGACCAGTGGTGGTTGGGTTGGAGGCAGAAACTGCTGGTCTCAGCAGAGTCCACTTGTTTAAAGTGCCCCCACGGTCCTAGAACGTCCACAGACCCACCCACTCTGGGAACAACAGCCAGGGCAGCAGCTAGAGGGGTGCCAGTCCAGTGCAGAAGTGGGAGAGGTGCCTGGAAAAGGGGTGAGTGCTGGGCAGGCGGCATTGTTCCCCTTCAGACCCTTCCCCCACATACAGCGCTACAACGTGGTGAAACAGGTCGCCCTGTACTGACGAATCCCTAAGGCTCCGCCCCTTACACCATAACAGGAGCAACAGTTCTACCTGGGACGCGGAGGCAAACAAACACAGGAGCCTGTCAGAATGAGGAGACTGAGAAGTATGGCCCAAAAGGGGGAACCAGTCATGGTTCCAGTGGGAGAACTAAGCGACAAGGAGATGGCCAATTTAACAGATGAGGAGATAGACAACCTAACAGATGCAGAATTCAGAACACTAGTGATAAAGATGCTCACAGGCTTGACAGATATGCTTGAGTACAGTGAATGCATAAGGAAAGAAGTAAAGGCTATGCTAAATGAAACAAAGGAAAATCCACCCAAAAACCAATGGTGAAGGGAAGGAAACTGGGATTCATATCAATGATTTGGAACATTAGGAAGAAAAAGTGTCAACCAGTGCAGAATGAGGAAGGAAGAATTTTTAAAAATGAGGAAAACTTCCCAAATTTTGTGAAGGAGATGGACATACACATCCGGGAAGCTCGAAGGGTCCCGGGTGAGCTGGACCCAGAGGGAACCACACCAGGATGCATCATGATTGAGATGCCAAAGGTGAAAGGTAAAGAGAGAGTCCTGAGGGCAGCAAGAGAGAGTCAGAGAGTTGCCTACAGGTGGGTGCCTATATGACTATCAGCTGATTTCTCAGAGGACACTTTGCAGGCAGGAAGGGACTGGCAAGCAGTATTCAATGTGATGAGAGACAACCTGCAACCAGGATTTCTCTATCCAGCAAAGCTATAATTTGGAATGGAAGGGCAGATGAAGTGCTTCCCAGACAAGGTGAAGCTAAAGGAGTTCATCATCACCAAGCCATTATTATATGAAAAGGGACTTACTTAAGAAAAAGAAAATCAAAACTATGAACACTAAAATGACAAGAAACTCATAACTATCAACAACTGAATCTAAAAAAAAAGCAAGAAAATTCACCTAAGCAAACCAGAATAGGAACAGAATCATAGGTATGGGATCATTTGGAGGGTTATCAGCTGGGAAGGGAGAGGGGGAGAAATGGGGATATGGTGCAGGGATTAAGAAGCATAATCGGTTGGAACAAAATAGACAGGGGGATGTTAAGAATAATATAGGAAAGGGTGAAGCCATGCACAACCCATGGACATGAACTAAGGGAGGTGGGATTGCTGGAGGGAAAGGGGGTACTGGGCAGAGGGGAGCAAAGGGGAAAAAGTGGAACTACTGTAACAACATAATCAATAAAATATTCTTTAAAAAAAAAAGAGAAGCTTCACTTTCACCAAACTTAAGCATACCATCCAGATAACTACATACCTTGCACAATGTCTCCTAGGCAAACCTTGTCCCAAAAGAAATAACTTCATTTTTAATAGTCAAACTTCATAAAACATGTCTTTCTTAATATCATATTTTCAGCCAACGTTTATATATAAAAAATCTTCTATGTACATCTTCAACATAATACAATATTTTTGACAAAATGATACACTACTCTTGATGTCTCTTCAGTGAGTTGTAGGTTGCATTGTGTCCCCTGCCAAAAAAGATACAGTAGTCCCTTTCTATATCGTGGTTCATTTATCGCGGCCTCACTGTATCGTGAGATTTAAAAAATATATTTAATTATTAATCGTGGATTTTTCTCTATATCGCGGGATTTTGCAGTACCATATATGTATGTTGTTAAAGTTACGTAGGTTTAAGAGTGTAGAATATGTTTAAGAACATAAGTAGTGTTTATAAAAGTGTGGAAAAGATTAATAAGGGACTGGGAATGGTTTATAAGTGTGTAGGAAGGGTTTATAAAGTCTTAAAAATTATATAAATACTAAAATAAATGTAAGGTTCCTACTTCGCGGATTTGCACCTATCGCAGGGGGTGGTGGTGCTGGTGCCTAGAATGTAATATCCACCATAAGTGAGGGAATACTGTACACTTAAGTCCTAATCCTGATATTTGTGAATGTGATGTCATTTGGAAATAGCGTCTTTGCAGAGGTAATTAGATGTAAGTTAAAATAAGATCATACTCAAGTGCTGTGGGCCCCTGCTCCAATTCTGAGGCAGGAAATAAGAAGGACAAAACTCTGGAGGCTCCCCAGGACTAAGACAAAGGACATCGATACAGAACAGAGAGCCTGTTCTAAGACCGGTTCCTCAGGAAGGAGGAAACTCCAGAGGCACCCTAGGGCTGAGAAAAAGGACATTTATACTGGCTAGAGACCCTGTTCTAAGACCTATTTTCCTGCTTTCCAGAAAAGCACTGAATCGTGGTGAATCACAACTGCATCTGTGCAGAAGATGCTACATGTCCCCTGCTTCCTTATAATAGTGTTATAATCAATTAGCACTGTGGAACCCCCCTTGCCCAGTGGCCAATCATAGGAGACCACATGTGCAGTAGCTTAAAAGTGCTGTAATACAATTACTCAGAGCCCTGCTGGACTTCAAGTCTAACAGACACGTACCACCACTGCAGCCAACTGGCTTGAGACCAACGCCTGCCTCTCCACCTGCGGACATGATCAGTGACCATGGCATTGCACTAAATGCTTGCTCTGCTCATTTCTGTAATGTAAGCTCCTTTCTGTGTGTTAACCTGCATGTGAGGCTATTGGCTTTTTGAGGAGATCTCTCTTAATAAACCTGGCATTGTGGGAAGACACAAAAGTGTGTGGGACTCCTTTTGGGGGTGCTCCCTTGCTCACGACAAAAACCACAGAGAGGTTCCCAAGTTCTTGAGAAAGACTCCTGGGTAGTAAAACTTACAAGAGGTGTTTAAAAAATTTACATATCAAGGGGCAGAGAAAGAATTTACAATTATGTTTTCTAAAACAAATACTCTACAGAAAGGAAGCTCAGGGGCCTAAAGTCATAAAGAAGCCTAAGTTTAGTCAGGATAAGGAGAACATTAAAGCCATCTTGATCAGTGGCCTTCGACTGCACAAAAGCTGTTGTTTGTTATATTGATTATTTGGTAATAAAAAATGTTTTAAGCATTTTATACCTAACAAGATAGTCTGCATTTTTAAAAATTTTACATATATATATAAATTATATATATATATACACATATATTTATATATAGCCACATTTTATTTACCTGTTTAAGAAAGAAATTAGTCGAGGGCTTGGAGTTGACATAGTATAATTTTTTCCTATCTAAAATAAAATGAGAAATGGGCTCCTGATTACCTGATTAGCATTTGCATGCAGAACAACTCATTTTTCAATAAAAGATTACTGATGTTCAGCAGGCAATACCTACATTTCTAAAATTGTTTATTTGTCATTATATTTTTAAAGAAACTCATGAATCATAGTACAAATTTGCTTTAAAGAGTAACCTATCCAACTGTTACTTAGTGCCACATTCTGAATCCCAGAACAAGGTTATGTTTAATGAGCTTTCTCCCTGTGTTCCCACTTCTACATCCACTCCCATCAAGATCCAGGACAGATGCTCCATCAATTCAAAGACCAACAGCAGGACAGCCCCCACTGGCATACTACTTCCTAGAGAGTTATGGAGTGAATAACAAACATCTGTTCTCAACTCCACAACCCAGATGCAAGAAGGAAACAGCTGCTAACCACATGCCCTCTGCCCCAAGACAAAGCTTTTAAACTGCTGATGGAAACCAAGAATTAAAAAATAAAAACAAAGAAACCAAAACACAATAGAATAGAAAATAACAATGCATTGTATGCTGTAAGGGTAAGTATTAATGCAGGTATGTATGTATGTTTATATGATATATGCATGCATGTATTTGTCCCTGGCCATAATGTAAGATGTATACCTTTGAGAATTGTTCTAGGAAATCCACAATAGTTACTTGAAGAGACGGGGAAAGAAGTCAGTTAATGCTTTACATTATACATGACAATAGGCCAGATCTCAAGACCTAGTCTCACCCTCCCAATTAATCTACCAACTGATACCTCTGGTACTTCAAATCACTCCAGGAGTTTTTGGCTGCCCCATGTTTGGCATTTGAAACCCAAACTAATTGCATTAGCACTCTCTTCTGGTTTCTCTCATCTCCAGACAAGCAGCCTCTTTCACACACTTCTGGTAGGTCTGTAAGGAATAAAGTGAGCAGGTAAAAATAAAGAAAAATCTGTAAATACATAGACGTGGACAAATAAGAATAATTGCAAGGAATAAGAGAAGGCATAATAATCTCAAGAGATTAAGAGAACATCTTAAACCAAACTCCATCATTTTTACAAATGAGAAAAAGTTATTGCCATTGACATTAAGTGATTTACTTGAGCTCACACAGCAATTTAGTAATAGATTCAGAGCGAGAAGCTTGGTCTTCATATTTTCATATAAGGACTCTGCTAACTCTACACCCCCTGATAGAGAGGCGCGTGAATAGTAAATACTCAGGTGTGGATATGTTTTCATTAAATTTTACTCGTGTCTGCACACGGAGTTGTCTGGCACACAGCAGGCAGATAGTGAGTGTAGCTGGTATGTAGCTCCATTCTTTCTTAATTTATCTACATGGAGTCAAAGCATTATGAAGGAAAGGCCAAGTCCAGTTTGACATCGCTAATCATGTAGCCACTGCCTGGGTGGGGCTGGATGATGGTGACTCGCAGAGGAGCTCTGGGCAGGGTTTCCTTATCTATGCCTTGCTGACCCTGGTGGAGAGTGTATCTGCAGTCTATGAAAACATCCAAATAGAAAAAAAAAGTGGTTGACACTTATAAATTTTCTGTCAATTATACTTCAATAAGGCTGAAGTAGAAAGAGAAGGAGAAGGAGGTGGAGGAGGAAGAAGAGGAAGAGGAGAGGGAGTAAGAGGAGAAAGAAGAGGAAATATTTTCTTGTCTTAAATTCCAAGACAAAATTCTACAAGGTGAAAGGCCTAGTTAAAGTCTGAAAAATACTCTATTTTTCTTTCTTTATGGTGAGAGCATTGAAGTTCCACTCTCTTAGCAAATTTCAATTATAAAGTACAGAGTTATCGACTACAGTCACCATGTTTTAGTTTACATCCTCAGACCTGATTAATCTTATAGTTGAAAGTTTGTACCCTGTTACCAACCTCTCCCTATTTTCCTCACTTCCCAGCCCATAGTAATCACTTTTCTGTTCTGTTTCTATGAAATTGACCTTTTTATTTTTTAAGATTTCACATGTAAGTGATATTACAGAGTATTTGCCTTTCTCTGTCTTGCTTATTGCACTTAGCATAATGTTTTTAAATTTCATTCATGCGTTGCAAATGGTAGGATTTCCTTCTCCCTCATGGCTGAAGAATATTCCATTGTATGTATATACCACATCTTCTTTCATCTATTTTTCTGTTGATGGACACTTACTTAGGTTGTTTTCATATCTTGGCTTTTGTGAATAATGATGCAGTGAACAGGGGGTGCAGAGATCTTTTCTAGTCAGTGTTTTTGTTTTCTTCAGACAAGTACCCAGAAGGGGGATTGCTAGATTATATCACAGTTTTATTTTTAATTTTTTGAGGAAACTCCACACTGTTTTTCATAGCGGCTTCACCCATTTACATTCCTATCAACACTGCTCCCTTTTCTCCACATCCTTGCCAACACTTACCTCTTCTTCTTGATGATAGCCATTCTAACTGGTGTGAGGTGATACCTCATTGTGATTTTGATTTGCATTTCCCTGATGATTAATAATGTTGAGCACATTTTTATGTACCTGTTGGCCATTTGTATGTCTTCTTTGGAAACAATGTCTACTTCAGGCCTTCTGTCCATTTTTAAATTGAATTAATTTTAAAATAATAATACATTTTTAGTAATACATATTAATTCATTTTAAATGAGCAATACACATCATTTCCACCACTCCTCTCCCTTGATACAAATCAAAGATTTTGTAAATTTCTCTTTACAATGAATATTTTGTGCAGCATAACTGGACAGAGTCCAGATTTCAATTCTTGTGGCCAATCGAGTGTAAAATTGACAGGTGGCCCCTTTCAAAATCCAGAAACTGTTAAAAAAAAATTTAAATATCAATATAATTGTATGTAATAAGAGTTTATTGTTTATAGATGAATAGTTCACAAAATGGGAATCTTCAAACCAACAGTATTATGAAGCCCAGTGGCATGATGTTATAGGACGACTTATATAGTAAAAATATTGAAGCTGTTTGGTCTTTATTTTTTTGGAATGAGAGAAGATTGGTTAAAAGTGGTCATCTTATGCCATTTTTGGAAAACAATTTAGGTTTTTAAAATGATTTTCAGACGCATTTATAAGAAACAGCCCTAGTTAAGTTTCACTTACATTGCAGAATAAGCTATATTAGGTTTCACTTACACAGCTTAGCTGGTTCTGCTATTCAGGGAATTTTACATGTATATTTTATTTTACACATCTATTCTTGTTCACTCAAGAAATTGCCATAAGGTCTTTCCCTTACAAATGAGCAATTAATTTAGCTACAAAGCTCCTGCCCACCAAAAGCCTAAACAGGCAGGTTTTAAAAATTAAGTTAATTTTCCAATGGCATTTTTCACAGAAATAGAACAAACATTCAAACTACAAAAAAACCCAAGTAGCCAAAGCAGTCTTGAGAAACATAGAACAAAGGTAGAGATATCATGCTCCCTGATCTCAAACTATATTACAAAGCTACAGTAAACAAAAAGCATGGCACTGACATAAAAACAAACTTGCATCAATAGAACAGAATCGAGAGCTCAGAAATAAATGTATGAATATATGATTGTCAACCAATTTTGACCAAGAACTGCAACCAAGCAAAAGCTCTTTGGGGTTCATTTGTCTTTTAGGAATGGCAAACCTGCGAGACACATATGTAGGCAAAAACCCAACTGTGTTCTGAGTAAGAAAGAAAGGGTCAAAGTTTATAAAGACTGAAAAAAGTGGGCTTCCGGAGGGATCGCACAACTTGCTTTGAAAGAGCTGTGATTGGTGCTGGCAAAATGACTTACATTATGCTATAAATGATTAATTGTTTATGTCTACTGCTAGGTAAAAAATTAAATTTGTTAACAGAGCTCAGTGATGCAGAACCAGGTCTAGAAACTGTATCATGAGGTATAGTTTGGTTTCACTCAGTTCAAAAGTTCAGTTTCACTAGGAGGGGTTGTGTTAGCTCAGCTTCCTGGAGGCCTCCCAGCTACATTTTAAATTACTCTCTTGATAACACCAATTCTATTTTGCCGTTTTCCTTTCACATAGTCAATTACTTTATGACAAAGGAGCCAAAGTTGCACAAGGGGAAAGGACAATCTCCACAAATGGTGCTGGGAAAACTTGACTGCCAATTGCAAAAGAATTAAACTGAAACTTTATCTTAGACCATACACAATATGAATTAAGGACTTGACTATAAAACCTGAAGCCATAAAACTCCTAGAAGAAAATATAGTAGGTAAGCTCCTGACATCAGTCTTGGAGATAATTTTTTAGATGTGACACCAAAAATAAAGGCAACAAAAGCAGAAATAAACAAGAGAATACATCAAACTAAAAAGTTTCTATACAGCAAAGAAACCATCAACAAAATAAAAGGGCAGCCTACTGAATGGAAGAAAATATTTGCAAATCATATATCTGGCAATAATATATAGAAAACTTGTAAAACTTAATAATAAAAAAACAGACAATCTGACTTTAATATGGGCAGAAGACCTGAATAGACTTTTTTCCCAAATAAGTCATACATATGGCCAATAGGTACATGTAAAGGTACTCAACATCATTAATCCTCAGGGAAATGTAAGTCAAAACCACAATGATATATCACTTACATCTGTTAGGATGGCTGTTATCAAGAAAACCACCAACTTACACCATATACCAGAATAAACTCAAAATGGATAAAAGATTAAACGTACATCATGATACCATAAAAGTCCTAGCAAAAAACATAGGCAGTAAAATTTCAGATATTCCAGGTAGAAATATTTTTTGCCAATATATCTCAATGGGCAAGGGAAATAAAGGGAAATAAATAAAGGAATTTGACTACATGAAATTAAAAAGCTTTTGCATGACTAAAGAAACCATCAGCAAAATAAAAAGGGAACCAACCATAGGGGAAAACATATTTGCCAATGATACCTCGGACAAAGGTATAATCCCAAAAATACATAAAGAACTCATATGATTCAATACAAGGAATGTTACATAGCAGAACAGGGCTCGTTCACGTGGCACTTTGGCGTAAGACCAACAATTAGTGTTGAGAAAAACACATCTTTATTTACAATATTCCAACCTTGGGGAGCTTTGAGCACTCCTGCTCAGAGCCCTGTTCTCCCATGAGACCCAACACTTCCCTTGTTTCCCAAAAGGCTATAAGCCACCCCAAGCCCGACAGTTCCCCATTCCTTATCTGTCACCTCTCCCCTTCAAGATCTGGGGTGTATTGTCTTCAGCCTCCATATAATAATCCAAAAAAGCATACACCATATTACACGGGATCATGGTGAAGTCCAGGAAAAGGACAAGTCCTAAGAGAGTGTCCTTTCCGCATGTCCCAAGTTCCAAGAGTCCAGATAGAGAGTGGGTCTGCAAGGCAGAGTCCTTGGTGGCTTCGGAATCAGTTGGAGTGGGCACGATCAAAGCAGCAGCATGCCTGCTTTCCTACTAGCCCAGGCCACATGGCCGGATCCTGACTGCAAACTGCATAGTTGCTAACTGCTTCTCCCTTCTCACCACAGAGCAGCTTCACTACAAACTGCATAGCTGCTACATCATGGCTCTCTCTTACACACCAGACCTCATATCCAACTACTGTCTACACCCTTTCAGACCACATGGCTTCTCTTCATTCTTCTCAAACCACATGGCTCCTTCTTCCACACTAGACTTCAATGGCAGACCCCCTTCTTTCATCCTTTCAAACAGCATCACCCTCTTCCTTATGGCTTGCCCTTCTTTCACATCCAACTTCATGGCAGACAGCAAGGCCCTTCTTCATCCTCACAAACAGCATGGCCCCTTCCTTATGGCTACTGCCCTAATTTTAAATGCTGACCCAGAGCACCATACTTTATTGTTATGAAAAGTATCTTAAGGTATATCACCGCCCTTCTACTCAGATGGCTGCACTGCTTCCCTTCAGGAAAGGCTTGGTTATCTCCTTCTCATTGTATGTAAAGTCTCTTGATCTGTATCATCAGCCCTTTCACCCGTCTTTTACCTGGACAGTAGTACAGCTACAGTATTATCTAGTTACCAGCCTGCCATAGATATGCAAAGTACCTTAAAATCTGTACTATCTCCTCTGCCCACCCCCAAAACCATGGGCTGTGGGGACTTTGGGTACCCCCCCCCTACTCTGTTATAGGAAGACAAACAATCCAATTAAAAAATGGGCAAAGGGCCTGAATAGGCACTTCTCCACGAAGGACAGGCAGATGGCCAATGGAAGTATGAAATAATGCTCAACATCACTAGTCATCAGAGACATGCAAATTAAAACCACAATGAGATATCACCTCACATCTACCAGAATGACTATCATTAATAATTCAACAAACAACAAGTGCTGGTGAGGATGTGGAGAAAGGGGAACCCTTTTGCACTGTTGGTGAGAATGCGGATTGGTGCAATCACTGTGGAAAATAGTATGGAATTTCCTCAAAAAATTAAAAATTGAGCTGTTTTTTGACCCAGCAATTCCATTGCTGGGAATATACCCTAAAAATCCCAAAGCACCAATTCAAAAGAACTTACACACTCCTACGTTCATAGCAGTGCTATTTACAATGGCCAAGTATTGGAAACAGCCTAAGTGCCCATCAACAGATGAGTGGATCAAAAAACTGTGGTACATTTACACAATGGAATTCTACACTACAGAAATAAAGAAGGAACGCCCACCTTCTGTGACAGCATGGATGGACCTAGAGAATATCATGTTAAGTAGAATAAGCCAGTCAGTGAAAGACAAATACCATATGATCTCACTTATAAGAGGAATCTAATGAACAAAATAAACGTATGAGCAAAATAGAACCAGAAACATGGAAACAAGGAATAGACTGACTGTGGCCAGAGGGAAGGAGGGAGGAAGATAACGGTGGAAAGAAGAGGAAGGGATTAGTCAAAGAACATGTATGAATGACCCATGGACATGGACAACAGTGTGGGGATTGACTGTGGGAGTGGGGGGTGAGCTGGACAGGGGAGAGCAAAGGGGAGAAAATTGAGACAACTGTAATAGAATAACAAATTAAAAAAGACAAAGCCTTGGCTGGTGTGGCTTAGTGGATTGAGCACCAGCCTGTGAACTAAAGGGTCGTGGGTTCGATATCCAGCCAGGGTACATGTCTGGGTTGCAGGTCAGGTCCCCACTTGGGGATGCATGAGAGGCAATAACACATTGATGTTTCTCTCCCTCTCTTTCTCCCGCTTTCCCCTGTCTCTAAAAAAAAATAAATAAATAATAATAAAAGACAAAAAAAGAAGACAAGAGGTGACATGTTGCTGAGGATGTGGAGAAAAGGAACCCTTGTGTGCAGTTGGCAGGAATGTCAATTAGTTCAGCCCCTATGAAAAACAGTATGAAAGTTCCTCCAAAAATTAAAAATAAAACTGCACTATGATTCAGCAGTCCCACTTCTGGGTACTTGTCTGAAGAAAATAAAAACAGTAACTAGAAAGGGTATCTGCATGCCCTGTTCACTGCAGCATTATTCACAATAGCCATCAGTATTCACAACAATCTAAGTGTCCAGCTGTGGGTGAATGGATAAAGAAGATGTGATACACACACACACACACACACACACACACACTAGAATACAAGGAGGACCCCCAAATCTCTGGAATTTATTTATTAAAAAATGTGTTTTTATTTTTACATATTTAAACTTCAATCACCTTCAATGTACTTTCCATTTGATGCAATATACCTATCAAGACTTTTTCCACTACTGAAAATAGTTTTGGAGCTCGCTGATTTTGATGCCTTTTAGTGCTTCTGCCATTTTTGGTTTCACCTCTTCTATGTTGGCAAAACATTTCCATTTGAGGACTTTTCTCATCCAGGGAAACAAAAAACAAGTCACTTGGGTAAGATCAGGTGACTAGGGAGGGTGGGGCATGGAGGTCATGACGTTTCTGGTCAAAAACTGCTGAACACTCAGTGTGGTGTACTCATAAATCACCCATTGTGAAGTGGGCAAATGAAGTCAAATGCAGCCTCTGACTACAATGCCAGCTGGTACACTGATACAGATGGGGTCCTAGAACCCCCACCTACTGGGGAAAGCTTTACTACAAGGGGCTTGCCCTCAAGAAGATAATTCCATTTTGGGGGGTGTTCACCCCCTTGTATTATTCAGCCATGAAAAAGAAGGAAATTGTGCCTTGTGCCACAACATGGGTGGACTCTGAGAACATTATGCTAAGTGAAATAAGCCAGACCAAGAAAGACAAAAACTATATGATCTCACTTATACGCAGAATCAAAAAAAAAAAAACAGAAAAAACTCCAGCAAGTCATAGGTACAGAGAACAGACTGATGGTTATAAGACAAGGGCATGAGAATGGCCAAAATTAGCGAAGGGCGTCAAAAGATAACAAGCCTCTGGTTATAAAATAGAGAAATCACAGAGATGAAATATACAGTGTGGTGACTATAGTTAATAATACTGAGTCAGGAGTGGGGAAACTCCAGAGGTGCCCCAGGACTAGGATAAAGGACAACAATACAGAACAGAGACCCTGTTCTAAGACTGGTTGTCCCCACTTTCTGGAAAAGTGCTGAGTCATGGTGAATGATGACTGCACCTGCTCAGAAGATGCTTCATGATCCCTGCTTTATTATAATAACGTTATAATAAATTAGCATTGTGGGCTTCCTCTTGTGCAGTGGGCGATCAAGGAAAATCATGGGGGACCACATGCACATTAGTTTAAAAGTAATATAACTACTTGTGCATGTACAATAAAAGCCCGCCAAAACTAGCAAGGAAATATCTGCTCTATAAGAATAGAGTCCCTCCAGCCAGTAAAGGTCAGTCTCTGCTCAGAGTTGACCCTCTTCCATGTTCTGTGGAGTATACTATTGCTTCACAAATCTGCGCTCTCTCTTTCTACTATAAACTCTCTGTGTGTTTGGTTCAATTCATTGTTCACAGTCACCGAGAACCTGGTTACCTGTGCCCATCTGAAACAATACTATATTGCATACTTGAAAGTTGTTTAGAGATTAGATCTTAAAAGTTCCCATCACAAGAAAAGAAGTTTTGTAACTATGTATGGTGGCAGATCTTAACTAGACTCGCTGTGATGATCATTTCACAATACATACAAATACCAAATCATTATGCTATCAACTGAAACTAATACAATATTATATGTCAATTATATCTCAATTTTTTAAAGTTAATTTTAAACCATATAATGTTGAAGCAGAAATCCTCTCATCCAAGCTGAGCATCTCATCCCACCTTCATTTAAGGATGAAACTCTTTTTAAAAAAAATATATATAAAAACATCTGTTGTTGTTGTTTTTTAAGATTTTTTAAAAATTCATTTATTTTTAGAGAGAGGGGAAGGGAGGGAGAAAGAGATGGAGAGAAGTATCAATATGTGGTTGCCTCTTGCACACCTCTAACTGGGGATCTGGCCTGCAACTCAGGAATGTGCCCTGACTGGGAATCGGACTGGTGACCCTTTGGTTCACAGGTCAACACTTAATCCACTGAGTCACACCAGCCAGGCTAAGGCCGAAACGCTGAATGAATGAGCCCAAATGAGAACTCCAGTTGTCTCATACACTTCAGTCATTGAGTCACCAAATATTTATTAAGCACCAACTTTGTTCCAGACCCTACTCAGTGCTGGGTAAACAAAAGGAATCAGACAGAAATGGCTCTAGCCCTTGCCAACCTTGCAGTCCCAGGGGGAATAGCCCGCAAAAATTGAACAAGAAAAATATGTCAATGAATAACATTTAATGCTTCTGTTAAAAAAAAAAAAAAAAAAAAGGCATGCTTTGAGAGAGCATAAGAGGAGGACCACCTAAAACAGATTGAACGGGTAAGAAAGGTCTCGTATAAGACAGGACATTTCAGTTGAAAATTAAAGGATGCCAAAGAGCCTGCTATAATGGCTGGGGAGGAAGCTTCAGGAAAATGGAAGAGCATGTGAAACACGAGATAGGAAAGAACCTGTATATTTGAGAACTGGAGATGTTACCAGACAAGGGGCCTGGCCCTGAGGGAGTCTACCAGGGCCAGGTGTAGGGTGTGAGTTCCTGACTGTGTAGGAAAGATTTCACAACATGAGTCCAGGTGACTATGAGGATCCATTTATTAAAGTTGGGGGCAGTGAGACAAGAAGAAGCAACAGGAGAGCCTAGGCTGGGCTGCCTTAGGTCACTGGGAAGTCAGAGGAAAGGGGACTTTGGGGACAGGTTCAGGGGATCAGGCTGGGACAAACTACCATTGCCTTAGAGTTTAGGAAACTGTGCCTGTGAAGAAAGAAGTGGGGGAAGAAGGGAAAGGAGTGGCGCCAGCTTCTCCGCAGAGGAAGAGCACACACTGGGTCCTTTGTCTTGAGGTTTTATTCTCTCTCTTGCAGGTGGGAATCTAAGGGTGGCTTTTGGCAGAACATTTATCAGCTTTCCAGGTGCATTTTAATATGCTGATGTGTCAAAATGAGCATATAGGTGGGGTTTGGGAATATTCTTTGGTTTGCTATACTGTTTTACTTTTATCTTGAGTCTGTCTGGCTCTTAATGGGGTTTTTGTTCTTTGTTCCTGACTTCATCTGTCCTTGGGTTTAGCTGGCACAAATGACATTAATTGAGTCTCTGTTCTCTATTTCCCAGATTTAAGCTGTGTGTTCTTTGGTTAGGGAGGAGAGGTATGAACCATTCACTCTCAAGTGTCCTTGGTTAGGAGAGATAAGTTCTTTAGATTCACCAGCTGGTGTAAGTTGCTCAAACTGTTTGGCCTCATTTAATTTTCTTGTTTCAGTTTTCCCATTCCATTTGTCCAGGAATTTTCCTAGCTTCTTACTATCCTGTCACAGAGGGAAGGTCTAGGTACTTGTAGCTTGGTGAGTAAAGAGTACAGCTTGCATTGTCTCTAGTTTTCAGTCCTCTTGCTGAAGGAAAAGAGTATGCTGCAGCCCATTAAGTAAAACAGATGTGAGCACAACTCCTGATCAAAAAAGTGGGCAGAACACCACCTAAATGAATGCCTTATCTTGTAATATCCTCTGAACTGTGCCTAGCTCATAGTCGCTGACAAATGTTGGCTTTAAAAAAGGCAAGAATAGCCTTGACTGGTGTGGCTCAGTGGATCAAGTGCCAGTTTGTGAGCCAAAAGGTCGCTGGTTTGATACCCGGTGAGGGCACAAGCCTGGGTTGCAGGCCAGGTCCCCAGTTGGGGCGTTCCAAGAGGCAACCGATTGTTTCTCTCACACATCCATGTTTCACCTTCCCTTCCCCTCTCCCTAAAAATAAATAAATAAAGTCTTAAAAAAAAAAAAAAAGATGCCCTGGCTGGTGTGGCTCAGTGGATTGAGCGCCTGCCTGTGAGCCAAAGGGTTGCTGGTTTGATTCCCAGTCAGGGCTGATGCCTGGGTTGCAAACCAGGTCTCCAGTTGGGGGCACACAAGAGGCAACTACACATTAATGTTTCTCCCCCTTTCTCCCTCCCTTCCCCTCTGTCTAAAAATAAAATAAATAAAACCTTCAAAAAGAAAAGGCAAGGATATAAGGCCTTGTTCCTCATTCCGCACCCTTCCACATGTCCTTAGGGGCTTAGAGAAATGCCTAGGGGTTCCAAGGAAGACAATTCGATTATTACTGCACTATTGCTTCTGCCTCACAGAGGAACTTGGTGTTTATAAAATCAACTTAGTACAAAAAGTCTTTCTGAAGGAGACTTGATTAGTTAGGGATCCTGATTAAAGGTTACCTAAGGGTCTTGATTTATAGATAATCTTTAACAAAACATAACACTAAGAGAAGGGAGCAATGTGAAGTCTCAGATAAGGCACAATTGATGGAGTAAACAAAATAGAAAAGGAGGGCAACCAAGAGAAGGTAGACAGATGGCAGCGTGTGATCTGCTCCAGCACCTCTCAAACATCACAGGTAAGAATCACCTGAAAAACTTGTCAAAACAACCCCAGAGCCTCTGATTTAGCAAGATAGCAAAAATAATCATAGTTCTATAATTTTGGAAGTATTTGTTTACTGACCTACAAATTGGTTTTATTATTTTGGTATGTTATGGTGCATTCGCGAGAATGGAGAGTCCGAGACAATTTGAATTTTTAAATTGTGGCGTTTATTGTGGCTGTCCAGTGACTGTCCACCTGCACACAAGCCGGACTTAGGTGAACAGCCCTGACCCTGGGGACTGGGGGGCTTATAAAGCATTTCAGATGCATTCCTGTTCCTGCAGGTGCAGGAAGTTGGACAGAAATACAGCTTGTATAAACAAAAATTTTCCACTATTGCCCAGGTCATTGCTCAAAGGAACAGGTCACTGCTCAAAGGAATAACAGTTAGGTTAAGTTCCTTGTTCTGCTTGGTCGGAGCATGCAATCGCAGGGGTCTGGTTTCCGGGACCCAAGTCTAGCTAATTACCCTACTGGCTGGACATCTGAAAAATACCCTCTAACAGGTAGATTTATAAAATAAGTTAATTCCAAACTATATTCAAAATAATCTTCTAAGAAAAAAACAAAAACAAGATATAACTACATCTATTGAAGCAAAACTTAAAACCTTTATGTGGATTATACAAATATTTAAAAGTTATATATGCAAAATAATTATTTTAGACCTATATTCAGTCAGTTACTTTTCTTCAGCTTTATTGAGGTATAGTTGACAAATAAAATTATTTATATTTAAAGTATACAATGTGATGATTTGACATATATATGCTTTGTGAAATAATGACAACGATCAGGTTAATTAACACATACATCACCTCACATAGTCTCCCCCACCTTTTTTGTGTGTGTGGTGAGGATATGTCACGTCTACCCTTGGTAAATTTTAAACTCACAGCAAAGTATTTACTATCATCACCCTACTGTCACCGTCCCCAGAGTTCACTCACCTTAAAGCTGAAGCTTTATACCCTTTGACCAGCATCTCCACATCTCCCTCATTCCCTCATACCCACCTTCCTCTGGCCCTGGTAACCACAATTTTACTTTGTTCCTATGAGTTCAACCTTTTTTTTTTCTTCTTCTTTTTTTTAAAAGTTCCACATATAAGTGAGATTATGCAGTATTCATCTATCTCTGTCTGGCTAATTTCACTTAGCATATTGTCCTCTAGATTCATTCATGATGTTGCAAATGATAGGATTTCCTTCTTTCTCCTGACTGATGTTCCACCACACACACACACACATATATGTGTATATATATATTTATATATGTATATATATTTATATATATATGGATATCACATCTTCTTTATTCATCTGTGGATGGGCACTTAGATTGTTTCAATACGTTGGCTACTGTGAATAATGCTGCAATGAACATGGGAGTGCAGATATCTCTTGGAGCTGCTGATCTTGTTTCCTTCAGATATGTACCCAGAAGTGGGATTTCTAAATCACACAGTAATTTAATTTTTAATTTTTTGAGAATCCTCCATAGTGTTTTCCATAGTCTCACCAGTTTACATAGCCATGAACATTATCTGTTGTCTTTTTGATACCAGCCATCCTAACAGGTATGAGTAATATTGCACTGAGGTTTTTATGTACATTTTGTGATGATTAGTGATATTAAGCATTTTTTCATGTAGCTATTGGCCGTTTGTCTGTATTCCTTAAAAAATGTTTATGTAGGTCCTCATCAGTTTCTCAACTTTATCTGAGTCAATATCATATCACTGGCATTTTTCTGAAAAAAATCTTTTTAGGAATGACATTATTGTTTTTAAGCTTTTTAATAAAATAGCCTAAAATCTTCAAAGTTGTATATCAGGTTTTAAAAATTAAAAAGGCTGATATTTTTTACTTCTCTTTCTAGACTGGATGCTGAGGTACCTGGTAAGCACAAAGCCAATTATTTTCAATTCCAATTGTTTTTCATATTAAAATACTGTATGTTAAGTTTTTGAGTCCCCAATTTTTCAAAGACCCTGTCTGTTTGCTCCCATTTAGACTACCCCTTTGAGGCCAATAGTTTTACTAAGCAAAACATGTCAAATAAGTAAGTTATTTCTATTTAAGTTTAATTTGATTGTTTCCATTTTGATTGTTTCCACAAATTTGGATGTTGCAAAATCATAGGACTTCTCAATTGCATTCCATTTGGTATAGAATAGACATTTATCCAATTGAGAGAAAAAGCTCCAATTAAAGACAATTCTCAGAAGTCAAGGTATTTTAAATAAAAATTATAGAATTTCAAAATTAAATCTATTTCAGCTATTGCTGTTAAAATCTTTCAGCTTTTCTTTGCTTTTGTACAAATAAATTCCAATGTCTTCCTATTTTCGGTTTCATATTCAATAATTATAACTTGCTGAAAAGCTTCAGAAGCTGAATTTCTTTTTTAGAACTCCATTTTAAAAGTATTTGGATTAAAGTTTTCATCTCATTTTAAACATGAAACACTTGAAAGGAACGCCTTAACGAAGAAGTTCAATGCCATTATAAAACACTTGAGTTTACTTTTAAAAGTTCCCGTGAAACTCAGATATTTAAAAATTTAATTAATAACAGTTCTTATTTGAATTCAAAGAAGATTCACCAAAATTTTGTGCTTCAATTAAATTAATCTGTGTATAAAAATTTTATAAATTTTTACACTTATAGCTTCTATTGTCACTGGTAGAGTATTGCAGTTTTAAAAACAATTGTGAGTTATGCATGCACTTCAACCAATTCCAAGAATATTTCTGATCCATAGGTTTCTTAATTTAATAAGAGCATTGTTTTACCATAAAGCTGTACTGCCTCAAAATTTACATTTCTATGATCAGCAAAAAACAAAATATTGACTTCTGGCCAAGATGGAGTCCTAGACAGACACGCTCCATCTCCCACCACAACTAAGAAGGAAACAGCTACTGTAAAACCGGAAATAACCAGAAGTTTCAGAAAATAAAGCTGCATGGAAGTCCAACGTATGAAGTTATAAACAAGTGGTGTTCATCCAGATGGGTAGGAGGGGCGAAGCTGGGGTGGAGAGGTCAAGCTGTGCTGGCAGCACAGACACCTATATTTAAGGGGAGGCGAGAAGTGCCTGGGAGCACCTCTGGCTGCAAACCAAACCTGTCAGCTCGCGATTCCAACGCCAGGGAAGAAAGACCCCCATTGCCTCGGACTGTGAAGGTTGGAGGGTGTGGGGACAGAGGAGGAGGCTCTCGGTCTCTCAGCAGAGAGTGAACAGCAGGAATCCATCTTGGACCCCCTCCCCTACGCAAAGCGCCATAGTGTAGTGAGAAGGGTTGCCTGGTAGTGACAAGTGCATGGGGCTCCGCCCCCAATAGCATAGGAGGTGTGACAGACCCGCCCAGGAAGCAAAGGTAAACACAAAACTGTCAGGATGGCAGGGATGATGATAGAGATCCCAGTGGCGCAACTGACCAGACAGCAAATATATGATCTATTGGACCAGCAGATAGAAAATCTTCCTGAGGCACAGTTCAGAGCTCTGGTTATAAGAAAGCTTACAGATCTAACAGCGGATCTTAAACAAGACAGGGAAGGAATGAAGGCTAGTCCTGCTGAAATGAACGAAAACACATATGAAACAAGTGGTGAAGAGAGGAAAACCAGGTATCAAATCAACAAACCGGAACATAGGGAAGGAAAAAACAGTCGACCAGTGCAGAAAGAGGAAATGAAAAGTGAGGAATACGAGGAGGATCAGAAACCTCTGGGACAGCTATAAGCGAACAAACATTCGAATTATAGGATTGCCAGAAGGTGAAGAAAAAGAACTAGAAATTGAAAAATTATGTGAAAAAATAATGAAGCAGAACTTCCCTAACTTGGTGAAGGAAACAGACTTACAGATCCAGGAAGCACAGAGAGTTCCAGAAAAGCTGGACTCAGGGAGAACCACACCAAGACACATTATAATCAAAATGTAAAAAATTAAAGATAAAGAGAGAATCTTAAAAGCAGCAAGAGAGAAGAAGAGAATTATGTACAAACGGGTCCCAATAAGACTATCAGCTGATTTCTCAAAAGAAACTGCAGGCAAGAAGGGACTGGCAAGAAATATTGAAAGTAATGAAAAGCAAAAACCTACAGCCACGATTACTCTATTCAGCGAAGCTGTCATTCAGAATAGAAGGGCAGAGAAAGTGCTTCCAGGACAAAGCAAAACTGAAGGACTTCATCAGATCCAAACCACTGTTATATGAAATGTTAAAGGGACTTGTTTAGGAGAAAGAGGATCAAAAGCATGAACATTAAAATGAAAACTATCACAACAACCAACAACAGAAGCTAGGGAACCGAAACAAAGGCAAACTAAGTAGGCAACGAGAGTGGGAAAAGAATTATAGGTATGGGTAACATTATGGGGGGAAGTCAGCAGGGAGGGGAAAGGGAGGGAGATGGTACAGGAATTAAGAAGCATAGCAGGAGGGAGTAGACAGGAAGATGTTGAGAAGAATTATATGCACAACCAATGGGCATGGACTAAGGGATGGGAAACTGGAGGGAGGGGTGTCACTGGGTGGAGGGAAACAAAGGGAAAAGAAATTGGGACAACTGTAATAGCATACCCAATAAAGCATATTAAAAAAATTATTTTACTTCAATGCTGAGCTTTTAAACTAAAACTACAATTCACAATGCTGTTATATATTTCACCTTTGACAGAACTAGGTTCTAAAAACTTGCCTTTGTTACATGAATTGGATGGGGGGAAAATCACACTATTATTGGAATTAAATGTTCAGTGACACCAACATTACAAACATTACTAAACTAGCTGCAAAGTTCTCTTTCTGCTAAGACAGCCAACACAATAATGATAGTATTTTACCTTTCACAATACACTTAAGGAAATTTAGACTTGAAAATGAGTAAAATTAATTTAGAAGAGCCATCATTTGATCTAATTGAGAAGTCACACTTCACAGGCTAAGTAAATAACCCTTTGCATGTGTTACACAGTCATCTTCAGGCACAATCCTCTTAAAAGAACTAGTAACTAATGTCAGAAGGAGATGATAATTTTTCTTCTGCAAATTTGGGTCTTTTACTTTCCCTGTAGTCAGAGATATTACTATAGCCACTACTGGCTATGGTAAATATTGATAAATAGTTTGTGCAATTTATACACTCATCATTAACTTTCTTCATATTTACACATACATATTTAAACAGTATATAATAAAATCACTAAAGCAAGAGTGACAAGGCTACTCTATACAGTGTGGCAGAACTTCTTAGTCTATTTTCTCCACTTATTTCACAGACAACTCACCTACAATTAGGCGGCCTGGAGGCTCTGTGCAGCTCACCAGTGGAAGCATGGGCATGGCACAACTGGCAAATGTATCACATGGTCAGCAGCAGCAGCAGCAGCAGCATCCAATCCTTCTCTCAAGTGACTATCAAAGTAATTACTCCATTATGTTACCATTTTTCTGCATGTGGTAAGAACACCTGAGATCTCTCAGCAAATTTCAAGTGTACAATTCATTACTATTAACTATAGTCACCATTTGGTACATAAAGTATCCAGAATATATTCACCTTATAACTGAAGGCTTGTACTGTTTAATTAGTATTTCCTTTTTCCACCTACCCTTTGTTCTTTGGTAATCACCATTCTACTTCTGTTACTTTGAGTTCAATACTTCTTATTTATTTTTAGATTGCATGTGTGAGATCATACCATTTGTCTTCTGTGTCTGGCTTATTTTATTTAGCATAATACCCTCCAGTTGTCACAAATGGCAGGAATTCCTTCTTTTTGTTAAGGCTTAATAATATTTCAGTATATTTTATATATATATTACATCTTCTTTATCCATTCATCCATCTGTTGACGAACACTTAAGTTTTTTCCATATCTTGGCTATGATGAATGATGCTTCAGTGAACACTGGAATACAGGTATCTCTTAAGATAATGATTTCATTTTCTTTGCCTATATTCCCAGAAGTGGAGTTGCTGGATCATATTGTAGTTTTTCTTTCTTTTTTTTTTTTTTGAGGACTCCATACTGTTTTTCATAGTGATTGCACCAGCTTACATTCACAGCAATAGTGTACAAGGTTTCCTGTTTCTCCACATTCTAGCCAGCACTCATGATCTACTGTTTCTTTTGATGATAACCATTCTGACAGGTGGAAGGTGATATCTCATTGTGGTTTGGTTTGCATTTCCTGATGATCAGTAATGGTGAGTACCTTTCTATGTACCTGTTGGCTATCCATATATTTTCTTTAGAAAAATATCCATTCATATTCTCTATTTTTAAATTGGGTTATTTGGTTTGTTGTTATTGAGTTGTATGAGTTCCTTATATATTTTTTGGAAATAAACTCCTTACCAAATGTTCATTCCCCCCAAAGTGATCTATAGATTCAATAAAATTCCTATAAAAACTTCAATGGCATTTTGCACAGAAATAGGAAAGTTAATCCCAAAATTCATATGAAACCACACACAAAAAAGTCTGAGTAGCCAAAGCAATCTTGAGCAAAAGAACAAAGCTGATGGCATCACACTTCCTGACTTCAAACTACAGTATTCCCTCACTTATCGCAGGTATTACGTTCTAGACCCCCCACCCCCGCGATAGGTGCAAATCCGCAAAGTAGGAACCTTACATTTATTTTAGTATTTCAATATATTTTAAGGCTTTATAAACCCTTCCCACACACTTATAAACTGTTCCCAGTCCCTTATTAACCTTTCCCACTCCCTTATTAACCTTTTCCACACTTTTATAAACACTACTTGTTCTTAAACATATGCTACACTCTTAAACCTACATAACTTTAACAACATACATATACAGTACCACAAAATCCCACGATATAGCAAAAAATCCACGATAAATAATTAAATATAATATTTTAAAAAATCCCGCGATAAGGGGCACGGGCGCGCGCTCCCGCCTGCCTCGAAAATGTCTGGTCATTGCAAGAAACATTAAAGAAAATTGATGATATCTATGAAAAATATAAGAAAGAAGATGATTTAAACCAGAAAAAAACGCCTACAGCAGCATCTCCAGAGAGCACTAATCAATAGCCAAGAACTGGGAGATGAAAAAATTCAAATTATCACACAAATGGTCGAATTGGTGGAAAATTGGGCAAGGCAAATGGAACTACATTCACAGTGTTTTCAAGATCCTACTGAAAGTGAACGAGGCTCAAAGAAAGTAAAACTGGATTCCAGCCAACCAAAAAGATCATCAAGGAGACCCCAAAGACAGCGCCCCAGTGAAAGCCGTGATTTACGTCACATGACTAATAGTATTGAAGACTGTGATGATCAGCCACCTAAAGAAAAGAAATCCAAGTCAGCCAAAAAAAGAAATGCTCCAAGGCCAAGCAGGAAAGGGAAGCATCACCTGTTGAGTTTGCAATAGATCCCAATGAACCTACATACTGCTTATGTAACCAAGTATCTTACAGGGAGATGATCGGATGTGATAATGAACAGTGTCCAATTGAGTGGTTCCACTTTTCGTGTGTGTCACTTACCTATAAACCAAAGGGGAAATGCTATTGCTCAAAGTGCAGGGGAGATAATGAAAAAACAATGGGCAAAAGTACTGAAAAGACAAAAAAGGAGAGAAGATCGAGGTAGTGAAGGCCATCCACATTTTAAAGGGTTATTTGTCTTTTATATAATACTTTCAGAATTTACTTTCAGAAAATGTTTTAGGGTAAATGCGTAAAACTATGCAATAATTTTTAATCATTAGTATTAATGCTGTATTAAAAGTTGTTGTCCTTTAAAAAAAAATCCCGCAATACAGTGAGGCCGTGATAAGTGAACCGTGATATAGAGAGGGACTACTGTATATTATAAAGCTATAGTAACCAAAACAGTGTGCTACTGGCATAAGTACACGTAGCTCAGAAAAACAATATAGGGAGCACAGAAATAAACCCACATACACATACATATCAACTGATTTTCAACAACACACCAATAGTACACAATTGGGGAAAGGATAGTTAGTCTCTTCAATAAATGGTTACGGGAAGACTATCCATATGTAAAATGAAACTGGATCCTTATCTCACACCATACACTAAAATCAATTCAAATTGGATTATATACAGTACTTAACAGAAGACCCAATTCTGTAAAACTTCTAGAAGAAAATATAGGGAAAAAGCTCCTTGACATTGGTCTTGGTAATATTTTGTTTTTGTTTTTGTTTTAAATGACACCGAAAGCACAGACAACAAAAGAAAAAATAAATAAGTGGGACTACATCAAACTAAAATGTTTCTGCAAAACGAAGGAAACAGCAAAATAAAAAGGCAACCAACACAATGGGAGAGAGAATTCACAAACCAGAAGTATTCTTTTTAAATAAGAAAGACCTTGAAAGAGAGGGAGATAGTAATGACAGACTTGTTGAGCTTGAATATGCTTTCAAATGAAATAGATTGGAAATAAATAAAACACATATTTTGAGGCTCAGGGTAACTGTTTAGCCAGTAAAATTAATTAGACAACAACCAATCCTCTCCTTTACCCTTGGTTTTTTTAAGAAGATTTTATTTATCTATTTTCAGAGAGAGAGGAAGGGAGAGAGAAACATTAATGTGCATGATCTTTTGGTCTGCAGGCTGGCACTCAACCCACTGAGCCACACCAGCCAGTGCTACCTTTGCATTTTATAGAACATAGCAAAAGTGAGGTTTAGATTAAGAATTTAAGTCAACCTAATTTCACAAATATTTACTGAGTGCTTTCTAAGTGTCAAGAGCAATAAAAAGAGGTAAACTAATGTGTCCTACCTTAAAGGAGTTACCACTTCCTCAGGGGGTACAGACACTGCCTGAAAGCCTATGGCTATAATAGGGTTTGGAAGGTTATGCTAACAACATGAATGGAGTGTAATAGGATCTCTGAAGTGGAGCTCAATGAATTCACTCTGGAATAGTTAGGAAATGCTTCACAGGTGAGGTGATATCTGAGCTGGGCCTTTGGAGTAGAATGAGTAGGATTTGTCCCACTGTTATAGCAGATTCAGTGAAAACCACTCAGAGTCAATGGATAGGGAAAGCAAAAGGTTTTATTTCCCGGCGGTTGGACAGAGACCAGAACAGATCTCAAATAAAGCACCGACCCAGTATGGGGCTTAAGGCAGGGTTTTTATACTTTAAGCTTTGAAGGGGGAAGGGGAAGAAGTGAGGAAGGGGTTAGGAGTAAGTCAACAAGTCTGTTGCAACTGGCAGATGTGGCACTAGAGCTGGTCAGTACATTCCAGGATGTGGGTTCCATCTGGCCAGGGAGGGTCCATTATGCAAACGCTGCAAAATAGAGCTCAGAGGAAACAAACTAGGTTACAAGCACAGCTGGTTGGGGGGCGGGGGGGGGGGGCGCTTGCTGGCCACTACACCATCAGCTGGGGAAGCAGTAAAAGAATTTTCCAAGTAAAGGAAACATAAATATGATCAAAGGTAGGCAGCTCCTATGTGCCAGAGGCTGGTGTTTTTATTTGGGAAAAGTGAGGTTTAATACGGCTAGGACAGAAATATTTATCAGATAGGAGCAAGGAAGGGGTGAGAGTAAAAACAGTTTGGTTTGGAAATAAACAAAGATCATCCAAATGAAAACAGGTAAAAGCTATTTTTTTTTCAGAGCTCGCTGCAGCAAGGGAGTCAGCTACCATCCCTTGGGTTTTGGCTCCAACTCAAAAGAAGGCAGAGTGGAAAAATTTTACGGTGGAAAAACAGAAGCCTACAAGTTTACCCTGAGGTTCAGGTTTTGGTCAATAACTGCCAGCTTCCCTAATTTTCCCCCTGACTTCCAATTAGGGACCAACCAAAGAAAGCCAAACATGCTCCCCTAGCCAGTCCCACAGGAGGCATTATTTCTAGCTAGCCAGCCTACAGCTTCCCCATGCCAACACCCTCCAATCAGGGCACACGTGAAGCCTTCCTCTTTTTCCACTATGAAGCTTTGCCACTCCTGTGCCGGCCTGAAGTCTCTGTTAAAAAGCAAGTGATGGTGTAAGAAACAAGAACACAGTGACTCCCAAACCAGTAGATAGTCATTAGTAACAAAGGGCAAATGTAATTAAAGGGACTCAAGGGCAAATATAATTAGAGGATCTCTGAGAAAGGAGTTGACAGCATTAGCATATTTACAAATCACAATAGGGGCATTTAGATGATCACGTTAGATTGTAACTCTGGAGTAACCAGTAATGGAGAAATGGGGAAGAAGGAAAGCGGTGGAGGAGCTAATTGCGTTAGGGTGGGGAAGCTAATCAATTTCACTTTAGAGTGGCAATTTCACTTTAGGGTCTGGCACTTTACTATAAAACCAGCTTTCTTTGTCTACTTTGCCCGCACATTCTCCTGGCTAAGGGTGCGCCCGACTCTGCAGACTCGTGAATAAATGCCTCGCTTTGCTGCTCAAGTCCTGTGTCCCAGCTTTTATTGTGAGCGTTTCTCACAGTGGTGGCTGGTTCCCTTGCTATAGCAAGCTCTAAATAAATAGTTTTTGCTTGTTCTCCCTTGAGTGGTCTTTGTTTATTTCCACACAATCAAGTCTAAGCTGCCATATACCACCTCAAGTCTTCCACTTCAGCTCTTACCTTCTCCATTAATAAGCTAAAATCAATTATCTAAATCTTCCAAAACATACAAAATAATACATTGTTTATGATGAAAAGTTTGGCATTGTGTTTGTAGCTGCCACTGCTCGGTGTTCCCATCCATGATACTGTCTCTATGGCATATGCCTGGCTGCTTTCCAGCTGTCTGAATTTAAACACTCGCCCAGAAGTTTATAATCAATGACTGAAGTCAGTTGATATATAAATACCCAGCTCCCTCAACCCTCTCTGGAATGACTGGGAGACAGACTTTCTACAATGACTTCCAGAATTCCCAAGCATGATTATGCTCACAGTGGCAGCTGGCTTGATATCTCAACCTTTCCTTAACTACCTCCCATTTCATCTTTTTTTTTTTTTTTTTGCAGTAGTCATAATCATGCTAGCATGAATTAAGTCTTCCTTTCCATCTTTCCATCTCATTTTTCCATGCCCCTATCAGTGTTTCCTAGGATCATCTTCTAATAAATTACTTGCTATCAAATTCTTACCATCAGGTCTGCTTCATTGGGAACCCAAGTGAATACAAGTTTAGGATTAGAAATAATCCAAATCACCTTTATTCTAATAACTAGCAAATGTAGAGAGAAGACCAACCTCCCTGCCCCCATATGTTGTCACTGATATATCTTTTTTGGAAAATTTTTAAAAGGTGGAAAATCTTGTAATGCCATTGAGGAAATAAAAATTATATATATGAAACACAAAGACACAGACAACAGGGTGCTGAGAGCCAAGGGGAAAGGATAGCAATGGGCAAAGGGGGAGGAAATGGGGATGGAAAGAGACTTTTCTTGGGATGATGTTTTATTGAGTTGTACACTTGAAACCTATATCCCCCAAAATTCAATTAAGAAAAAATTAACCCACACAAAAAAAATAGCCATCTGGTTCATTAACATTCTCTAATAATAAATAAGTTATACCACTCTATGCAATCACTTAAGGCTTTTGAATTAACACAAAATTAGATATAAAAGATTTCAGTGCAAATGGTTAAAGATAGGATCAATAGTAAAATAATGTGATAAAAAGTCTAGTCACTTTTCATGGAATGGAATAAAACTGGACCAAATACCTATCATTTATGATTAACGGAAAGAGTTTTACCATTGGTTAAATAAATATTTTAGTAACTCAGGACTCATTTATACTTTTAATAATTATTGAGATTTCAATGAACTTTTATTTATGTAGTTTATATTTATCAATATCTACTGTATTATAAATTAATACTAAAAACTTAAACATATTTATGAATTCATTTTTAATAAAAATAACACAAATAACATTCTTATTTTTTAAAAAAACAAGAAGCCTTTTGTGAGAGGCATTGTTTTTACATTTTTGCAAACCTCCTTGATATCTAGTCAACCAGAAGACAACTGATTTTAATTCTGCTGTTGATTCAATCTGTTATGACACCACATGCCAAATAGTCTCTGGTAAACTCCATTTACATTCATGAAAGAATGAAAGTGAAAATAGTAATAATGTCTTGGTATTAATTTGAAAATAGTTTTCACTTTGTGGAACCCCTGAAATGTTTTTGGGAATGTCCAGGGTCTCTGGACTATACTGGAAAGAATTGCTACATTAAAATATACACAAATCAGGCCCAGGCCAGGTTGCTCAGTTGGTTAGAGCGTTGTCCTGATGTGCCAACTTTGTGGTTCAATACCCAGTCAGGGCACACACAAGTATCAACCAATGAATTCTCCCCCTGCCCCCTGACCCTGCCTTCCTCTCTCTCCCTCTCTCTCCCTCTCTCTCAAATCAATAAATAATTTTTTTTAATATATACAAATCAAGAAAGCAGAAAGTACACATTTTATTGAACATGGTTACACTGCAGGAGGTAGACATTGAGGCACCCAGCCTTGCTACCCTTGGACTTTGGCACCTTCTTAACCAGGAAAACCATGTCATTAAATCCTTATATTAAATTAACACCCTCTTGTTAATCGAGAAGTTCCTAGCACCTGTGGCTCATATTCTTCCTATTGCTACTTATTGCTGCTGCACATGAACCCTGTACCCAAGAACAGAAACTTTCCAGTTTCTGAAGCACAGAGGCCTGGGGGAATGGGGCAGGGGAGATAAGCCAGCAACCAGCAGGGACATGAGGTAGGTCCAGTCTTCAGAGCATGACTAATTTTCACATGACTTTGGAATTTGTTGTACTTCATACAATCAGATGACCGCATTTCTTTGTTTGGATCTCTGAGAGAGAGAAACAAGCTTGTTTATCAGCTCAGAACAAGACTCTGGGCACAGCATATATGCAAAGTACAGACATAGTAGATCCAGCAAGAGTTCCTCTCTGTACAGAACTTCATCTATTTTTCCCTTTTTAATCTTGGCTGGGCAACAGAGAAGTCGTACTGTTTATACTCCATATTTTCCATTAAAAATGTTTCATTTTTAGCCCTGGCTGGTGTGGCTCAGTGGATTGAGTGCCCGCGTGCAAACCGAAGGGTCATGTGGCTCAATTCCCAGCACACAAGCCTGGTTGTGGGCCAGGGCCCCAGTAGGGGGCGTGCAAGAGGCAACCACACATTGACGTTTCCCTCTCTTTCTTCCTCCCTTCCCCTCTCTCTAAAAATAAATAAATAAAATCTTTAAAATTTCTTTTCATTTTTAAATAAAAATTATATTTATTTAAGGTGTACAATATGATGATTTATATACATACACATAGGATAAGAATTACTACAGTCAAGCTAATTAAAATATCATCTCTTCACAGTTACCATTTTTTGTGTATGATCAGCACCTGAAATTTACTCTCTTATCAGATTTCCAGTATTCAATATTATTAATTATAGTCATTGCACTAAATCTCTACAGACTGCAACTTTGTATCCTTTAATCAACCTTTCCTTACTCCCCCCATCCCCCTGACCCTCAAAAAGCTAAAAAAATAAAACTACTACATGATCCAGCAATCCATCTTCTGGTTATATATCCAAAGGAAATGAATTTAGTACAGTAAGTCTTCACTTAACATCATGGATAGGTTCTTCGAACTGCGGTAAAATGGTTCAGGACTCATAACTGTTACTGGACTAATGGTGTCTGTTTGTGTGCATCATAGTCTCCCAATAAGACACAAACAGGAGCTCACAGTAAAAAATGGGGGGGGGGGCATTTATTAGTTAAGCAGGTGACACCATGCCCAGAATCACAGGAAGGCAATGGGAAGTCCAGATGTGCACACTGACACCAGGCTCAACAAAGCTGTCTGAGCCAAAGGAATAAAGAAATGTCCCATACTGTGTCTGGGTGTGGTTGTCCAGAAAACATGAGGATGAAGATTTACCAAACAAGCTCTAGACACTGGTTACCTACATACTAGTGACCACTTTAAAAAATCTACGAACAGTTAATGTAGATGAGAGCTAAGTGATCCATATATACAATGGAATATTATTCAGCCTTAAAAATGAAGGAAATCCTGCTGTGTACAGCAACATGGATGAACCTGGAGACAGTATGCTTGGTGAAAAGAGCCAGACACAGAAAGAAAAAAACTGCATGATCTCACTTATATGTGGAATCTGAAAAAGTGGAATAGATGGAAGCAGAAAGTAAAAGAGAGATCTTTTCCAATTCCAAAATTATAAAAGTAAACAAAACACACATTGAAAGGAAAGACAACAAATACAGGCTTCCAATGAGGGAGTAAGAGAGACTAGGGTTGGAAAGGGTACAAAGAGCACTTAAACATCAATGTTTTCTCTTTTATTTAAAATAAAAGACTTAGAAGCAAACATGACTGTTAATGCTAGGTTATTGTGGGTTGTAGAATTTGGGTGTGTAAGGGCAAATAGAAATTAAAAATAAGAAGCTTTCTTCTCCCTGTTAAAATTGAGAAAAGAGCTTACCCTCCTTTTCCTTACAGCATATTCTTTAGAAAACTTGTAATTGCAACTTATTTCTCTGCCCCTCTGAGATGTATGGAAATCTTTTTAAAAGCCTTTGCCAAAAAGGAAAAAGGACTCCTGGACACGGACAATGATGTGGTGATTGTGGGGGGTGGAGAGAGGGGTATAAGGGGCCTAATGATGATGGAAAAAATACAATGAAAAAAAACCTTTGCCAGTTATAAAAGTCAGGAATGTCTTTTCTCGAGTTGCTACAGGCCATCTCTTTGACAGGTAAAATCAAGGGATATAGCACCCCTATTGTCCAGTTCCTGTGGGAGCTTCAGTGGGCCCCTTGCTCCAAATTGCAAAACCTCCTCTCATACATACATGTGTTGGCAAAAGTAGGTTTACAGTTGTGAGTACATGAAAGAGTTTATTCTTGTATTCTTACTTACTAATTTTTGTATTTTTCATACAAACAACTACAAACCTACTTTTGCCCACTCCTGTATATGAGAAGTTGACTTTTCCTTCATATAAAGCCAATTAATATAATGGCCACTTCAATTTCCAGGGAATTTAGCATAAACTATGATTGACAAATGGTGTTTATAAGTCCTTTTATTGGGTTGGCCAAAAGGTTAATTTAGTTTTTTCTGTATGATAGCTCTAGTAGTGCTTAGTTGTCTTTAACTTCATTTCAAACAATTTTATTAGATTGTATTGTGACAGCTGTCATATCAGCATACATTTTTTTTAAGTTATCAAAATTGGTGAATTTTTGTGCAGCCATTTTAATATTGAAGATGGAAGAAAATATGCAACATTTTTTATGTATTATGCCTTATTATTTCAAGAAAGGTAAAAACACAATTGAAACACACACAAAAAAAGATTTGTGCAGTGTATGGATGTAACAGAACCCCTGGGCTGCTCCGATTAAAACAGAACCCACGGGCTGTTTAGTTAGGGGCCTGATTGCCCACCGCCAGAATTATAACTCTCAATACCAGAGTTTAGTGAAAAGAAAAAGAATTGTTTATTTGCACATAGTTCTGCCTCCCCCTCCCAGACCTGGCCAGTCTTAGGATAAGTCAGAAACACCATTTCCGTACTTCCTAGCCACAGTTCAGCTTTACCAGTAGCTGCTAATCACTCAATTCTGATTGGGGAGGTCCTTTCTGTGCTGTGGTGCCCTCCAGCTCTCAATGCAGAACCGCCTGGATTCTCAGCCTCCTTGTAAACTGTCTTCCTGCAAACCGCATGGCGAGACCCCCCCCCCCCCTCCAAGCCACATGGAGGGAGCGTGCGCCAGCTAAAATGTCCGCAGCTGCTTATATATCCCTGACTGCATCCTCTGACGCACTGGGTGTTACAAACAGTTCCCACCATTCACAGAACCTTATGCAGGCTCTGTAGGTTCTTTCCATACCATCCCACAGTCCAAGACCCCTCCCATCTTCCTGAGCCTTGGAAGTTTCAAAGCGGATCTTTGTGCAACAAAGTTTCCAGCCACTAGCCCCAGGCATGCAAAGGCATCCTGAAAGCTGCTTCCTTTTCCCTATCTCCCAGCTGCAAACTCTGGAGTTTGTTTTTGGACTCCCCTGTTTCTGTAACATGGAGAAGATGCTGTGACTGAATGTGTCAAAAGTGGTTTGTGAAGTTCCTTGGTAGTATTGACATTTCAGCCTAATAATTCTTTGCTGTGGGGTTGTCTTATGCCTTGGCAGATGTTTAGCAGCACCCTGGCCTCTACCCACTTAGAAGCCAGTAGCATGAGATAGTTGACATACTCAAAATATCCAAATCAGCAAAGTTATTGGTGAAAATGAAAAATATGTCTTTTATGGAAAAAAAAAAAACACACATGGACTCTTTGGCCAACCCAGTACTTGAGGACTAGTTATCGTTTATCTTGAGGTCATGCATGTAATGGGCTGTATTTACCTGGCCACATAAAGGGTGCAATTGCTTCCTGTCTTTGCCATCTTTTAGCAGATTGCCTGTGATGCACATCAAATCCAGGGTTAATGCTTATTTAATAATAACTTTTGTTTTCTGTTATCTTTTTGGAGATGTTTATTGGATTGAAAGATTTGTTTTTAATTATCTTTCCCCAACAGGTATTTGTTATTAAAGAGACGCAAGTTTTGCCACCCTGAAGCTACCTTCTTGGGACATTGATTTAAGCTATTTTTTAAGAAATAAAACTCAGAAAGAAACTTAGAGACAGATTAACAGAAAAAAATCAAATTTTTTAATACATGCACATGGAGAACTCACATAGGCATGAAAAATCCAAAGACAGTGAGGCAATATTAAGTATATATGACATTTTGACAAAGGAGAAAGGAGAGGATGGAGTATTAGATTTCAGAATGAGAACGAGTGATTACTGGTAGTTGCAGGAAGATGGGAACATGGAGGGCAAGCAAATCCTTTCTAGGCAACTTGGAAACAATGGGACACAGGGAGCGTCAGGGGAAAGCTCTGGCTGTATGTGGTCAAGGTTTCAGACTTCAAAATCTAGTTGGGCCAACTTCCGGAGTGTGACTTCCTGATAGCTGATTCAGCAGCTGAGTTCTGGTAGCTGACACAGCAGCTATTGTATAATCACTGATGTAACCACTTCCGGTAACTAATGTAATTCTGGGCTAGAAGCCACCTTTGTTTCTAATTGTATATAAACCCATAGCACTGTAGAGTAGTCGAGAGTGTACCACCAGCACTCTTGGCCACGCAGCACCAATAAAGCCTGCAAAAGTTCCCCAAGGCTCCGCAAAAGTTTTTCTTCGCCACCGGATCAGAGCCCACCTCGCTTTTCGGGGTTCTCGGACCTGACAGGGTATCTAGCTAACAGACATCTGCGTGAAGCCTTCTTGTTTACTGAACACACTAAGATTCCCTTCCTAAAGTACACCATTCTATCTGAATCTCTTAAGTAGGAAGGAGGAGGGTCAAAGGTTCTTTCTGAGTCTTTTCGTTTCTTAACAGTCTAAAATCAATACCCCCCAAAAGCAGCTTCAGGACAGCAAAACTTTGGTTCCCTTCAGTAGAATTATATACTCCATATTTCTAACTTAAAAGCAGACAAGTTAACTAGCATATTAAAGTAAATTGTGCAATGATTTGTGTAACTATTTCTATTAATGGTCATTGATAAAAGGACCTTTGTCCTTCTTAACCAAGTTTAGTCAAGCTCTATAACTTTGTTAAATGAAAAAAAGAAGTGAAGAATTCAGTTTCTACTTCTACATGTAAAGAGCCTGGAAGTCGTCACTTTATCTCAACAACAGATAAAAAGCTGAATAGATGGAAAACTTAACAACTCTTCCTGGATCCATAAGAGAGGTGAAGATGTTGTGGTGCATAAGCGAGAATCAGATAGCTGGAGACAATCAAATTCGAACTTAAAGAGCCTCTATTAGCTGGCCAGCGACTACCCACTCTCACTCCACGCAGGGATTCGAGTGAGTAGCCCCGAACCTCAGTTTCAGGGTGCTTATAAAGGGAAAAACCACATCCTTGCTTCTGCAGGTGCAGGATGGGGCCTAGGGTTGCAGAAGCTCCTTGCTCAGCTTGGCACAACGAAGCCGTTATTGCTTAACCACATCCCGGGTACATCTAGGTCTCTAAGGTCTGTTCTAACAGGGTTGGTTGGCTAACACCTCCAACCGCCAGCTAGCATCCTGTGTGGAAACTCTGGCATCACAGGGGTTTGAGCAAAGAAGCAGAAAATATCTAAAAGTTAAAATTTTACACACACAGACATCTAGGGTGCAGGGACATTCCGGGTGCAGTCCCCCATCACAAAGACACTGGACAAACCACTGCCCCCAAGACTGGAGAGACTGATAGAGGCCAATACAGGGAGTCCAGACTTACCTGAGCCGCCTCAGAGTGGAAATCACCATGGCTGTAACTGAAAAATTGCTGGAGGCTCAGTAAGTATAAGCAAGTATGAGAGTTAACTACTCCAGAGGACTGAGTCATGGATGAGAACCTGTTCTAGCTCCTGGAGTTAGGCAGGTTCTCACAGTAAATATCAGAGAAAATCTCCTTGTGCACTGGCAGGGGGAGAGAAAAAGGAACCATTTTGAAATGCACCAGATCACTATGTTCTTAACAAGGCACCCTCTGGAGAAACTAGTTAAACACAGCCTAACTTGCTGGGGTATTACCAGAGCCTAAGTGAACTATGAAAAAGGAAGTACCCAACTCCAGCCCATTCTAGCCATCCTGTCCCAGCTAAGCCAGGAGGAAAAAGAGTGAAGCGGACTTCACTTTAGAGATGCAGAGGAGTCTGGGAAATGTTGAACTTTCTGCAAATGATGAATTCTATGGAACCTTTCGCTTGGCTGACTGCCCAGAAAGTCGGAATGCTGCCCAAAGACAAATGTCATGCCCCCAGTAATGTTAATGAATGTAAAGAGTGTAACAACTGCCTGATTTTCTCCTTTAACTTTTCTTTTAACTTAGTGATGTACTGTCCCCTTGGGAGGTCTACGCAACTGTCCACCATCTGGTTTTGCTATTAACCCTTACTATGAACTCCCTTTAGATAGGGACCCCATACTGGGAGGGGTGTGGATTCTTCCTGGCCTGCTACCAATGGAAGCAGCTGCTTTGCTCATGGATGTAAGCTTCTTCTATTAATGTTCATATGAATTTGAATAAGGCAACATATCAGTTCTTCAGAATCAATCATGAATTTAGACTTTTGGGGCTTTCCCCCAACAAACAGAAACATTTATGAATTTCATAGGCCAGAGACACAGGCTCACTGAGACTGAGACCTGATCACAGACATAGAATGCTTCCCTTTGCCGCTGCACACTTAATCACCACATTGCTAAAGGACTATTTACAGCAGTTCTTTTTACCTGGTACATTCTGTTAAGCTATCAAGGAAAAATTACATACCAAAATGCAAAAACATAATTTGAAGAGACAGAGAAAGCATTAAAATCAGACATGGCAGGGATGTTGGAATTATCAGACCAGGAATTTAAAACACCTATGATTAATACGTGGAGGGCTCCAATGGATAAAGTGGACAGCATGCAAGAACAGATAGGAAATGTAAACAAGAGTTGGAAATCCTAAGAATCAAAAATAAATGCTAGAAATCAAAAACACTGTAACAGAAAGAAACTGTTGGGCTGATTAGTAACCTGGGCAGAGCCTACCAGAGAATCATTAAGTTTGAGAATATCTCAATAGGAACCTCCAAACTGAAAAGCAAAGGGAACATAGAATGAAAAAAACAAAACAAACAAAAAACCAGAATAGTCAAGAACTGTGGGACAAGTACAAAAAGTGTAACATATGTGTAATAAAAACAGCAAAAAATAAAATAAAATAAAAAAGACAAGGGAAGAAATATTTGAAATAATAATGACTGAAAATTTCCCCAAATTAATGTCAGACACTAAACCAGACTTAGGAAGCTTGGGTTTGGCAAGCAGGATAAATGCAAAAACAAAAACAAAAACAAAAAACATTACACCTAGGCATATCATTTTCAAATTTCAGAAAACCAAAGATAAAGAAAAATCCTGAAAGAAGACAGAGGTGAAAAACACTTTATTTATAGAACAAAGATAAGAATTACAACTGACTTCTCAGAAAACATATTACCAAAAGAGAGCAGAGTGAAATATTTAGTGTTTAAAGAAAAAAGCACCAATCTAGAATTCTGTACCCTATGAAATTACCCTGTCACAGGGTACAGAATTAAGTGGAGACATAAAAACTTTCGCAGACAAATAAAAATTGAATGTGTTGCCAAGTAGACCTGCCTTGCAAGACACATTTTAAAAAGTGATTTCAAAAGAAGAAAAATAATGTGAGAAAGTTGAATCTACATTAAGAAAGGGAGGCATCAAAGAAAAAGTGAAGGTGAAATAAAAACTTTTATTTTTCTTACTTGATATAACAAATAGCGTCTTCAAAATAATAATAACAGCAATGTATTTGATTATACATGCTCAAATATATATCTTATATACTACATATTTATGTTTATGTATACTTATCTATAAGTGAAATGAATAACAACAATGATACAGGGATGGGAGGGAGAAATTAGGATCATTTTATTACTACAAGGTACTCACATTACTGGGGAACAGGTATATTGTTAGTTGAAAGTGAACTTGGATAAGTTATATAAATGCATATTGCTAACTCTAGAGCAATAAACTAAAAAAGGTTAAAAAATATAAAACATGCTAAAAAAGGAGTGACAATAAAAATATAAAGTGCCCAATTAAAATGACAAAAAGCAGAAAAAGAGTGGAAGAAAAAAATTGGAACAAAGGACCAAAGAACAAATATGGTAGATATTAATCTGCTATATCAATAATCACTTTGAATGCCAATGGTCTCAGTGAACCAATTAAGAGACAAATTGTCAGAGTGTATCGAAAAACAAGACTCGAACTATGTGTTGTCTACAAGAAACCCACTTTAAAAATAACACATATAGCTTAAAAGTAAATAGATTAAGAAAAAATATACCACACTAACACTAATCAAAAGAAAGTGGGATTAGCTACATTTATTTCAGGGAGCAAACTTCCAAGCAAGGAAAGTTATTAGGGATAAAGAGAAGCATTGCATAATGATAAAGGGATCAATTCTCCAAGAAGAAAAAACAATCCTAAATGTATATGTAACTTAACAACAGAACATCAGACTATATGATGTAAAAACTGACAAAAACGCAATGAGAAATAGATGAATCTATTTTCATACTTGGAAACGTCAATACCTTTCTATCAGAAGGGGACAGATCCAGCAGGCAGAAAATCAGTAAGTACATAGCTGAACTCAATGGCATATATTTTCAATGTTAGTTCGTTATAAATTTTGGATATTAACCCCTTATCAGAGGTATCATTGGCGAATATGCTCTTCCATTCAGTGGGTTTGTTTCCTTTGCTGTACAAAAACTTTTTAATTTGATGCAGTTTCATTTGTTTATTTTTTCTGTTTCCCTTGTCCTAGGAGATATATCAGAAAAAGTATTGCTAGAAGAAAGGTCTGAGATTTTCCTCCTTATGTTTTTGCCTAGGATTTTTATGGTTTTGAGTCTAACATTTAAGTCTTTAACCCATTTTGGGTTTATTCTTGTGTGTGGCATAAGGGGGTCTAGTTTCATTTTTTTTTTTTTTTTCACATATTAGTCCAATTTTCCCACCACCATTCATTGAACAGACTGTCTACCCCCCCTGTGTATTCTTGCCTCCTAGGAAAATATTGATCATAAAGAAGTGGTTTTATTTCTGGGCTCTCTATTCTGTTCCTTTGACCTATGTCTTTTTATGCCAGTAACAAGCTGTTTTGATTACTGTGGCCTTGTAGTATAGTCTGATATCAAGTAATGTGATTCTTCCAACTTTGTTCTTCTTTCTCAACATTATTGTGGCTACTCAAAGTCTTTTGTGGTCCCACATAAATTTTTAGAATATCTGTTCTACTTCTGTGAAATATGCCATTGATATCTTGACTGGAATTGCATTGACTCTATAAATTGCTTCAGTTAGTATGGACACTTTAATGTTAATTCTTCCAACCCATGAACATGGTATATGCTTTCACTTATTTGGGCCTTCTTTAGATTTTTTAGTGTCTTACATTTTGAGTACAGGCCTCTTAAATCTTTGGTTAAATTTATTCCTAGGGTTTTGTTCTTTTTTAATGTAATTGTAAATGGGATTGTTTTCTTAAGTTTCCCTTTCTGGTAGTTCATTATTGGTGTAAAAATAATGCAACTGATTTCTGGATATTTATTTTGTATTCTGCTACTATACTAAACCCATTTATTAGTTTAATAACAGTGTTTTGGTGGAATCCATATACAGTACATTGTCATCTGCAAATGACACCTTCCTTTCCAATCTAGATGCCTTTTATTTCTTTTTCTTGTCTGATTGCTGTGATTAGGACGTCAGTACTAAGTTGAATATCTTAAGAGAAATGCTTTTAGTTTTTGCCCATTGAATATGATGTTGCCTGTGGGCTTGTCATATAGCCATTACCATGTTGAGGTATGTTCCCTCTATTCCCACTTTGCTGAATTATCATAAACAGTTGCTAGGTTTTATCAAATGATTTTTGAAATGATCATTTTTATGCATATCATCTATTGTTATGATGTTATTTTTATCCTTCATTTTGTTGATGTGGTATATCATATTTATTGATTTATGGATATTGTACCAACCTTGCGTCCCCAGAATAAACCCCACTTGATGGTGGCATAATTTGGACATGTAGTTCAAAGCAATCAGCAAGCAAATTCCCCAATGACTAATGGGATTTAACTCATCAAAAATGCTGCCACAGAGACAGTTAACAGTTCCCTAATCATTGGGTCCCCACAGTTACAACAGCCTGGAATCCCAAGTAAATTATAGATATGGAATTAGAGAGATTTCAAAGTAGGAGAAAGGAAGGCAGCAACTGAAAGGACTTAGTAAAGGAAATGCTAAATTTCCTTTTCTGCCCCTTCTTTTTCAACTTGGGTCAAAAGCCTAGGTTTCTATTACTATTTTAAAAATTATATTATCTCATACACAAACCCATTCTACCTAGGCAAAGCAAAAAGCATGAAAAATTAATCAATATATCAAATTAAACCTCAGACGTTTATTTCATTAAAATTTACCCTGAAATATTCACTATAAAACCAATGATCTATCTGATGGTAAGCAGCCTGAGTACAAATTCATGACTCAACTCTTCTCTAGAATCTAACCTTAGTTGATTGTGGGCTTGGAGGCTGGTCTCAAGGAAAAAGGAGTTGGCCTTTGCAAAGCTCCATGGAAACTGGCCACATGTGTAAGGTAATCAATCACCAGTTGGCCTCAAGACAAAGACTTCCCAAATCACACAGGCCACACAGGCCTCTCACCCTACTCAGTGGCATAATCCAGAAACAAGATCTCTCCCTCTTTTTCTCCCTTATCTATCTAATATTAAGTCCTACTGGTTCTCCCTCCAGAACATAAATGAAAACTGTCCAGTGCATTTATACTTATAGCATACATTTTTAGACCAGCTCACATTTTACATGTTCAATAGCCACATATAGCTATTGGCTACCACATTGGACAGTTAAGCTCCAGTTGATGACTTGTGTATATAACATGTTTACTATAATTAATGGACTATTGAAATGCTATTAGTTAGCATTAACCTTCCCTTCCCTAGCAATACTTTCTTAAAGGTATATCCATTCCCTTTATGGGACACCTTTTTATCTTGAAGTTCAAATCTTGACGTTCAGTCACAAGCTACCATCATGTATCTGATGAGGACATCTGGATCCTGATGACCTTGTGACTGTTTTGATGTGATAGTTTTCATTTAGGTACATAGTTCAGGTGAAATCCTGACTCATACTCCAAGCCTCTACTCTATAGTCTAAACATAACATAGAGAAACTTTAAAAACTTCTCCAAGTTCCACTTTTAAATATCTAGAGTTAGAAGGAAATCAATCTTCAATGCCTTTCTTGAGACAACATTATTTCTGCTTCTATCTCCAGATTCTTCTCTTGAAGAGAACTTCAAAAGAAAAAAAAGTAGTTGGCAAGACCAGTAGTTAGTCTTGACCACTTTCATCTAGATTACAGATAGGCAAGAAAAGGTATTAACCTTTTGCAAAGGCCAACTCCTTATATTACCTATGGTAAGGTAATATAAGGCATTCCAAAGTTAATAAGAAAAAACTTTTAAAGTAATCGTTTTTCATTTCTTTTATTCTCCCATAACATTTGACTCTAACAAATATCAGTTGACATTTGGACACTTGCTTTTTCACATCGTCTAGACTGGAGGTTCCGAAGAACTTGTTTTTATACATCTTTGCAGTTTCTCTCCTAGTACCATGCTTTCCACAAGCTTCATACATTATAGATATTTAATATTTGATAATTCCAGGAAGTAAAGCATATGTAAGATGTTGATCGATGTCACCATTCTGATTTTTCACTCTGTATTTTTACTCTAAAACTAGCTTTTATTTATTACTGCTTTCTGTAGTTAACTCTTTAGATGGTCTTCTCCATTCTTTTCTGAAATTAACCTTTGAAATGTCATACAATACTCCCTACTCTCAGAAATGTATTTTTAAATGAATAAACTATATAGCATCAAGATTTTATAAAAATAGCCAACACTTTTCTAGTAGTCACAGACTAAATTACAGAAACATTTGAAGTTATATTTTGCTTTCTATGCTTTCATGCACTTTCCTGAACCAAGTACAATTTTTGTTATTCTAAATGTCGTCGTCGGCAGCCGTCCGTCTCGAGAGACGATGGTGTAGCTTCTTAAGAGTCTATCTGCACCGCCGAGAATGGCTGTGCAGTCCGACTCGGGAGTGACACGGTATCTGTCTCCTCCCGTGTTGAATCGACATCTTGCGATGACGCTGGAGTGTCCTCTCCAGTGGAGCTGAAGCTACAGAGCCTGGGCAGGGTGATATGGAGGGTCTGCTGTTGCCCATGCAGCAGACCCCCCCTCTCTTCGCAGCTGAAGGATCCAAGGGAAAGACGGAGTCAATATAGCTTGGCTTCAGGTGCGCCGCAGGAGTTGCCAGTGTTGACTACAACGTCGAACCGCCTTAGGGACTCCGGCTCCGGATTTTCTGTCGGGGTTTACTCCCTTAGCCTTTCCCCTGAAGAGGTATGCCGCAAGGCAGCGGAGGTTTTTTGGAGTCAGAGTTTTCCTTCTCTGATGTGCCCTGACTGGAAGATCGAACCAGCGACACTTAGCTCGCAGGCCGACGCTCAATCCACTGAGCCAAACCAGCTTAATTAACATTTCTCCTTTTAAAAGCACCCAAATGACATCAGCATCATGGTGGACAGAGACCCATCTGTATCTCCCCTTAAAACTACTACAAATTAGATATCTGTAATTCAAAAAAGATTCCTCTGCTCAACAAAGGGATGCCTGGAGAGATCCATACATTAGTACATCTGAAGGAGGCCATATTAGAATGAGTAGGGGAAGGGATGTGGAAGGACAGGGACAGTGGCCAAATGTGCAGCTGGGCACCTGTCCTGTGCCATTGAATGAGGAGCTGAACTGCAGCAGACACATACACCAGCAGGGTAAGAGGCAAAGTACCAGAATCTCTGCCTAAGAATCTGGCTTCCTTTCCACCCCACACTGCCACAGAACTTGGTAGCAACAGCTTAAAGTTTTAAATGGCACAGTGGTGCCAGGGCCTATTACTAACAAGGGGGTAGTACTGCAGACTGGTGAACAAGTCTCCCTTCCCTCACCCATCTTGGCAGAACAGAGCAGAGGCAGCGGGGCCCAGTGGGTCAGCCTCTATTAGTAACAAGGAAGCAGCATTGGGAGATTGCAAAATCTATTGTAGTTCCCCACAACCCAGTTACATGCCCCCACATCCGTGGTGTTTCCCAAAGACCAAAGTAATCCAGACAGAGAAGGGACACCCACCAATCCAATACGTGGCAATTTCCATGATGAAAGCAATGCAGCCCCACAGTTACTCTTTCAGTAAAACACCTACGCCATAGCACCATCTACTGGAAAACAAGAGACCTCTACTCATTAACCTCCTTAATTAAGAGCAAACTGGTACCTAAACAAGAGTTCACTACCTGTAATATGTAAGCAGTGAAACAACCCATCTAGTACCTACAAAGTAAGATGGTAGCACAAAAAAGAATGAGGTCTCCAGAAACCAAACTCGTGGAAAACTGTTATTAAGGGAACCCTATTGCACTATAGGTGGGAATGCAGAATGGGGTAGCCAATGTGGAAAACAGTATGGCGTTTCCTCAAAAATTGAAAAATGTAACTGCCTTTTGACCCAGCAATTCCACTTTTAGGAAGAAATCTGAAACACTGATTCAAAGAATATATGCTCCCCAATGTTCAGTGCAGCACTATTCACAATAGCCAAATTTGGAAGCAACACAAGTGACCATCAGTAGGTACGTGGATAATACAAGCTGTGGTACATGCCCTGGCCAGATGGCTCAGTTGGTTGGTATGTCTTCCCATAAACCAAAAGGTCCTGGGTTCATTTCCTGGTCCGAGCACAGACCTACGTTATGAGTTCTCTTACTTCCATGTTTCTCTAAAATAAGAAAAGAGACCAAGAAAGACAAAGGTCATATGATTTCACTTTATGTGGAATCTAATAAACAAAATAGAAAAAGACTCATAGATGCAGATAACTGACTGATAGTTGTCAGAAGGGGAGGGGTGCTGGAGGGCAGGGTTAAATAGGTGAAGGGATTAAGCAAAAGACAATATGGTGATCACCAGAGGGGAAAAAGGGGTGGGGTCAGGTAGGAGAGGGTAAACAGGATAAATGGTGATAGAGACTAGACTTAGGATGGTGAACACACAATATACAGATGATGTATTATAGAATTGTATCCTTGAAACCTGTATAATTTTAATTAACCAATGTAACTCCAATAAATTCAATTTAAAAAAGGTAAAAGAACTGTCCTGAAAACTACAAAACATTGTTGCCCTAGCCAGGTGCTTCAGTTGGTGGAGTGTTGACCAGTACACCAAAAAGGTTGTGGGATTGATTCCTGGTCAGACCACATGCCTAGGTTGCAGGTTGGACACCCAGTAGGGGCAGATACAGGAGGCAGCCAACTGATGCTTCTCACTCCTTTCCTCTCTCTGAAATATGAAAAACGTATCTTTGGGTGAGGATTAAAAAAGACATTATTGAAAGAAGTTGAAGACACAAAGAAATGGGAAGATATTCTGTGTTCATGGATTAGAAGAATTAGTACTGTTAAAATGTCTGTATTACCTACAGCAACCTTCAGATTCAATACAATCACTATCAATACCCTAATGGTGAGCAAAATAGAACCAGAGGCAAGGAAACAGGAAACAGACTGACAGTGACCAGAGGGAAGTGAGGAGGGGGAGGGACAAAGGGGGAAAATAGGTTAAGGGTCTAGTCAAGGAACTAGTATAATGAGCCATGGACACAGACAACAGGGTGGGGACTGACTGTGCGGAGGGGATGGGGGAAGAGCAACGGGGGAGAAATTGGGACAACTGTAATAGAACAATAAAAAAAGAAACATATTTAAAAAAATACATTAAAAACACTCCAATGGCAGTTTTCAGAGAAATAGAACAAAAAATCTTCAAATTTGTAGGGAACCACAAAATGCCCTGAATAGTCAATATAATCCTGAGGGGGCGGGGGAATAGCCAAGGTATCAAAAATCCCAGACTTCAAACTAAAACTATACTACAAAGTTACAGTAACCAAAATGGTATGGCATTGGAAGATAAACAGGCACACAGATCAATGGAAAAGAATTAAAGAGTCCAGAAATCAACCTACACATATATGAACAACTAATTTTTGTTTTAAGAAGCCAAGACTATAGAATGCAGAAAAGTGTCTTTAATAATTTGTATTGAGAACCTGGACAGCTACAGCAAAACAATAAAACTAGACTACTACTTTACACTATACACAAAAACTAACTCAAAGTAGATCAAAGACTTGAATGTAAGACCTGAAACAATAAAATACATGCAAGAAAACAAAAGCACCGAGCTTGTGAATATTGGTCTAGGTTTTTGTGAACATAAATCCAAAGGCAAGGAAAACAAAAGAAAAAATAAATTGACTACATAAAAACTTCTGCGTAAGAGAAACCATCAGAAAGGCAACGTATTAAATAAATGGGAGAAGATATCTGCTCAAGGTATTTCCAAAATATATAAAGAACTCACACAACTTGACAACCAGAAGCCAAACAATGCAACTTAAAAAATGGGCAGAGTACCTCAATAGACATTTTTTAAAGGAAGGCATTCAGGTGGCCAACCTATGAAAAGTGATGTCCAACATCACCATTTATTAGGGAAGTTAAAACCACAATGAGAACCCTGGCCGGTCTGGCCCAGTGGATTGAGCGTCAGTCTGCGAACTGTAGGGGTTGCCAGTTTGATCCCGGTCAGGGCACATGCCTGGATTGCAGGCCAGGTCCTCCTCAGTTAGTTACACACTGAAGTTTCTCTCCCTCTCCCTCCCTTCCCTTTTTCTAAAAATAATCTTAAAAACTACAATGAAACATTACCTCATACCTGTTAGAATGGCTATCAAAGACATGAAATAACAAGGGTTGGTGAAGTGTAACGAAAAGTGAACCTCCACACACTGTTGGTGGGATCGTAAATATAGAACACAGTACAGCGGTTCCTCTAGGATCTAAAAATAGAGAACCACCATGTGATCCAGCAATTCTTCCTCTAGGTATTTACCTGAAAAATATGAAGACACTAATTTGTAAAGATTTATATACCCCTATGTTCACTACAGCATTATTTACAATAGCCAAGACAAAGAAACAACCCAAGTGTCCATGGACAGGTGATTGGAAAAATGAGATACATACATGTAACATACATGCAATGGAATACTTCTCAGCCATAGTAAAGATTAAACATTGTGACAACACAGACAGATCTTGTGTTAAGGAAACGAAGTCAGACAAAAAAGGTAAAAAAAAAAGCCTGTCTTCACTCAACGTGAAATATAAAAACACAAGTAACAAGTGAACTAACAAAAGAAACAAAAATAAATTCATAGATAGGGACAACTGAATGGTATTCACCTGAGGGGAAGGCAAAGTGGGTAAAAGGGGTCAAATATATGGTAAAGGAAGGAAACTACACTTTGGGAGATGAGCACACATTACAGATGTTGAAATATGAAATTTATATAATGTTATTACGTTATGTCAATAAATTTAATTTAAAAATAAAAACACCTTTCTGAAATGTGTCCTGTCCTGAGAGTAGGAAATCAAACACAATCAACACATTTTTATTTCAAATATATATTTTAAAAAATAAACATTTATTTCAAGTATGAAAAGTATGTTTCAATATTATCCAAAATTCTGTTCAGTTTAACAAGTATAAAACAAGGCTTTTGACAAAGTTTACATTTAGGTATTAAAATACTTAGGAATATACTTTGATATTCACAGTGAGCACTTCTGAAAACTAAGTTTTAAAACAAAAATATAATTGCAGTCACAGCTAAAATAAACAAGTCCTTAACTGAAGACTAGTTCTCTCCTCAGAAAGTTAGCATTTCAAAATAAAATTTGTATAAGAATTCCTTTTAAAACAACAGTGAAATTGGCTCAATAATTTTGAAATTCAATACCTTATGGTCTCCCTGACAAATACCATCTATTTCTTTTGTCTGCTACCCACAAATAAGTTTCTCAAGCCATTTTAAGTAATTTCAATGATGTACACAATCTAAATGGTAAGCAAACTCTGACCAAGGGATTCATCATAGCAATTCTATGTATTTCCAGCAAAATATTCTGAACAGAAAATGACAAAAATATTCTCATGGTAATTACAGAACCATCAGAAGAATTAAGGTCTCAAAATTATTTTGAAGGACTGCTACCAAGGCTTCTGCTTCTCTTCTCCAGGTACATCTTTTTGTAGGTCTGAAACATTGCTTTTGAATCCTTTGCTGGGTTTTGTAGTGTCTCAAAGCCATCTGCACTGAAGGTTCTCTTGACGTTTCTTGAATTACTCAAAACATTATCATCTAAGAAAACAGAAATTTCATTTACTTACTTTATTATTTTCTTAATGTTTGTGACCAATATTCAGTCTATCAAAATAATTAGTAAAAACACATACATTTTTTGGAAAAAATTAGCACAAGTTAAAAGTTTGACAAACTATGGCTTTTTCAATTTAATTATAAATTACACACTGTACATCTTGCCTGTCCTCTGGAGCTGTTTTACACTCTCATTCCTGTCTTTACTGCTCAGGGCTCTTCTGCTCTAATTTTCTCCTTGCTCAATAAAAATTTCATTTATCATTTGAACACTATTATGTGACCTTAACAGAAATCTGAACTACCAATACAAAGAGCACAAACACCAGCTAGTTCCAAATAGTTACGGCCTTGTTATGTATTCCAAGACAGGCCTGTACCTTTGTTTCATTAGACTGTTTCAGTGCTGCATTAGCCTCACTATTACTTTTTTAGATGAGCCCAGCTTTTCATACTTTTGTGCATTTCTAGACATGCTTCTTTATTTCACGACTTTCCCAAATTCACAATTCCCATACCTTTCATTCCAGCTCTAGCTATTTGTTTCTGGATGATAGTTTTGTTTTACCTCTTTCTGCCTAGGTAGGTTAAGTATCCAGTCCTCTTCTTTTTCTGCTTCAAATTCTTCTACACACCCTCATGGTCAAATTGTTTTTCTCCACTTTTAAGTGACTTTAAATCCTTATCTTGAATACTCAATTAACCAAAACTAAGATAAAAACTCCCAATCCCTAGCTTCTAATTCTCAAAGCAAAACACTAAAAATAAACTATGTTCATTCCGCTAACTAAATTGAAAAGCCCTGGATTTTATGGTTGGCCCTCAGCCCTGTCCTCCCCAATAACAAAGAATTAACTAGAAGCATCAATATCTCATCAAAATAACTAAATTCCACACTTAATGTCAAAAGAGGGAACTCAGTTCAAGCCGCCTGACATTCAGTTTACTAAGCCATGTAACTTTAGTCAAATTATCTAATCTGGCAGTGATAAAATGGGAATGAACCTCCCTACTTGATTTTGAAAATTACTTACCAAATTAACTACCTTGCAAATCACTAACCTAGCAGTTGGCAAACAGGGTATGGCCTGCAGACTAAGCATGGTCTCTAGCCAGTTTTGATAAAGTTTAATTGCTATATAGCCTGTTCTCATTCATTATTCTATGGCCATTTTCTCACTACAATGTGAGTTATTCAGGTGAGACCTTACAATCTGTGAAAACTATTATCTACTATGTAGCCCTACACACAAAAAGTATGCCTCCCCTCATCTAACTAATTGGGATGACTATTTTCTTGTTAAAAGTAAGCACATCACACTCTGACTGGTGTGGCTCAGTGGATTGAGTACCTGACTGCAAACCAGAATGTCATTGGCTTTGTTCCCAGTCAGGGTACAATGCTTGGACTGTGGGCAGGTCCCTAGTTGGGGGTATGTGAAAGGCAACCAATCTCTCACACAATGATATGTCTCTCCCTCTCTGTCTCCCTCCCTTCTCTTCTCTAAAACTAAAATCTTAAAAAAAAAAAAAAAAAAAAAAAAAAAAAAATCACTACTTCCCTCCCAATAGCATGACAGAGAAAATAGGAGAATGTCTTCTGCCATTAATATAAATACTGGATTTTGCTTTCTTTTCTTTTTTGCAGGATACAGAGTTTACTCTAAGTCCAGTATGTAATGGAAAAACTGTTCTAAAACATGAACAGAAAGCCTGTCAAGATAGAGTTGCTATAAAATCACTTTAATTCAGTTTTCTCCACATTACAAGCCATTAGGTGGGAAGTAGATTGTGCCATGCTCCACGTTGAAATACTGAGCCTGTAATTGCTGGTATTAAAATATACATCTGTGTCACCATAAAATACTGTTGTTGATGCCCCTCATGTCTTAATAACAGGTATAAAAAATTATAAATATTTATACCCTGTCCCTAAACGGATATGGAATCTCAGGGGTCCAGGCCCTAAGGAGAGGGGCCAGGTCAGCCGGTACAAGGTCTGTGCCCAGGGAAGCTCCTTGGACCGGTGAGTGCAGGACTACACAAGGTTAAGGAGACAGTTAAGCCTCGAGAGCCATTATCCCACCTTAAGAGATCCCAGCATTAGAGTCAGACAAAAAGAGAAAACTTTGGTCCAAAATTTGTAGGAAAAAAGAAACCCTGAAAGTTTAAGAGCCGTTGTCCTCCCAGACAGAGGACAGGTTAGGTAGATACACTGCATCTAGAGGTTCCAGATCTGGGGCTTTCTGGAAAGGACTCAGCCTCCTCTGTGGCCCCTACTGTTACTGCCCTGGAAACTAATCCTGCCCTGCAACTTAATTACAAGGAATAAAATTAAAAGTATAGTGTACAAGGCCATATAAGGAGGAAATTTACATTACACTCATGTCATTTTTGTATCATTTTGTTATATAAAAGGTTGTTTAAATTTTTCTTTTGCATGTAAGTGAAGATTAGAATATTTGGTCAACTGGATATACTGTTAGGATCTGATGCTTGCAACTGCATCAAAACACAATACAGAGATTTACAATGAAACAAAAGCTCCAATCTGAAGAAATGCCAGGTATGTACACTTGGGGATGTGGGCCCAGGAGGGGCACCTCAAGCCAGGGGTAGGGAGAGTCACACACTTGATTAAATGGAGAATTGGGATGTCAGCATACCCTGTAGCTGGTAGCCTCCTGCCAGGCCAGACACCTGATCCCTGCAGGAGCCTGTCCCCTCAGTCCCCAAACCCCTATGCATTTGCTACCACAGAAGACCCTGCCAGAGCAGTTTTAAGGCACAAGAAACTTTGGGAACACCCATTCCACAGGATGCAGAAGGCACATGAAAGGGGCCAAGGAGGAGCAGGCATACTGTCCATGGGTCACCAAGAGCCTGAGGCTGGCACTCAATCTCCCAATGGTGAACAAGGTGAATTAGATTTATTTTTTTTACAAAACAGGTGACCTGATTTTTCATTTAAAAAAATCTCTGATCTTTTAAGGTTATTTCAGCTGTTTTTAGGTGGATGAAATGATGAAGTTATAGGTGCAACTGTCTGGCAGGCTGGCCTTGGTGGTGGAGCCTAAATGGTGGACTTGGAGGACACCCACAGGCGGTTGTTCTTGCCCAGGTTGTGGTTGTGCAGGTAAACAAGCACTTAGAGGGCCTCCTCCAATGAACGCATCTGGGTCAGCGCCATCTTGCAGTCCTTTAGGAACCTGAAGAATCCTTTGACGATTTTGCCATTGCTGGAGAAGAATATCTTGAGGTTGTGCTTGGATATGGAGGGCGGAATTTTGGAGAGGCTGAAGGCAGGAAGATGTTCTGAAGTTCTTGGAACCTGGCTTCTTGAAACGGTGAGGGGTGAGCTCCCCAGTCCTTGGTGAGGCCCTGGTCCTCCTGGCCGTCAAGGAGCAGCTGCATGTTCCAATACTTGGACAGTGTAATGTGCACCCATTTCCCATGCAGTCTGTGCCCGTTGAGGTAGCTCACGGCCAGCTGGGCCTGGCTCCTGCCTGCCATCTGCGCCAGGGTGTTATTATTGAACAAAATCTTCACCCTCTGCACATCGCCATACATGCCAAAAATGATAAAGAGGCCTTGGGGGTGTGACCATCTTGGTGTCAAGGTTGCTGACCAATAGGACAGAATTTCTAGCTCCTGCCAGGCCTAGGATGGTGATCTGGCCTGCTGTTGCTGGTGCTGCTGCCACCACTGCCGCTGCCACCGTTCCTGCTGTTGCCACTGCTACTGCCGCTCCTGCTTCCACCTCTGCTGCCACTGCCTGGGTATGAGGGTCAAAGGGGCCAGGGACCCTTGCACATGGGGAACAGAGGGACCTGCACCTTGAGGAACGGCAAAGGTAGGAGGGCAACCAGCTCCTACATACAGAGTGTCGGACGTTATACCAGGTACACCGAAGGGTACGGTCATGGTCTGGTCCAGTGACGGCTGGCTGCAGGGCAGGTCAGAACGAGTATAGTCTCGTCTCTTGTCATTGTTGTACCCGACGTTGAGGCTGGTGAGCTTGGAAAAGTAGATGCGGAGTGTACAAATATAAATGTTCTGCTTGTCCAGCAACAGCTTGGCCTGCTTGGCGCTCATGGGTTCAGCATACTGCAGCAGTGCCTGGAACTGGTTCCTCTTGGTGAAAGTGATAATTTTCAGGACTGTGCCATATTTGGAAAAGATTTGATGAAGCACGTCCAGGGCGACCGGGTAGAAGAGGTTCTCCAGGATGATCCTGAGCACCGGGCTCTTCCCGGTATCTACAGCAGCCGAGGCAGCCAGCACCAGATTCCTTGACTCAGCTGGGTTCACCGCATGCATGGCTGCCTGGACCTGCTCCTGGTTGGGTGAGTTGTTGGTCTTGAGCTCATGGTTGGAAAACTCGATGTTGATGGGCTGGCTGCAAAGCATGGGTGTCACCGAGGTGTAGTAATTCATCATGGTATTGGCGGCCTCCTTCGTGTTCATCTCAATGAAGGCCTGCTCTCTCCCTTTCAGCATCAGGAGGTTGGTGACCTTCCCAAAGGGTAGTGCCAGGGAAATGACCTTGTCCTCAGTGACATCACTGGGGAGCTTCTGGATATGGATCACTCTGGAGAGCACGCCCGTGCATCTGTTATCGCCTTTGACGTTCTTGCTGTCATTTCTGTTTGCTGAGGAGGCCGAGTTGGATCTGTTAGTAACACAATCAGGGAAAAGCTCGCCCGATACCCGCTTTGTACCAAATGCAGTGTCTGGGACAATGCTGTCTATTGCACACACAAGAGACCCGTGGGGGACGGAGTAGAGGCGTTCAACTTCATAACAGTTTCATAAGTATAATCCATCTTATATATTAAACAGAGTAACAGAGAAGTGAAGAAAAAAATTAAAAATGATGATTTTACCTATTTCTTGGTTGGCTTCTGGAATCCTTTTCTCCTCAGGTGCACCTTTTATCCAGTCTTCTTTTGTGCTTTTTATTCCTGTAACTATTTAAATATTAATTTTCAGATTTCTAGATATTGCTATTCAGCACTTTTAGTACTACAACAAAGGAAAATCAGGAAGGCTTACTGTTATCCTTTTAAAATAAAGATATCTGCATGTTTATTTATATTTAAAAAAAGAAAACATTTAAAAAAAGGAAATCAGGTAGGCTTAAAATAGATTTTAGAAGATACTAATATATTCACATAATTCTAAAAGGGCCCAGAAAAAAATGCTTCCTCCCATTTGAAGTGCCTATATATCTTGCATTTGAAAAACCAGTTGCTTTACAAGTTCACGTTCACCATGTAATTATTTTTCTCAAACTTGGGCTGAACACCAACACATTTCACAGTAATAAGGGCACATGACAGAAAATATTGTTCACATTGCCCCAACACTTTGAATGTTTCCATTACATCCATACCTCAAATTCTGAGGATCTAGTTAAAACACCAAATGAAAGCACCAGTACTTTACAAAGCAAACTTTTCACTCTCTTAAATCATATATCTCTTTCACCTTCCAAGAAAATGTACTTTATTTACACTGTAACTTAATGTACCTGAACAGGTACTATCTTAAAAAGCACAGGAAAAAACAGATTTTCATTCAAATCCTTTAGTTTTTCAATCTAGGTCTCTCAGAGAAATATTTTAAATATAATGCCCACAACCCCTAACTGTTTCTTTACTACCACAAATAACTAGTGAACTCTTTTCTCCTTTTCTCCTATACTACATTGAGAATTCTATCAACCAGCTAACCACCAACAGTCATGTTTGCCACTCTGGCTTTGGTGACTTAACATTGAACAATGAATCTTCCACGGTCCTCCCTTTCATGAGTAGACTGGACATTACCACTTTAACTTTAGTGATAAAAAGTCAACAACTTCTTCAAAGATGGTAATAAGTTGAACATTTTATACATAGTATTTTAAAAAGATTGCTAATAATCATTACGTATCTCAAATTCACAGGACTATGAAATTACAACTTCAAAGGGGAATCAACAACTCTTAAAATAACATACACATTTCCAACTTAATGGAATATTTTCCCACAATATAGGATTCTTGGTACAAAAGGAAATCTTTGTATTTGGCAGACCTTACAATTTTATATGCCTTATCATTCATACAAACTTAGTACCATTTACAATAAGGGAAAGATAAAACAACTATTACCCAATAAACCATTGATTTACTGAGAAAAACAATAGCAAAAATGCTAGGAAAGCTACCCAGATGGCATTTAGAGGTGCTAACGTATTTTTTAATCTAGTGCTTTACAATTTTGTAGACACCCCCCAAAAAAGGAAGAAAAAAAAAATCATACTGAACCTTGCACAGGGGCTTGCTCCTTCTTAGGACAAGGCTGCAGATTCTTCTCTTCTTTCATGGAGTCCATACTCTTATTAATCAGTCCATCTGGACATAATTTAAACTCTAGCATGCTTTGTTTTTCGGTGGTATCCTTCTTAGGGAAAAGGCTCTTGGGTTTACTTTTCAGTCTCTTCTCTTTATCTTTATTCACCTTCTTGGATAAACCCTCTAATTTTGTGAGACAAATGCTCTCACCTTCAGTGCATTTAAATGCAACTCTGTTCAGATATTGTTTCCTTTGTTCCTTTGCTTGAGCAGACATCTGGCTGGATTCAACTCCATTCTTAACACTGTTTAAATTTTTGTCTAACTTGGTTTTATCAATCCACACTTTATCAGGTTGCTTTCCATCAACTGTTTCTTTTTTAACATTCCCAGAAAGGCATGTTTTAGACCCCTCAGGATGGTGGGTTTTGATGTTTTTGTCATGGCTTGTACAAATATTTAATGATTTAGAGGTCTCTACACTGCTACTGTGTTTCTCGTTTGATTTCCCACAATTTCCTACTTGCATAGAAAGTTTACTGACCCTCATGTATTGAGAATCACATGGTATATTTTTCCCATAGTTTTTCTTTGAAGCTTTGATGCCTGTTGTTTCTCTATGCTTCTGCCTTTGTAAATACTCCTGTGATAAAACTCTATTATTTTTAGATGAACTATTCTTGGAGCATGAGGACTTAACACTTGATATTATCTTTTCTTTAACTTTGGCTCTTTCATCTGGGTTTGACAGAAAATTACAAATTTTAAATATACTACCTCCATTTTTCTTCTCCTCTTGTTTATTATACTTCATCCTTTTAATCTCTGAATCAGGTATGCTCCCATCACCTGACTTCCTTTTTTCTGAAACTTTGTTTTCAGAGTCACCTGCTTTCAATTTTCTCTTTTCTGGCAATACTGGTTGTCCCAAAGAACCATTCTTCTTATGCAGATCTTTATTTGTCAAGAAACCAGTCTTTGCCTTTAGTGGATAGGAGTTTTGGGCTACGGACTTCCTCTTCAAGCTCTCTTGAGAAAACTTTGTTTTATTATTAGATTGAAAAGTTACCTCGTGAAATTTCAGTTTTTCTTTCCTTTTGTGACATTGCAAGGAATGTAGTTTTTTATCACCTTTAGATAAAGGTTGACTGGATAATTCTTGTTGTGTCCTTTGTGGGCTGTTTTTTGTTTTAGATGTCTCTTTTATATTTTTGCCTTGTTCTATTTCAGGAAAATGGTTTTTCTCATCTGGAAAATTCAGAGCAATCTTTGGACTGTTATTTGGAGGACTATTAAATCCTGTAGGAACATCTCTATCAGAGGCACTCTCTCCTTGCTTACAACTGTTGGTCTCCAAAGAACAGTTATCTTTACCTTTTTCTACCTTTGAAGTAGAGTTCTTGATGGAATTACACTGGCATTGTGGTACTCCTTCATATTCCATAGCAAGCCACCCCAATGCACAGCAACGCACATCATCCTTCTCTGAATCCACTATAGAATTACAACTTTCTCCATCTGTATGTACTTGTGGGTCACACTGGCTGCCTTCTTTTGTGACAGGGTTTTCTTTCTGAGATTCTGATGTGTCTGCCTCATAGGGTTGATCATCCTGTTCAGGAAATAATTCTTTCATTTGCTCTGAGTTTAATATTGTAATTTTAATTTGGTCTGTTGAGTCTTTGGAGTCACTGCTGGTTTTATCACTAAATTGATCTTTTGAGACTTGATCAGTTATTTGTCGTGCCACATAACCTCCACATTTGAGCACAGCTTCAATACCATAGGGAAACTCTTTTAAAAGTTCCGACAGCTGATCATTTGGGTATAAGGTGGATATCTTATCATCGAGAATCTCATTTCTTGTAGGATCCTGGGCAGTATAATTGCAGGACACATCAGTTCCCTGAGTGTTACTCTCCTGCTGAATAGCAGCTGATAAACACATTCCCATAGCTGTGCTTTCTTTTTGAGTGGTATGCTCCAAATCGCTTTCCTCCATTTCTGAATTTGCTTCAACGTTCTTCAAAAATGAGGATTCCAGAGGTTGTAATGACTTTGACTGATCAAGTATTTCATGTGAAACATCTGTGCACTGTACAAAATTATCTTTTTGAAAACCACAGTCTTTATTTTTATTGATGTTGTCTAACGGTTCCTTTTGCTGTCTACTACCAATCACTTGCAGATTGAGCAGAGAAGATTTCTGTGGTTCAACCATTTTCATAGGTGAGTTGAAAATTTCTGCTATTTGGGAATTATAAGAGGTATCACCTTCAACAAGAGAACATATATTGTCAATCTGTAACAAATCACTACTCACAATATCACTGTCCCTTGATTTAGAGGAGGCTTGCTGATCACTCACAAGACAGTGAATATCTGTACCTTCTGAACTACCATTAGTTGACTCACTTTGCTTTTCCTTCTGAATTAGTGGTAAAAGTTTGGTGTTTGTTGGTGTGCTTGCAACTGGTTCATTAACTTTCAAAGCAGCAGTAAGTCTTGTATTTTCTGCCAAATGATTCTGTAAGCTACAAACACTGCCTTCTTTAATAACTGGATACATTGCTTCAGGTAAAGCTTTAAACGTTATTCCTTTGACAGGCAATGTTTTGACATCTGAAAGAATTAAAGGGGACACTACAGCAATCTGAAGTTCTGTTCCCTTTGTAATAGTTGCACCTGAAGACTCATAATTCTGCACTACCACTGGCAGAGTTGTTACTTGTGAGCAGTTTACCATCTTATTCTGAGGATTTCCCAAAACTGAAAAGGGACTCTTATCACAGACTTCTACAGGCTTTGAAATTCCAACTGCTGTTCTGTTTGTTGTTGACTCATTACACTGTCTTTTTTCTGTAGGTTCTGAAGGTTGCTTTTTCCACAGAGAAAGACATGTTGCTAGCAATTCCATAGAACATTCACTGTCACTTTTTGGAGTTATTCCATTTGCTGAGGATTTAGGCTCAAAGCAAAGAGAACTGTCTGAAATCTTGGCTTTTATATTGCAAGTACTTGGAGTTTCCTTGGTCTTCAAGTTCAGGTGGTTGTCAGTGCTTTTGTTACTGGGATTCATTTCAAAACTGTATGATTTTGAATCCTCGATAGTTTCACAACCATCTTTTAATAACTTCCTCCTAATTTTATCTCCATGTGCAAGGAGATTGAGAAGTAGCCTATTTTTATTTAGATGTTTTGAAGCATATTCCTCAAAGGCCATAGACTGAGGAACAGAAGTTGTTTCAGAATTTGTCTGCACATTTTCTTCAACATTGACTAAATTTCCTGATGAAAACTGGGTGTTATTTAATGTTGCAGGAGTACTCTCAACTGTTGATGTCTTCAAAGAAGTCGTAACAACTAAATTTCCTGATGAACACTGGGTGTTATTTAATGTTGCATGAGTACTCTCAACCGTTGATGTCTTCAAAGAAGTAGTAACTTTCAAATCATGTAACTGGTCTGGCACCTTTTCTGAACACATAGAATTCATTAAAATAGAATTGACCTGGTTAAAATTTCTGCAATTGGTGTCCAAGGTACTATGTGTTCTATTAGCTTCTTCTGCAGTTTCCATTATTGTTGGTTGTTTATCCTCTGCAGTCTCTGGAGTGATTAGGGTTACCTGTGGTCCAGACTGGATTTTGGCAGTTTGTTTCAGAGACAGTTCAGAATTTTGAGCCGATTGATTATACAAGTTATTAGTTGATTTAATACAACCTGCTGCCATCAAAATATTTTTATCAATTTTAACTTTCCTTGCCAGTTCAGAAAATTTTTTTTTCATTTCTACTAATGTTTTAATATCCCTCACTAACTTTTCTTTTGTGGCACTTGTGTCCAGTACTTGATTTGAAGTTAGACTGCAAGAATCTACTCTTTCTTCTTGATTATTTCGAGCAAGAATCTGAACACCATCCACAGAAAGTTTAATGGGGTCATTAAAAGGCTGACTGACATTAGTGTTTACTTTCAAGTCACAGAAATCTCCAATTGTACTGACATTTTCATTGATGTTTTGCTTTTGAAAGCCTCTGCAAAAGTCTTTTCTTATTTCAGATATGTGTGCTTCTTGACTCTGAGAAACATCTATAGAAGAGTGGTTAATAACAGGCTGAGTATTTTGCAAAGGCTGGCTTGCATATCTACAATCATAAGGAGGAGGAGGTCTTTTGTCAATCTGAGGAACTGCATATTGATAGGACTGTACAGTTGCAGGCTGCTTTGTATATGAAGTCAGTGCAGAATTCGGAGGATATCTATTCTTAACTTGTAATGGTACAGATGGTGTAAGATTTTGTTTTCGAAGAGTAGGATTTTGTAAAAAGCTTTGTGATGGATAACTGTATTGTCTTGGAAGTGGTCTGTAATCTGGATAAGTCAGTCCACTGGCTGTATACTGTTGTACCCAGTTACCCTGTCGCTCTGATAAAGATGAGTTAAGTCTCTGGTTTCCTTGATAAGCTATAGGAACTCTTACAGAATTAGAAGGGATCACCTGTCCTTGCATTGAATAGGTATCTGATGTTACAAATTGATGCTGTAGTGCATTTACATTGGGTATATTAGTTCTAAACCCAGTTTGTTGAGATATTGTTGCGCCTGTATGAGAAAACATAGAATTCCTCACTGGTGAGTCCAACCATGTATTTTGTGCAACTCCTGAAGACATTCGCAAACTATGATTTAGTTGTGTGGGTCCTCTCATATTTGCATATGTTCTTCTTTCTACTGAACTGTGTGAGGCCACAAGTGTCCCACTACGCATATCAGACACTGAGATTTGTTGAGGAGTCCTGTAATTTCCGATGTTGTGCAGTGGCTGTGAAACTGGGTTTGCATTATTGAGAAACATACATACTGGTTGGTTATTTCCAGGAGAGTTTAAAAAACCTTGAGATGGTGTATTATTTATTAAAGTCGTCTCCAAAAAAGATGACTGGTTTTTAGGATACAACGGTGGTAAGGTGACACTCTCTGGTTTTGAATTCCAATTCATTGTTGATTTGATGTAGTAGAGGTGTATTAAACGTCAGTTTTTTTAATGAAAGGAAATCTGAAAGAAATAAAGATCTTTTATTACAAAGCTGTTTTGCCTGGACAGAACTTCCAAAAAAAAAATTAGTTTACCTTGACACCAATGCTGACTATATCTATCCTAATTCCTAACACCTCAGACTAGACAAATCCTCATCTTTAATTTGGGAAAGTAGAACAGTAAAGGACGATGTAACAATACATAAAGCAAATATTGATAATATTTCTGGGATGTTTAACAGGAATTCCTTCTACACTATACCATTAGATTTTCTTTGTTAAGTTTAAGGGATGATTACTTTCTGCCTTTATTATAAGTAGCTCTTTGTTCTAAGTAACCCATGTTAACTACTAAAAAAAGATTTAAATACTACTGTCTACCCCTCGTGGCTATACTCCCTAAGTATATGTCAACTATTAACAATATCTTTCAGAAAATTTCTATACATAAAAAACACAAATAAATAAAAATCTCATCTTTTAAACAAAAGAATTCCTACCACAGTCTACAGTTTGCCTAATTTTCATCACTATACCTAAGATAACTTATCATTTCACTACACATATATCCAATCTACCTCACTGTCTGCATAACATTATACTTTATAGGTATATCACAATTTAACTAGTCTGATATTGACCAAATGCAGCCATACCTAGTAAATTTATTGTGCTTTGCTTTAGTGCTTTACAAATGGAAGGCAAGAGGCTACACCAGCAAAAAAAGGCTCTAACTCTCTTTATTGTTATAGTCACTTTACTACAGTGGTATAGAACTGAACCCACAGGTAGGCCTATATTAGGTTTTTCTCATTTTTACACTTCAACTATCACACTAGACATTCCTGTATTTATGCTTTTATATTTCTGCTAAATGTTTCTGAAATTTCCTAGAACTAAAAGCAATGTGACAAAGGGCAGTGAAATTATTTTCATAAACAGTAAAAAAACTGCCTTTACAAAAAGGCTGAAATAAGTTACACCCCCATCAAGTCTAACAACAGACAAATCTATAACCATAGTAAATGATAGGGGAAAGACAAGGTAAAATAAAAATGAAACAAACTTGACTTAGGCCCCGTCAGGTAGCTTAGTAGGTAAGGGCATCATCCATATACAAGATTGGGCGCTTGATCCCCTATCAGGGCACATACAAGAATCAACCAATGAATGCAGAGACAGGTGGAACAACAAATTGATGTTTCTCTCTCCTTCACATTAATAAAAAAGCCCTAGCCATGTGGCTCAGTTGATTGGAGCATCTTGCCATACACCAGTCACGGGTTTGATCCCCGCCTGGTCAGGGTGCATACAGGAGGCAAACAATGTTTCTCTCTCTCTCAAATCAATAACAAAAACATATCTCCTGGTGAGGATTAAAATTAATTTTTAAAAATGTTTAAACAAATGTGACTTAAACATATTAATAGTACACCAAACAACTTCAGAATATACACACTTCCCAAATGCACATGAATTTTTACCAATACTGACGATATGGCTAGGCCACAAGCAAATCTCAAATTTCAAAGGATTAAAATAATTCAAATTCACAGAGAAATTAATCTAGAAAGTATAAAGATAACTAGAAAATTTCAAAATAATTGAGAAATAAGGAATGCACATTCAACTTGAGCACAGAGAGAGGTCTCTGGTTTTTCTTCCTCTTAGAACATCACCAGTCCTATTGGATTAAGGATCCACCATCCCTAGGTTCACATTAAGACCTGAAGACAATTTATAGGATTAAACAGATTTACTGAAAATATTTAAAAAACTGGAAAATAATCACATCACAAGAAGTGAGAATTTTAGGTGAACCACAGAAATAAAAGACAGTGAAATAAAGAATATCATGACAAAATACAGAGCCTTCAACAAGCCACAAGTTGATTATCTAAAAAAACATAAAAATCATTAAGCCTCTGTTCTGACAACACTGATTCAAAAAACAAACAAACCAAAAAAAAAAACAAAAAAAAAAACCTCACTATATGAAGGAAGCTATCACTAAACCCAACAGATGTTAAAATGGTAACTACTTATTTTAAGTAACTTTACTCCAATATATTTAAAATTTAGATGGAATGAAAAAATTCCTTGAAAAACACACCTATGACTGACATCTCTCTTTAAAGAAATTTAATATCTTTTCACAAAGAAAATGTCAAGCCCATATGGCTTCACTGAAGCATTCTACCAATCATTTATAGAAGAAATGATTTAATATAACTTCTTTTAAAGGACAAAAGAGGGATATACTTGACAGCTCATTTACTGAATCTAAAGAAGCTGAAAACAAGGAAAATTAAGAAGCCAATCTCCATCAGTGAGATAGAGACAAAAATCCTAAATAAAATGTTAGCAAACCAAATGGGGTGATATATGAAAAGATAACATAATTAAATTAGGCTTCTTTTAGGAATACAAAGTTTGCCATTTGAAAATTAACCAAATTACATTACAAATACTTTTTAAAATCATGATCATTTCAATAGATGGAAGAACTTTTGATAAAATTCAATACCCATTCATTAAAAGAAAAATTGTACCAAACCAAAAATAGATTTTCAATTTGATAAAATGGTAACTTCAAAACTTTATATGCCAATAAGACAAAGATGTCACTATCACCCCATCATTGTACCAGATAGCCTAGAAAAGAAGAGCTAGGTAGAAAAACGTAAAGCTGACTATTCATAGAGGTAATATAGAAAATCTTGTTCTTTAGACCTTTTAGGCCACCAATTCTCAACATTTTTCATTTTGTGGTACTCGTTACTAAAATTAAACTCATTACTAAAATTCCTCAGCACACCAAAAACATATTTCTTGATGATCTGACAAGTAATAGGTATAATTTTGATTCATTCACATGGGACTACTGTTGTGTTGGCTGTTATCACTTTTTTATTTGACAATCTGAGGGAAAAGAGATCAGTGCCCCTGACAAAATACGAATCAGGAATTGCACACATTTTTAAAAATCTTGCAGCACACCAATGTACCTGTTGTGACATACCAGTTGAAAATCAATCACTGTTTTAGAGTAGAAAGTTGTAATTTATTAAAATCCCTGAAACAAGGTCAATATACAAAAATACCAGCAGTAATTAGGAAAAAATATCATTTTCACTATCATAAAACAGCAAATGCTTAGAAAATGTAGATGTACAAGACCTCTGATTAGAATGAAAGACTTATGTGCAAGGATATGATCTTTAAATATCTGAAGACAAATAAGGATATCAATGATCTCAAAACTTATCTATAGATTCAATGCAATCCAAGTAAAATTATCAAGAGATTTATTTTGGTGGAAATTTACAAACTGAGTGTAAAATGTACATGGACATGTAAATTAGACAGAATTAGTAACAAAGACCAACTTTCCTATGTACAGAATGTGAATTAGGACACAGTTGGATGGCCAAATGTTTGTAGTTTATTCACTAACTTAAGGAAAACAAGATTGAAGGCATCCACTTTTATTTATTTATTTGTTTATTTTATTTTTAGAGAGAGGGGAAAGGAGGAGAGGAAGAGAAATATCACTGTGTGGTTGCTTCTCACTCGCGCTCCCAACTGGGGACCTGACGTGCAACCTAGTCATGTGCCCTGACTGGGAATCGAACCAGCGACACTTGGCTCGCAGGCCGACGCTCAATCCACTGAGCCACAGCAGCCAGGGGCTGAAGGCATCCACTTTTAAAAATTACAAACAAGTCCTAATAAGAAATATCTACAGACTCCTCCTCTTATGCCTTCTCCTAGGAAAGCTCCTTAATAAGACAACTTATTGACCAGGTAGAAGTATAACTCAAAATAAAAAGCAGCACCTTAAAGAGTTATTGATGCCTAATAAATTCCCCCTTATGTGAATTTGGGGGGTGGGAGTCCATTATGAACTGAACTGTGTCCCCCCAAAATTCATGACTGAAGCCCTAACCCTCTGACTGTGACTGCATTTGGAGATAGGTTCTTCAGTATGATTATTAAAGTTAAATGGGATCCTAAGAGTGAGTCCCTAACCCATCAGGATTGGTGTCCTTAAAAGAGAAACACCAGGTGTATGCGCACACAAGGAAAGATATGAGGTTACACAGAGAAGGTGGCTATCTGCAAGCTAAGAGAGGTCTCAGAAGAAACCAAACACATTATCTTAGACTTCAAGACTCCAGAACTGCAAAAAATAAATATGTTGTTTAAGCCACCTAGCTGTGGTTTATTTTGTGAGGGCATATGGGTAGGAAGAGAAATGAACTTTATGAGTAATTTGGTTCTCCTCCATTCTCTCTCCTTTGTGGACAAAGATGACATTGAAGCCTGAAAAAGCACCCCTGAACAACCTAAATTAGAGGGAGAGTTAAGTGTTCTAACTCTTTTTCTGATTGAAGAGTCTCTACTTTTGGATATAATGTGTTCTTAAGAGTTTTTGAGGTTAACAGAGATTACCAGGAACAGATTTCCAGTCTATCATTTTAATTTCTCTTAGAAAAATAAACTATTTTGCCCCCAAATTTCCACCCTGCCTGCCCCCTTATCACTCCTCACCTGCGACAACAGTGGCATTCACCTGACAAAACCCTAGCTGTGGCTGAACTTATGAATCTCCTCTGCATAGGAGTAGCCCAAGTTTCCTGGAAGGAAAAAAAAATCGTTTAAGCCAGCAGACTGATTCCCCCACCATCAAAACTGTAAGACATACATCCTTGTAATCTGCATTTACAGTGACCGAGCTGACCTTTCTCCTATCAAATCTCTACATTTAAAATCCTACTTGCCCTTTCCTTTATTTCCAGTATAAACTTGTCTCTATTGAATTAAGTTACTCAGACATGTGGGTGTGCACATATACACACAGACTCTAGGGTTTCCAGTATTCAAAAACACAAAAAGCCGTGACTGGTGTGGCTCAGTGGATTGGGTGTCGTCCTGCAAACCGAAAGGCTGCTGGTTCGATTCCTAGTCAGAGTACATGCCTGGGTTGCAGGCATGTGAGAGGCAACCAATCAATGTTTCTCTCCCTTTCTCCCCTCCCTCATCTTCTATAAATAAATAAATAAATAAATAAATAAATAAATAAATAAATAATCTTAAAAAAAAAAAAAACAAAACCAACCCACAAGTAACTTCACTGGGCCCCACATTCCTCAACTCTCCACCCCACACCAGTAAGTCTTTCAGCATGGTTAAAAATGACAAATATAATAAATCAGATTTTAAATGCTTAACACTTTTACAAGAAGAATTAAAAATAACTTTTGAAGTAATTTGTTCTTCCACAAAATAATGGAAAAAAGAATTAAAGAGATTAAAATGCTAACTACATTAGAAAATATTTACTTAAGACCTGGCTGATGTGGCTTTCAGTTGGCTGATGCATTATCCTGTGGACCAGAAGGTCCTGGGGTCAATTCCTGGCCAAGGTACATGCCTAGGTTTTCAGTTCACTCTCCAGAAGGGGCATGTGTGAAAGTCAACTGACTTATGTTTCTGTCTCCCTACATTTCTCTCTCTCCAAAATCAATAAGCATTGTCCTTGGGTGAGGTTAAAAAAAAAATTCACTTAACACAAAAGAAAACAGCCCTGACAGGTGTGGCTCAGTGGGTTGGGCATCATTCTACAAAGGTCACCATATGATTCTCAAGTCAGGTCACATGCCTGGGCTGCAGGCCAGCCCCCCCCCCACCTCCCTCCCTCCCTTGGGGGCACGTGAGAAACAGCCTATTGATGTTTCTCTTGCCAATAGATGTTTCTCTCCTTCTCTTTCTCCCTCCTTTCCCCTCTTTCTAAAAATAAATAAAAATCTTTTAAAAAATCCAGAAGAAAACAGTGAGAGGGGACTTCAGGTCAAGATGTCAGAATAGGTAAATGTGGTGGTACTCACCTCCTCCTACAACCACACCAAAATTACAACTAAATTACATAAAACAATCATTCAGAACAGCCTGAAATATGGTTGAAGTCCTACAACTACAAAATTAAAGACAAAGCCACATCAATGCTGACAGAAGGGGCAGACACATAGAAGGGGTGGTCCCACACCCATGTGTGGCAAATAAAAATCGGGAGGGAGATCTCAGCTATGCAGATCCCTGCTAGAGAAGTGAGGTTCCCAGCCTCACAGCCCAGGACTCACGTGCCAAGAAAAGAAATACCCATAGCTTCTGGCTATAAAAACCAGCCAAGATTGAGGCTGATAGAAACGGAGGATTCTGGAGTCCCAGCCAGTTCATAATAAAGGGCCCATGCACGGATTTACATGAGCTCCCTCTGAGCTCAAGCCACCAAGAAAAAAAAAAAAAAAACAATTATAAACATATACATAACATAGCATTAAAATACAAGAAGCAAAAACATAAACAAGGATGAAATCAGCCATTGATGAGTCCAAAACTTCAATTCCCCACTTGCAACAAACCGGCAGAAAAACCAGTAAAAATATAGAAGTTTTGAACACATTATATACTCCATTTGTTTCCAGTGGGGGTTAAAAGAAAAACTATTTTGTAGGTCAGTGAATAATTGCCCACTGGTTGCCTTGTATGTTTAAGACTCTATCCTCTGGCTGGATCCAACAGTCCAAGTAATCTTCTCAAGTGGTGAAAGGATCCACAAGCAGCCCAGCAATGGCAGCTAGTGCCATCAAACCATCAAAGCACTGGATTCTTATATTGTGTTGTGGGAAACTCTCCCAGGAACATTCTTGCTATGACTAGAGGTAAATTAGTCAAACTTAAATGATGCACAAAGTTTGGCTCTACTAAACTACCTCTGATCTGGCTATAAGTTTTACAGTTCACAGAATATATGGATGCAAATAAGATGTGGTGGCCCTCATTGGGAGGCAAGCATCTCTTGTAAGTTGACACTGATAAAGTGGTGTGGCCCAAACGGGAAATTCAGAGGCATAATACATACTACTAATTCTAAGAGAGAATCCATGGTGCTTTGTGTGTCCTCATCAAAAATTTTTAAATTTTTATTTAAAAAAAATTTGCATCCTAAAAATACACAAAGTCTATCTTTAGGTCTGACAGTTTCAGCACTTTAATCTTGTATATTATTACGCTTGCTTCCTATGAGAAAGCTGTAAATAAAACAAGCACTAAAAACCCAAAGTATAGGAAGTTGTGAATAGCGATTGTGGCCTGCAGAATTCAAATTAAGTGTGAAGGAGGAAAAAACAGGAATGGAATAGCTGGTATAAATCGAGACTAAATCTACTATAAACCTAACGACATATGTAGATTTTCACGTAAAAATTTCATAAGACCTCACTAAACTTAAGGAAAAAATCTGTGAAATATTTTTTCCATTTTAAAGTATTATATATCCATGCAGAGCAAAGAATGTAGTTTAACTGAAAAATTGTCAGCCCAGCAGTTTCCTTTATTTCTAAGTCAGCCTTATTACAAAATTGACAAAGCAAAAAATAACATAAAATCATACCTTTGAGGAATAATTAACAATATCTACCTTGCCCTTGCCAGGTACCTTAGTTGGTGAGAGTTGTCCCAATGTGCCAAGGTTATAGGTTCGATCCCCAGTTAGGGCACATACAAGATCAACCAAGCAGAGTGTAAGCAAGTGGAGCAAGTCAAGGATTCTCTGTCTCTCTCAAACAAAACTACAAAAACAACAAAAAAACAACTTTATTAATATTTATCTTAAAACAATCATGCACAAGTACATACACCTATGAACAGAACTCTATGAAAATGGACCTGTCTTATTATATTTATTATATATACATAAACAGATAGATAGGTTGATAAAGATATATAGTTGGGCATGGCAAACTTGCTATAGGAAAGATGAAGTATTAAGAAATAGAGCATGAAAGGACAAACTGTGCCATATAAAAATTGTTTCAGGGCTTTCAGCCAAGATGGAGGCATAGGAAGACACGCTTTGCCTCTTTGCACAACCATAAGAAAGATCACAACTGATCTCAAAACAAAAAAATGGTAACTGCCAGAAAAACAAACTGTATAAAAATCCGACAACCAAGTATTTAAGGACCTACAACCAAGATTACTCTATCCAGCAAATCTATCATTTGGAATGGAAGGGCAGATAAAGTACCTCCCAGACAAGGTAAAGCTAAAAAAACCCAAAGCAAACAACTAAAACAGGAACAGAATCATAGGCATGGAGATCATATGGAAGGTTATCAGTGGGGAGAAGGAGGAGAACAGGGGAAGAAATACAGGGATTAAGAAACATAATTGGTAGGTAAAAAATAGACAGGGAGATGTTAAGAATAGTAAAGGAAATGGAGAAGCCAAAGAACTTATATGCACAACCCATGCACATGAACTAATGGGGTGGGGGTGGGGTTGCTGAAAGGAAGGAGGATACCAGGTGGAAGGGGGGGCAAACGGAAAAAAAAAAACTGGGACAACTGTAATAGCATAATCAAAGAAATATACTTTAAAAAAAAAATTGTAAGCCCTGGCTGCTATGGCTCAGTGGATTGAGCGTCGGCCTGCGAACCAAGTGTCACTGGTTTGATTCCCAGTCAGGGCACATGACTAGGCTGCACATCAGGTCCCCAATTGGGGGCACGAGTGAGAGGCAACCACACCGTGATGTTTCTCTCCCTCTTTCTCCTTTCCCCTCTAAAAATAAAATAAATGAACAAATAAATAATTTTTTTAAAAAAAGAATAAAAAGAATAGTTTTATATACAAGTAAGACCATTACGTCAAAGAAACTACAACGTTATTAGACTGAAAGTGCTATGAACAGCCAAGATGACAGGCATTAAAAAAAAAAAAGACTGTCTCAGGGCTACACAAAACACAAAGATGCGAATCTAGACAGCATCCAGTAGGCTTCAATAAATGTCTGTTGAATGAATAAATATTATCTGTAATTGCTGAACACCAAATTAAAGAAGTCCCTATTTAAACTTATAGATAGGAAAAAGTCCTACCTCTCCCTGCTTCACATCTATGCCAACCATGATTTCATTTGTATTTCAGTACCCCTAAAATACTTCTTAAAAATATATATATACACACACACATATATATACATACATATATACTTGAGTGTTATGTATATCACATGTGTATAAATATATATATACACACACATATGATATAATACTTTTCTCATAACTAAAAAAAAACAAAAACTCTGTTCTGGGCTTTTTTAAAAATAATTTATTTGTTTGTTTATTTATTTTTAGAAAGAGGAAAGAGAAGGAGAGAAACATCACTGTGTGGTTGCCTCTCACTGGCACCCCCAACTGGGGACCTGACATGCAACCTTGTTATGTGCCCTGACTGGGAATTGAACCAGCGACACTTGGTTCGCAGGCTGACACTCAATCCACTGAGCCACACCAGCCAGGGTTTTGTTCTGGGCATTTTTAATGGAAACTTTTCATTACGGCTTTAAGTTCCATATCTAATGTGTTCCGCTAGCCAAAGTGTACTTGGAGAGTATCTAATAATGTGATTAAACTGAGGAAAGCCAGCATTTTTAATTAAAAAAAAAAAAAAATTAAATTTGTATTGGGAAAAGCTATATAAAGAGGAAAGCCAGATGGCATCTGCCGGGGGGCTTACATACAAGCCCTACTGTTCAGGTGGCCTGTGACTCAGCCTAGAAGAACTTGCAAATGAGTCTTGCCAACGCCAGCAGCTGCATGCAGTTCCTGGTGGCCAGGTCACAGGCTCCTGAGAACAAAGGGGTCCTAAGAGACAGTGTCTCCTTTCCCATAGTGATAACATCTGAAGTGGAACGGACCCTTGTCACTTATTACCTTGCTTTGTAGTTTTTAGATAAAATGTAGTTTAGTATTGTAGTCATAATAGTTTAATGTTTAATCTATCCGCAGAAGCTATGTTGCTCCTTAATCACGTAAGGAATGTATTCTATACACATACATCCTATTGGTTCTATTTTTAGTAACTTCTGTAACCCAATAAAAGGAACAGTTGGACTGCCAGTCTTCGCTGATAGCCTGAGCGAGCTACGGCCCTCCGTTCGTTGCTGATCATTCTGCCTGCTGGTATTGCCTCTGCATCTCCGTTCCACAAACTACTACAACACTATAGATACTTATAAACAAAAAATATCAGCAAAACCACAAACACCAATACTCCTGTGTAAAAGCCATTTTTCAGGAATTCCAGAAGTATTACAATTTATTGAACCTATTCTAGCTCAGTCATAGAAGAAATTAGGTTATCAGTCCCTGAAATAAGCTTTGAAATATGGATTATTCTAAATTTTACATTGTTTATAATAATTATTTATAAATAACTATAAATAATAGCTAACATTTGAGAATTTACTGTATGTTAAGAACTGTGCTGAATGGCCTAAATACATCACATTTAATTGTCACAATGTGAATGAAGTTAAGCAATTTTCCCTAAGCAATAGCACCATGGCTAGCAGGGCTAGAAGTCCTACTATCACAGCTGTCAAGTTGGTTCTCCATACTGTCATACAGTTAAAAAGGAGACAAGACCAAATGTATTCATATACAAGTATTCATATACAATTTATTAAACAGCAAAACCAACATCAGTGTCCCCAGTCTGGGAGGTTGTACTGAGGCAGATAAGAACAGAGGTTGCTGAGGAGCCATTTTATAGCCTACAGCTGTACTCCAAAGAGGAAGGGAGATGGTAAAGTCCTACGCTCAGATGAAACTAGGGAGACACACAAGAAACAACTTTGTGGCTATATCTCACAAGGCTGCATATCAGCATTTGTTCTGGGAGGATTTACAGGGTGTCCTGCCAAGATGTGGGTCAGACTGAGGTTAAATGTGAAGCCTAATGGAAGACAAGGTCATTGGGGCACCATGGTGAAGCTGTTCACCTACAACTCTAAGTCTTTCTGGGGAGTGGGATACAGTACTTTTCCTGACTGATAAATCCAAGTACTGCATGGGGTATTGGCAATCACATATATCCCACCATGACTGGCCAGAACGCAGTCGAGAGCAATGCAACTATCAGTCTGGCTAGAAAGTTTACACTACAGGTAACCATTAAACAACGTAACACACTGGTCAGGGGAACTGACTACTCCCACCGACCCACCACAGTTGAAAATCCAAGTATAACTTTTGACTCCCTCAAAACTTAACTTCCTATAGCCTACTGCTCACTGAAAGCCTTAATAGTTCTGCCTAACTCATTTTGGAGACCTCCCCAGGTACCCACCTCAAGAAAGTACAACCCATTAGAGGGTTGGGGATGTCAAACAGTAAACATCTGACAACTGCCTCGAGTACGGAATTAGTATTTTGCAGGCAAGTAGTCTACATAAGATGCAGTATTCTTTGGGGGTACAAACTTTATTAGGAGTGTAAATATCACTTATTAAGATAGGAATGAGCCAATTTTGTGCCTCCTAAGTAGAAAAAAACAGACCAGTCCCATGAAACAGGCTTAAAGGTCTCTGAAGAAAAGTGATAAAACTGTTAATTCTTGTTAGTTACCCGTCATTATGAACCACATTCCAGTGCTTACTCTGGCTGTCCCAGGTTCTGTTGAGAGGATTGTTAAGAACCTCAATAGAGGCATTTTTTTGGAATAGGTTAATATCAAGACTTTTATAAAACTGAAGGTTGAGATTAATGATACAAGGGGACCCCAAGTACCAGAAGAGACCTACAGGACAGAATTTACTCGTCAACAAGATCAGGTAAGGGATGACAGATCCAGCAATCAGTTAAATTCAGAGCCATAATTATAGCCTAGGAAATACATACAAGAATGGTTCTGCTTTCCCTTAATCAGAAACCACAGGAAATCATGACTAATAAGATGAGGTATTCAGGCCTTCGCCCAAGGACACAATTCCCAAGGACATCCACTCTTAAAGTCAGTAACTGCTGAAAGTTACTAAGTGTCCTTAAATTAAGATCTTCCATTGGCCAGCAGTATGCTGAGGATGGTGGCAAAACCAGGGATAAATTATAGAGTAATGGTTTCTGTTCCCACTACTTGATAGCTATCCACCCCCCCAGGTCTATTATCTTCCTTCTCCAACAGAGGAACTACGCAAGTTCTGCTGGGTAAGAAGGGACAGCAATAACTCAGCTGTGAAACTGACTGATGCCATGCTCCAAGCCACCCTAGCCACAACACACTTTGTCCAGTGACATGACATGGTCATGTGGAAGGAAAATGTAAAAACTGACAGAAATTGTGGCAGTGAATCTTTAGGGCCATAATGAAGCAGTCACCTACCTGAGATGATTTTCTATCACCCAATAAACACTTTTCAACTACTTCAACTAAAACTACATGTGGCAAAAAGCAGAGAGGAGAATCCAACTTTCTGTTAAGCCGGACATTAGAGATTTGTAAATATACAAAACAATGCTATTCTTTTCACTATTTTGGAAAATATTTATATTAACATGTAAGGAGGATTCATTGTATTTCTAAATAAAGTAATTTTTAAAAATTTCTCAGTTTTACTTTCTAATGTCGTAAATGTTATTGTAACCTACATAAATGTGCTTTAGAGTCCTAAAGACCTTTTTTTTTTTTTTTTTTTAAGATTTTATTTATTTAATTTTAGAGAGAAGGGAAGGGAGAGAGGGAGAGAAACATCAACGTGTGGTTGCCTCTTGTGCGCCCCCAACTAAGGACCTGGCCCGCAACCCAGACATGTGCCCTGACTGGGAATCAAAACGGCAACCCTTTGGTTCACAGGCCAGCACCCAATCCACTGAGCCACATCAGCCAGGGCCTGGAGATTTTTTAACATATATGAATTATTCTTGAGATCATGTGTCCCTGTAGTCTGTAGCTGCAGAAAAAGCATGTCCATGCAATCCTCATGGAGGGAGAAGCTGTAAGTATACATCTGACCTCTATGAAATTTGCCTATGCAGTTTTCCCCCATTGGTCCTATATTATGTCCTTTGTTGTCATAAAGTTTCGCAGAGAGACTACAACAATAGAGAAAAAGTTCAAAATCCCAAGTTGGATCTTTGAAAAGATCAAAGAAACTGATAAACCTTTAGTTAGATTGACCAAGGAAAAAACACTCAAATTACTAAACAATAAAATGGGGATAGTACTATCAACCTTGTATTTTAAAAATACTATGAATAATTGTAGGCTAATATGTTTAATAATTTGGATAAAAAAGTCAAACTCCCTGTGATATTATAATTTATATTAAAAAATATATACAGCAAGTCTTCAAATAATATTGTTTTGTTGTAACACTGATAAGGTGCCTTAGAAAATTTAACTCTTGTCTATACCAATTAACCTTTGCTAAAACTGGTTTTATCACAGTCATTTCGCTTAAACTCTATCAATAATGTTCAGTTTGGATTTAGTTTGGATATTTGGCCTTCACCCTCATTTCTGGCACAGATTCCTAAAACTAGTAAAGGTTTCTTTTCATTTAATGAATCATGACTGTTAAAAAACCTCCATAAAACCCCAAAAGGACAGGGTTCAGAGAGCTTCAGGGTTGGTAAACACATGGAAATCTGGGAAGAATGGCATGCTAAGAGAGGTCATGAAAGCCCCTTCCCACATACCTCACTCTTTGCATCTCTTCCACCTGGCTGTTGATTCATAACCTTTGTAATAAACCAGTAATCAAGTCAAGTAAAATGTCTGAGTTCTGTAAGCTGCCCTAGAAAATTAATTGAACCCAGAGAAGGGGGTCTTGAAAACCTTTATAAATCTATAGCTGGTCAGTCAGAGGGAAGTACAGGTAACAACCTGGACTTGCAACTAGCATTGAAGTCCAAGCAGGGGTTCCTGGGAACCTGCAATCTATAGCCAGTGGGTCAGAAGCACAAGTAACAAATAACTGGCATCCAAATGGTAGGGATTTGGTCTTGTGGGACTCTTCCTTTAATCTGTCCAGAGAACTCCTTGTGTTGGTGAGGGTAATTCCCCTCTATACACACATTGGAATTGTGTGCAAAACCACCAAAGGACCTCCAAAAGACGTATCAACAAAAATGACTTAAGAAGACAGAGGAAATCTAAGCAGAACTAGGAAGAGATTGCATTAAGTAACAGAAACTACTCAGAATAGGCCCTGGTGGCATTCTGGTGAATTATATAAAAAAAAATTTTTAATTTAAAACCAATTCTACACACTCTTCTAAAACATAAAATAAGAGAGAATACTTCCCAACTCAATTCTCTGAGGCCATTATTACCATAATTCCAAAACCAGATATCACAATAAAACTACAGACCAATCTGTTATGAGTATACACGCAAAAATCAACAAAATACTAAAACCAAATACGGCAGCAAATAAAAATATTTATATGCCATGACCAAATGGGAATTATGTCAGAAATGCAAGATGGGTTCCACGTTAAAAAGAAAATCAATGTTATGTAACATATCAGTAGAATAAAGAACAAATCACATGATCATCACAGAAGAAGTCAACATCTAATATGACTGAAATTTAATGCATCTTAAAATCCAACACCCTTTCATAATAAAAATACTGAAACTATAAACAGAAGAAAACTTGGTAAGATACATCTAAAATACCCCACAGTTTTCCTCTAAGACAGGAATAAGACAGTATCTTTTATTGCCAAGTCTATTTACACTGCACTAGAGGTTCTAACCATTGCAGCTGGGCAAAAAGAGTAAGTAAAAGACATCCAGACTGGTAATGAAGAAGTAAAAGTACCTCTACTTGCAGAAAACCTCATTTTGTATATAAAAAAATTGTTAAAGAATCCACTAAAAACCTCACAGAGCTAATAAATTAGTTTGGCTCGGTTGTCTAATACAAGCTCAATATACGAAAACCAAATGTATTTCTATAAAACATTTAATCTAGGAAAAAACCCATGTATAGTAACATCAAAAAGAATAAAAACTTTCAGATAAACTTAACAAAGTAAAAATTTCATACTCTGAATACTATATAAAACATTGCTAAAGAAATTAAAGACCTAAATAACTAGGGATAAGCAAACCCACATTCATAGACTGGAGGATTTAATACTGGTATGGTGGCAATACTCTCCAAATTGACCTACAGATTCAGTGCAACCTTTACCCAAATCCCAGGTCTCTGCAGAAAATGAGAACCAGACCCTAAAATTCAATTTGAAAGAGTAGAGTTGGAGGACTCATACTTCCTAATTTCAAAACTAACTAGTACTGTTAAAGAAGAATCAACAGGCTAAATGTTGGTCACTTTTCTCCCAAGATAGCAAACCAAGGCTGGATTAGTTTCAGCCCCTCCTGGGAGAATTTCTTGATTGCAATTAGTGCAATTAGTGATGCAATCTGCAGGGAAAAAGCGCTCTGCTGCCCTTCCCCCAGTCAGGTGACCTTGCCTAAAACAATCCTTCCTTCTCTTTTGTTAATAACTTTCTTGCCCCAACCAGTTTCCTATAAAATCCTTCCATTTTCCTTTTTAATTTTTCAATTATATTGACATGAAGTATTATTATGTTAATTTTCCACAACTTCCTGGAGCACTTCTCTATTTACTAGATGGAATGCTGCCTAATTCATGAATCTTTCAATAAAGTCAATTAGATCTTAAAATTTATTTGGTTTAATTTTCTTTAACACTATAAAACTACAGTAAATAAGACCACGTGGTACTGACACAGGATAGACATTGACCATACAAATGTCTATTAACTAACAAAAGAATAAAAACAAAATGTGGCATATTTACACAATGTATTATTTGGCAATAAAAAGGAATGTACATACATGTGTCAACATGGATGAACCTTAAAAATACTGTGCGTGGTGAGAGAAGACTAACAAAAGACCACATGATAAGTTCAGAATACACAAATCTAGAGACAAATGAGCTTAACAGCTGCCTAGGAATGAATGGGTTGAAGAAGAAGGAGTGACTGCAAAGGAGTATGGAGATTCTTTTTTTTTAAAGTTTTTTTTATTTTCAGAGGAGAGGAAGAGACGGAAAGAAACATCAATGTGTGGTTGACTCTTGTGTGTCCCCAACTGGGGACCTGGTCCGCAACCCAGGCATGTGCCCTGACTGGGAATCAAACCAGCAACCCTCTGGTTCATAGGCCAGCACTCAATCTACTGAGCTGCACCAGCCAGAGCAGAGATTCTTTTTATGGTAGAGAAAATGTTCTAAAACTAACTGGTGATAAAATGGGCTAACTGAATTACATAAATATGATATATGAATTACTGGTATATCTCTGAGTTTTTTAAAAAAACAACCAAAACCAAAATCCAAACAGCATTTTCATATTAGCACAATGGACAAATGACCAAATGAGAGCCATTGAAATTTAAACTTTTGGTAGAGCAAGCAGACAAAAGGCATGATCTGTTCAAGTTGAAGCTGATTGGATATGTTAACAAAAGGACCATGTGATAAGTACGATAAGCCCAGTGACCAAGGCAGCCTCACAGGATCTGATCCTAAATTCCTAACTGCACAGATCATGGTGGGTGGGTAGTACCGCTTTGGGCCTATGACCTGCTTAGTAAAAGGTATATCTTTGCCTTAAGCAAGCCCTGTCCATTGTTCCTGTCACCTTTGAAAAGCCAGAGTAATCTTTTAAAGATCCCTGGGAGGCATAACCACCCTCAAGGGAGCAGATGATCTTGTTGCCTGTAAACCATCCCTATTTACTGTGAATGTTAACATCCAGTACCCACCAATGTATGTATCTCCCCATTTTACTTTTTATCTATTGGTAGTGACTTTCCCCCTTGCTTTCTCCAGCCTCCATAACCTACCACCAGTGTAAAATCCTTCTTTTCCTTCTATTCCAAATACAGAAGTGCAAAATTGCCATTCTCCACAGCGTTTTCTCAATCCCTTGAGATTTTGCTTCCATGCATGTCCCTCAGTTAGGTTCAAATAAACTCTTGTAACATTATTCTACAGGTTTGGATATTCTTTCATCAACATATATATACCTAGAGATACTAGGGCTACCCAATTAAGGGAGGTGTGCCTGAGAATAAAATCAAAGCTGAAGTCAGCAGAGCTCAAAGAAGTGTCTCAGGTCTTCAAAACTTTATTTCAAATTCAGATGCTAGATCAAGCCAAACCCGAAGGTGGAGCTACAAGACCTTTAAATTATGTGATACAATAAATTTTCTTTTGGAGCATAAAAACAGTAATCTGCTTATGATTTTTTTTTTTAATTTTATAAAAAGGTTTGATTTTAGAGAGAGGGAAAGAAAGAATCATCGATGTGAGAGAAACATCGATAGGTTGCCTCCTGCAGCGGTCCCCAACCTTTTTGACACCAGAGACTGGGTTCCAGAAGACAACTGTGACAATTTTTCCCAGGGGAAGACAATTGTGACAATTTTTCCCAGGTGGAGGACAGAAGGTGGAGCACAAGTAGTAATGGGAGATCTATAGTGGAAAACTTAACACAAAGTCAATAAATTTATTTAAAAGTTAAATTAGCAAACTGAATTTTGTATAATACATGACAGCAGCTAAAATTTATTGAGCACTTACCATGTGCCAGGAGCTGTTCCAAATGTGCTGTATTATAACAACAATCCTATGAGGTAGGTACTACTGTTATCCCCATTTTCCAGATCAGGTAACTGAGACAGAGAAGTTAAATTATTTTCACAAGGTTGTACAGATAGTAAATGGTATAGCCAAAATCTGACGCTCAGTAGTCTGACTGCAAGCACCATGGTCTTATTCATTACACAAGGTTTTCTAAATTTGGTTTTTACAAGATGGAAGAAGCCCTGAAGAGTATCTCTTTGGCTTTATAGGTTGTTCTCTCATGAAATGGGTCTTCCAGAGTTGTGCTCTGTGCTGTCTTCCCCCAACACCACGTGCCAGAAATAATAAATAAAAACAATCAAAAAGAAACAGAGCCCTGGCTGGTGTGGCTCAGTGGATTGAGTGCTGTCTTGCCAACCAAAGGGCTGTAGGTTCAATTCCCAATCAGGACACATGCCTGGGTTGCGGACAGGACTGCCAGTTGGGGGTGTGTGAGAGGCAACTGATAAGTGTAGCTCTCACACTTTGATGTTCCTCTCCCACGTTTTCTTTCCACCCTTTCCCTCTCTAAAGCAAGTAAATAAAATCTTAAATTTAAAAAAAGTTTGATTCCCAGTCAGGGCACACGAATAGGTTGTACATCAGGTCCCCAGTTGGGGGCGCAAGCGAGAGGCAACCACAGTGATGTTTCTCTCCCTCTCCCTCTCCTTTCCCTTCTCTCTAAAAATAAATAAATAAATAAACTAAACAAATAAATAAATTTTTTAAGCGCGTAGAGAATAATTTTAGCTGGACTTCTGCCTTAGTAATTTGTACCAGTCACCTTAGCATAAAAAAATCTCTTCCATAACTTGCAAAGATGAATACTCCATGCTACTAAGCCAACCATATTATTTCTAAGTTTTGTCATGAAACCCATATTGTCCGATAGTTCAATTTTTAGCCAATGCTGATTCATTTAATTAGTAATTTTGTTCCATGACAGATATATTAGGGTAGGCTACTTAAGAGGTGGCATACTTACCTTTATATTAGGTGTTATCCCTTCATTATCATATATATTCCAAATTTTGCCCCAAACATGTCAGTGTCCCTCTACAACATTTACTTCTTTGGTCCTGGAATATCAAGAAATTATATAATTAATAATTACTTATATAAAATTTATTTATCATTTACTTATATTAAATTTCTAATAGAAGTGTAGGTTAATCTGTGCTAGAGCTTGAACTAGAGTGGAAAATTTTTGCAAAACCCCATGGTGACAGTTGCCCAAAACAAGTCATGTATCGGCTAAGCGCGTAGGTAGCACCTGTAGAATAACTACCCCACCCCTGCTCACAATGGATGTTTTGCTCTGTAGTTTTGTTATTCACGTTGCCCACAGTTATAACGGTTGTATTCCTAACCCCTAGCTGGCAACCCAGGGTTTATGCTATATAAGCAGCTTTGTACTGAGGCTCAGGGCTACTCACTTGAATCCCTGTGAGGAGTGAGAGTGGGCAGTCGCGGGCCGGCTAATAAAGGCTCTTTAAATTCTGACTCGGTTGTCTCTGATCGTTTGGTTCTCGCACTTGGCCCATAACAATCTGTTTACTTGATATGACACTGCTGTGCAAAGCTGTTACTTCAAGTTGCACGAAAACCATACTAAGTTTCCTGAATTCTGAAGTGTGCCAATAAACAAAACAAAAACTAGGTCTTGCCTAAAATGCCATTCACTTTTCAAGTTAGAATTCTAATCCATGTGCCCTTCTCCAGGTCCACTACCGTCGTTGCATTCCCAAACACAAGTCCGTTACCCTAGCAATTTGCTTTAACAGATTAGCAAGAGAAACCAGCTGTACAGGGGTCGGGGGGAGTAAAACCTTAATGGGTGCATGTTAATACTGAATAAAACTTAAATGATTTACAGAGCTAACATATTAAGTTCTGCGACCCGCCCAATTAAAATGCACCCCAGGCTCATACATCACCTGCTCTTCTCTTTTACCTTTAAGACATACACTGGAAATATTACAAATAAATTGCTTTCACTGAAACTATTCCCCGAAAGCTTGACGGCGAACTCAGGACCCTAAAGACGTGTGCGGAGGGAATCCGCGTCCCTCAAGAACACCTAAAACCGGGATGACTTCTGTGCATTTAAAAATGCCTCTAGGACGAAACCATCTTCGGCACAGAAGCGTTCGCAGGCCACTTGGAGATGCAAGCGGAGCATTTGTTTCGGGAGGAACACATGAAAATGGGAGTGGGGAGGGAGTGAACGCTCACTAAATAGTAAATGCAAAACAAAGATTTTTTTTCCGCGCCAGCGACAGAAAATAATTAAAAACAGAAGCTACTCTTACACCACGCCATCTAACCAACCGCTCTCTAATTGAACAAAATGCGTACACGCAGACGCCACCCGCGACCTCCACGGTGAGGGCTGAGGCAATTTAAGGTAAACACCCGGCGAGGTGGCGCCCTCCGGCTCCGGCTGGCGGTACTCCGCAGGCCAGAGCCGTTCCGGGACCGCGAGCAACGCAGCGGTGGGACAGGCCACCCGGGCTCGGGGCGGCGGCCCGCGGGGAGCGCAAGCCCGAGGGAATCTCAAGGCCGGGAACCGCCCCGGCACCCGCAGCCCGCGCGACTCCGTTACTGCCTCAGAACAAAAGCGCTCGGCGGGCGGGCGCGCGCCCTTCCCCCCTCCCCTTGGGTACCTGGGCTCCCGGTGCTGACTGCCAGAGACCCGAGAACGCGAGCGAGAGGGCAGCCGGGTACTGGGTCCCACACTTACGACCACGGAACCCAGCAGGGGTAAGAGGAGGACAAGCCAGCCTCCCCGGTCCCAGAGTTTAAGTCAACTCCGACCCGCCTTCAGGGGCGGGCCCAGCAGCAAGTCCCGGGCTCCGGGAACAGCTGGGCCCCGCCCCAACGGCGGCCGGCGCCACCGCGGTCCTAGTGCCACCCGGATAAGCCACCGCCGCGACCAGCCCCGCCCTCCAGCGGATCGTGCCGCTGTTTGCGAAATTAATGCACGTACCAAACGGAGGAAACTTCTCCAGCAGTCGTTCATTTCTTTTAATTTGCATCAGAATCGCCCCTGATGGCTTGTTAAAAAGGAATTTGAAGAGTGCCATCTGCAAAATCACCAATTCAGTAGGTCTAAAGGGGGGTTGGAAATGTTGGTTTCTTAAAAAATTCTCTGGCCTTTGCTGTTGGTCTCAGAACCAGTGAATCAGTTATGAAGTCCGCAAACTTACCATAAAACCTGTGAAAGTGCACCAAGTAGAGCGTAAGGGGAAGGTTTTTGTTTTGTTTTTTGGTAGTCTGTTGCAGTAGGGATAATGTCCATTAATGCAGAGGAAACTTCTTTTTTAAAAATAGGCCTTTTTCTTTCCTTTTTACTTTGGGTAGAACTTTTTTTATAGGAGAAAGTAAACAAGGAAATCGAATCCTGTGTGAGGAAGGGCCGAGATATTTCTCGTATTTGAAGAGCAGTCTATTCCTTTTCCCTTAAGGTTCAAATCTTGGCTTTACCACTCACTAGACGTACAGATGGGGGAACTCAAGAGTTAAAATTTTTAGCTTTAATTATAGTTAATAGGTTTAGTGATTAATGCATGTAGAAAGCTATTGTTCTAGGAACTGGAATGCATGACTGCACCCATCCTGACTCCAGGAGGCTTACAAGCAATTCAACCTTTGTGCCTCAGGAGGGCTGCAAGGGATCAAGATGGTATCTGAGCTATTGTGCTCTAGGGAGAGAAGGTCCATGTCAGCTGACCAGGACACAGATAAAGAATGTATGGTCAGCAGATGAAGAGATGCTAGGAAAATCAGGAGACTGCAGCTTTTATCTGATTAACATTTTTCCCTGAATTCCAAACCCCTTATCTACTTTTTTCCTGAATTCCAAACCCCTTACCTACCCTTTTCCTCTCCTTATTAAAAAGGTGAGCTTGAGATGAGATGTTAAGACAATTTTTATATACATAACCCTCGATCGTCTCAGATCGTTGTTAACATTTGAATAAAGCACCCATCAAGATTCAACCCTTGTCTCTACTTATCGGTTCTGGTAGTGACAGGCAACTGAAACATCAGCTTTTCCAGTTTCAGTGCAACCCTGAGAAAATCACTTAACTTGTCTGTCAGATCATGTATACTTGGACTTTGGTAATCAACCTGGCCCTGGACTTAGCAGTTCCCAAAAGATATGTTGATGGACTGAAACTTTCCCAGAGGAAATGCTAATGGACTTAGCCATTCCCAAAAGATATGTTGATGGACTGAAATTTTCCCAGAGGAAATGCTAATGAACTTAGCCTGATATGTTAACTAAGCTGGTGTGGGATTGGGAAAGCAATGAGATGTAAATGACCTACTGAATATGTCAATAAGCAAACACCCCCTTACCAAAAGTTGTATAAAAAAAGGTGCCTGCAGAAGTGTCGGTGGCAATTTCTACGGGCCCACAAGGACAACCAGAAGCCACCTTTCCCCAGCTTCCCTTGCTCCTATGGGCTGTTGAGTCAGTCCGGGCAATTGCCTCTCCCCTTCACCCCCTCCCCCCTTCCTTTGGTCCCTCAATAAACCAGTTATTTGTTCCCACAGCAGTCTCTGGGTGATTTCTCAGAGCAGGTCTACCCTGACATTGCCTCTGCCCAGTTTACAGGTCTGTAAAACAAGCATAACACTAATACTTACCTAACAGGATTGCTGAGATAAGTTACACGAATTAATACACAACCTAGAGCAGATCCTGGAACATGGGCTGATGCGTTGGTCTCAGATATGAGGTTTTCCAGAACCTAAGCTACACAGGTCAACAAGCAGAAATGAAGCGAAGGGTGAGGGAGTTTTGTTGCCAGAAAGTCTGACAGAAACTCCATTCCTTTACATCTTCAGGAGGGCTTAATGGCCAGCAAAATTTAGTACCCAGTAAGTTTCAAGTCCACTTGAGATAAAATTGCTGATCTCTCTGTTGTGTATTCTTGTCTGTGTTTGCACTGACTTTCTCCTGTCTCCTTTAGATTAATAAAGCTTGTCTAATTTTCCAAAAGTGTTTGGTCTTTTCACCAATCCTAACATACACCTGACATTTGTGAATGGAAAGGGGCTATGTAATAAATCAGACAAATTCAGCGACTGAAAGTAACCTCAAAGGGCTATCTGATCGTAAATTCCTAACTGGGTAGGTCTCAGTGAGTAGTCACTCCCCAGGTCTATAAAAGGTTTATCTTTGCCTTAAGAAATCCTAGTCTATTGTTCTTGTGTATCTAGGTTAATGCCCTGGCTGGTTTAGCTCAGTGGATTGAGCGTCGGCCTGCGAGCTAAGTGTCGCTGGTTCGATCTTCCAGTCAGGGTACATCAGAGAAGGAAAACTCTGACTCCAAAAAACCTCCGCTGCCTTGCGGCATACCTCTTCAGGGGAAAGGCTAAGGGAGTAAACCCCGACAGAAAATCCGGAGCCGGAGTCCCTAAGGCGGTTTGACGTTGTAGTCAACACCGGCAACTCCTGCGGCGCACCTGAACCCAAGCGACTCCGTCTTTCCCTTGGACCCTTCAGCTGCGAAGAGAGGGGGGGTCTGCTGCATGGGCAACAGCAGACCCTCCATATTACCCTGCCCAGGCTCTGTAGCTTCAGCGTCATCGCAAGATGTCGATTCAACACGGGAGGAGACAGATACCATGTCACTCCCGAGTCGGACTGCACAGCCATTCTTGGCGGTGCAGATAGACTCTTAAGAGGCTACACCATCGTCTCTCGAGACGGACGGCTGCCGACGATCTAGGTTAACACACCCCTGAAATGCCAGAAATAGTCCTCTTCTCCAGACCTTACAGTAACCATCCTCAAGGGAGCACATGACCTTGCAAACTATCCTATAATCCAATCAAAGAGATTTCCCACCCTGCTTTCTCCCACCTTTATGTAATCTTACTTACAATCCCTCCTTAATTCCAAATGTATAAAAACAACAGGCAAAACTGTCATTCTCTGGGGCATTTGAGATCTTGCATCCAGATTTGTCATTTGTTTGGTTCAATTAAGCTCTTATAAAAGCTCTCTACAAGTCTGGACTTCCTTTTTTCTTTTTTTAAAAGACTTTATTTACTTATTTTTACAGAGGGTAAGGAGGGAAGAAAGGGAGAAAAACATCAGTATGTGGTTGCCTTTAACACACCCCCAAACTGGAACATGGCCCACAACCCGGGCATGTGCCTGACTGGAAATCAAACCTGTGATTCTTTGGTTTGCAGGCCAGTGCTCAATCCACTGAGCCACACCAGTCAGGGCACTGGACATTCTAGCATGAACATATTCATCAATATAGCAGCCCTACAGAGTCACAAGGATGGAGATTTTGCAGACTCCAGGACCTGAAAGTGAGCTTAATCAAGAGCTAAGCTTTACATTGCTTTCTGTTTCTTATATTTACAACTCAGTGTGCCAAGCAAAGAACTTTGTTATGCATCTGGTCAGGCTGGGGAAAAATTCCCCTAAAAGATTAAATTGCTCACCCTGGCTGGTGTGACTCTGTGGACTCAGCGCCGGCCTGAGAACCGAAGGGTCGCCGGTTTGATTCCCAGTGTAGGAAACAAGGACATAGTGACTCCCAAACCAGTACAAAATCAGCAATAACAAAGGGCAAATGTAATTAAAGGGTCTCTGAAAGGGAAGTTGACAGCACAGGCATATCTACAAATCACAATAGGGGCATTTAGATAACCGTGTTAGATTGTAACTCCAGAGTAACCTGTAATGGAGAAAGGGGGAAGAAGGAGAGGGGAGGGGGAGCTAATTGAGTAAGGGCGGGGGAGCTGATCCTCTCACTTTAGGGTGGGGAAGCTAATCACTTTAGGGTGGCAATTTCAGGGTGGGGAAGCTAATCACTTTAGAGTGGCAATTTCAGGGTGGGGAAGCTAATCACTTTAGGGTGGCAATTTCAGGGTGGGGAAGCTAATCACTTTAGAGTGGCAATTTCAGGGTGGGGAAGCTAATCACTTTAGAGTGGCAATTTCAGGGTGGGGAAGCTAATCACTTTAGGGTGGCAATTTCAGGGTGGGGAAGCTAATCACTTTAGGGTGGCAATTTCAGGGTGGGGAAGCTAATCACTTTAGGGTGGCAATTTCAGGGTGGGGAAGCTAATCACTTTACTGTGGCAATTTTAGGGTGGGGAAGCTAAGACTATAAAACCAGCCATCTTTGTCTACTTGGTGTGCACATTCTCCTGGCTGTGAGGGTGCGCCCGGCTCTGCAGACTCATTAATAAAGGCCTCGCTTTACTGCTCAAGTCCTGTGTTCCAGTTTTTATTGCAAGCGTTTCGCACACCAGTCAGGGCACATGCCTGGGTTTCAGGCCAGATTCTCAATTGGGGGGCGCGTGAGAGACAACCATACATTGATGTTTCTCTTCCTCTCTTTCTCTCTCTCTTCCCCTCTCTCTAAAATAAATTAAAAAAAATAAAAAAAGATTCGATTGCTCTATGCTATGAACCCTGTAAAAATTATAGATCTCCTTGTGCTTCCCAACATTCAAAAGGAAAGTCTCTCAAGTCAAATTACTTTGACTATAGGTGCTGTCTCAGTCTTTCAAAAGCATAATCCTTAGCTCAAAGCTTGTTAGCTCTGAAACTTACAAAACATGGTTAGAAAAATATATTACATTATTAGCATATCTATAGTAAGAAATTGTGAAAAATAATATAACTGGAGACATTACAAAATGGACTCAGAGCTGCCATCCCAGAGGAACTGCCTTGCATGTCTTACTCCTTTTGGAATGTAAAAACTGTGCAAAATAACCTTTGGATTGGGCCTAAAGCAGCAAAGATAACAGGAAAGTGGAAGTGACTACCAGACTCAAGATTAAAGACATTCTTTAGAATTAGCATCACTATGTTAGCTTATGTGTACCTACAAAAATTTCTTCTATTCATGTAATTATTCCCCTTCCTTGCTCATACATGCCCCTTGCCTTCAACTCCTAGTCAGAAGACTATTTGGGTTTCTACCTGAATCATTGCTTTCCAAATAGCTACTCTTGAATTCAAATAAATGCTTTGTTACCTCTCACTTTGGACTTTTATTTTTATGCTAACATAATTATGTTGGTTTACAAAAGGTGCCTATTATTTATTTAAGTTGTAAATCAGGTCATTGGTTTTCTTGGTCATCCCTTGCATTCTGTTTCCCATTCCTGTTAGTAATATTTAGCTGGATATAAGGTTGTTTACCAAGCTCTACAACCTGGCCCGTCTACGAGCCAAGACCAAAGTCAAAGAGGTGCTCATCCGTGAGATGCTCTTCGCCGACGACGCAGCCTTGACATCACACTCCGAAGAGGGACTCCAGCAGCTAGTCACTTGCCTTTCCCACACATGCAAGGAGTTCGGACTAGCCATCAGCCTGACGGAGACGAACGTTATGGCTCAAGGCACGGGGACTCCCCCATGCATCACCATCGACGGATACACCCTGGAGGTTGTCAACGACTTCACTTACCTCGGGTCCACCATCTCGAGCTCTCTGTCAGTTGACTTGGAGGTCAACCGGAGAATCGCCAGGGCAGCCACAGTTATGGCCAAACTGAACCGGCGAGTGTGGAACAATTCCAGCCTCACTGAGAAAACCAGACTGCGCATCTACCAAGCCTGTATACTCAGCACTCTCCTCTATGGCAGCGAGACGTGGACCACCTACGCAAGGCACGAAAGGAAACTCAACAGCTTCCACATGAGGTGCCTGCGACGCGTCCTGCATGTCGCCTGGCAGGATAAGGTTCCCAACACCGAGGTGCTGAAGCGAGCCAACATGAGCAGTTTGCATGCAGTTCTTAGTGAGAGACGCCTCAGGTGGCTCGGCCATGTCAAAAGAATGGATGCAGGCCGTATTCCCAAAGACCTCCTCTACGGCGAGCTAGCAGAAGGCCAGAGGATGACAGGGCGCCCAAAACTGCGGTTCAAAGACATCTGCAAAAAGGACATGACACAATGCTCCATCAATCTCAACGCATGGGAAGTTCAAGCAGACGACCGCCTAGCCTGGAGGCTCGCGGTCAGGCAAGGTACGTCACGCGCAGAGGCTGCGCGCAACGAGAAGGCGGTCCAGAAAAGATCGAGGCGGAAGCAGCGTCAACAGCAGCAACAACAGCCATCTGCCTTCACCTGTAACAAGTGCAGCAGGGATTGTCACTCCCGAGTCGGACTGCACAGCCATTCTCGGCGGTGCAGATAGACTCTCAAGAAGCTACGCCATCGTCTCTCGAGACGGACGGCTGCCGATGACGATGATGACCTGGAGAATACATTCCTCAGTCTCCCTTGCAGCTAAGACTTGCCATGTTTCAGTTCTTAAAATGACATATGAGCAGAAATAGTGTATGCAAATTCTGCCTAAGGGAGTCTGAAATTCCTTTATCTTTCTCCATTTGCTTGGATTGGAATGTAGAAATGTCATTAACTTAATTTGAACTATACAAAGGAATATAAGACCTGAGATAATTCTTTTATTTTTATGCCACAAATCGCTTTGGCAGTTTGGTGGAGACAAAAGACCCCCTCTTAAAATAATGCTTTGGAATGCTTAAAATAAAATATATAAGATTACAAAGGAAGTTAATTCAATGTGAAAGTTATCAAAAAGTTTTCAAATAAATCTATTAATAAGATCTAGTAGCAGATCTAACAGCTGTGATTTTGAAACTGATGGACATAAGTGATATTTCAAGTTTATCTGCACTAACTGTAATATTATAAGAATACCTGTGATTATTAGGGTGAAAGATTTACTGTTAATACTGCTATATTACTGTGGCTTTGTTGCCAACACTCATAATGGAAGGAAATAGTACAATACATGTCAGTAAAATGTTAGTGAAAATAGAATTAATTGTTTTGCCATTCAAATTCATGGTACTCCTAAATTCTGTCCATGGATGTGATAAGCAGAATTTTGGCTCCTGTAATCTTTACCTCCTGGTGTTACTCCATGGTTACCTTTTTTACATATAAAAGGGAGTTTACAAATATAACTAAGATCACTAATTAGCTGTCCTTAAAATAGGCAGATTAGCCTGGATTATCTAGGAGGTCCCAAACCAGTGTAATCATACAAGCCTTTAAAAAGAAAAAAAGGAAGATAGAAAAGGAGGCCAGAGACATGTGGTATGGAGACAAGTCTGAGACTGACAGCATGAGGGGGACTCAATCAATGTTGCTGGCCTGAATATGGAGGGGCCACATGGACAGCATGAGATGGAAATGAATTCTGAATTCTGCCAACAACCTGAATGAGCAGCTCAGAAGTGAACTCTACAAGATAATAAGTGTATTTGATTAAGTAGCTTAGGTCATGGTAATTTATTATGTCATAATAATACTTTTCCTCCCACATTTTAAACCTAGATGATCAGCCTCCAGAATCCATGCTCTTAACCACTAATCTATGCCATCTATCCTCCCACATTCTAAGTGCTTCTAGCACTTAGAGACAGATTAACAAGAGAAAAATGTCATACATGTGCATGGGGAATTCACATTGTCAGAACATGGAGGCAGCTAGAATGCACACCTGGACTTTTGGTATTTGCTAATCAACCTGGCCCTGGACTTAGCCATTCCCAAAGATATGCTGATGGACTGAAACCATTCCCAGGGGAAATGGTAATGAACCTAGCCCAATATATTAACTAACCGGGAGTGGGGTGGGTCGAGCAATCAGATGTAAATGATCTACTGAATATGTTGATAAGCAAACTCACCCTCACCAAAATGTGTGGTTGACAAATATAAAAAAGGTGCCTGCAGAAGTGCAGGTGGGACTCCTATGGGCCCACGAGGAGGACCAGGAGTCCCCATTCCCTGTTCCCCATTCCCCTTGCTCCTATGGTCCCTTGAGTTGGTCCAGGAGCTGCCTCTTCCCCCGTTTCCCCCCTTTTCTCTCAATAAGCCCATTGCCTAATCCCACAGTGGTCTGCGGGTGATTTCTCAGAGCAGGGCTGCCCTGACACACATAAGCATGAAAATTCCAAAGACAGTGAGGCAACATTGATATAGATGAATTTTTGGACTAAGGAGAAAAGGAGATGAAGAGTTTTGAGATATCAGAAGTGAAAATAGGCAGTTTACAGGTAGAGGAAGAGCAGAATCTCATGGCAAGCAAATTCTTGGTAGGCAACTAAAAAGCAACATACACAGAGGGTATCTAACTAACAGGCTCCTTCCTAAAACCCTCCTATTTGACATACTTAATACACATTAGGCTGAGGTGAACATCCTAAGATTTCCTTTCTAAAGCAGGTTTTTCTCTCTGAATCTCTTGGGCAGGAAAGGGGAGAGGGTTAAAGGTCCTTTCCAAGTCTTTTGTTTCTTAATAACCATCTTAAAATCAATATCCAAAAGGCTTCATGGTGGCAAGACTTTGGTTCCCTTCATTAGCAATAGAAAAATAATATAATAGACTTCAGGTTATAACACCTGTCCAAGGGAATGTTTAAGGAACAAGATGGAAGGAAACTTAATACTGAAAGATCTGTAAAGAAAAGCTCTCTTCCAGCCTGGACCAGCTAGATTATTACTGAGAGAGAAGTACATTTCCATCTTTTCAAAATTGATTAAAGCTCTGACTATGAAAGTATTAGTTGGTATAAAGTTTAGAACAGTGGTTCTCAACCTTCCTAATGCCACAAACCTTTAATATAGTTCCTCATTTGTGCTGACCCCCAACCATAAAATTATTTTCGTTGCTACTTCATAACTATAATTTTACTACTGTTAGAATCATAATGTAAATATCTAAAATGCAGGATGTATTTTCATTGTTACAAATTGAACATAATTAAAGCATAGTGATTAATCACAAAAACAATATGTAATTATATAGCTGTTTTCTGATAGTCTTAGGTGACCCCCAGGGGTCGCAACCCACAGGTTGAGAACCGCTGGTTTAGAAGGAGAAAAGAGGCACAGGACTTAGTCTTGATGGCCAGGGAGAAGGGAGGATAAGACTTAAAGAGACAAGGAAGTAACCAGAGAGAAGAAAATGTAGAAGAATGGTAGCACAGAGTCAAGGAAAGAACACTTCACATGCATAAAAAATGTTCAGCTATGTTGTTACCAGATGTTAAATGCCAGGTTCTTGAGTCTTGATGTCATAGACATGTGCACTGAACTCAGGACAAGATCAAGCAGATACAGTCTTTTGAAAAGAGCTTGTGCACAACGGAGTCAAGAAGAAAAGAGAAGTGGAGGTCCTGGAAGGGTTCTTGTGGATGCTTATATAGGGACCTTGGAGTGGCTGTAAGGCTGGGGAGTGAGGGTGAGTTGTTGCATGATAATCATCTGATCATGCAGTCGATCCCCAGGTAGTCACAAGATGTTTTCCAGTGGACCACCCAAGGGGCTTATAAAGTAATGCTTGTGAAACATTCCGGTTACCTTTTAATTGACCGAACAACGATTTGACAGAACATGATGTTAAGAAAGATATTATCACCATACGTTCTTTCCTTTATGGATGTGGTTAGGTTAATTTTAACCGTGGAATTTTACTGAAAACAAAGCCTGTAAGATGGAGTTCTTTCAGTCAAGATGGAGTCCAGATGTTACCCTATACTGTCTCACTGTTAAAGATGAAGTAAGAGTAAACTAGAAAACACCCTTTGAATTTTACAAGAAAGGGATTAATTGGACACTGGAGCCTAGAAATACAAAGGACCAAAGTCACTGCAAAACTAGCTCAAAATGATCCTGTCCTATTTAACAAGATACTGACTTGCTTTTCAGAGACAACAGACCAAAACCGCATGTCATACAGTGAGAGCACGGGCAGAGGAGAGAATATTGACCTCCAGCTATACCCAGAACTAAAGTCTTGCCCTTCCACTTCCCCCAGCATAGAACCAAAGGAACAGAACATAACCAGAACTTGAACACTGGAACCCTCTCAGAAATGCCGATGCCCTTTATCATAAAAGGCCAAATTCCAAGTTCCTGCAATTAAAACTTGCCCTACCAGCACTTTTTGAAAAATTGATTTATTTTATTTTATTTTTTGAGAGAGAAACATTGATTTGTCACTGAGGATAGAGCCTGCAGCCTTAACATATTAGTCAGCGCTCTAACCAACTGAGCTACTTGGCCAAAGCAAAACTTACCCTGCTAGCCCTTTGCATACCTGTTCCATCAAATGCTTAAATAACCTAGTCTAGTGAGCAAGATGAATTTGAGGCACCATTAGGTTTCCCATCTTCTCAGTTGGCACCTTCTCGATCTATACTTACTCCAAACTCTGACATTTTGAGTTTTGGCCTTTTGAAGCATCGGGCACAAGAAATTGGTTTGGTAACACCAAGAACAGCAAAAACAATTGTGAAGAACAGTTGAAGGACTTTCACAAGCCGATTTCAAGACTTACTATACAAGAAATCTGAAATTGGTGTAAGGGTAAACCAGCAATTCCCCCTAATCCATGTGTACTTCAGTACTTTTCTCCATGCTCATGTAACCATGTATTAATAAATATAGAGGTATTTGAGTCACCATTTCATTAGAGAACATATGGTGCATACTCCCCTGATTCTTGCTTTATTCAACAGGCCATAGCAATCTTTCCAGGTTATGGTAACAGCTCCAAGTCATTTAAAATAAGTACTTAAAATTCATCCTTATCTTATTGAAATTCACTTCATTTCCAATTTTGGCCACTTGGGAACAATCCATAAGTATTGGAAGGATTCCCAAGGGGTAGATTTCTGGGTTGAACTGTAACTTCAACATAACAAATATTGCCAGGTTACTTCCTTTCATTAATACCCAGAAAGTTAATCTTTCTCCGTCATTGACAATGGACATCAATTTCTAATTCTGTGTCATCTCACTGTTGTGTTTATTGAACAGAAAAAAAATCTGGTAAAGTGAATTACCAACTGGAAAACAGAATTGGAGGGGATGTAGGTGGGGCAGGGGAGAGCAGTTGGGGAAATATAGGACAACTGTAATAGAACAACAATTAAAAAACGAAAAACAGAAAAAGAAAAGTGGGCACAGAAGGAAAACTGAATGAGAGCAGAAGCAAAGCAAGGTTCTCCCCTCCTATCCATCATAATGTTCTGCATTTATAAATCATTAAATCAAATTTTTTCACTAAAAAAAGAAAAGAAAAAAGAAAACAGAATTCAAGGCCAATTTGGAAAACAAAGAACAGAAAGCTTAGGCCACAGGTTTCAGCCATCGAAAAGGAAAATAGCCTAGGAATTCAGGTGCTTAGAGCTTTGAGTTTTAGAGGAGTGTTAATGTAAAAAGCTACAAATTAATCAATTCATTCTCCATTGACTCTGCTGTTCTGTTCAGATTTATGCTCAAGGGGGGATAAATGCTACCAGGGAACTGGATTTTTAATAATATACTTTGGCTTGATGGGGGTAAGTCTGTTCATTCACTGGTGATATTGCTGGTGATAGAGAGAGTTTGTGAGAGACACTGATAGAGGATTTTCCACAGTGGCCCTCTCAAGTCTTTGTCCCTACAGGTGTTCCTCCCTACCCTTTCTGATTCATGACATGGGCCCTCCCTGCCACCCCCACCCCCATTCTTCCTGACTAAACCAAGGCTAAGCTACAAGAACTACTCTTCTCTTTCCCAAGGATCCATCCTTGACCAACTTCAGCCAAACATTAACTGACTCCTCTGGTAAGATGCCAGCCTTTCACAGGTTGGACTGCTCTTTAGAAGCCTTATCATATCCAGCATTCTTGAATAAAGGTTTATGCTAACCACTGGTCCATTTCCTAAAATTGTGGTGTCTCAGTTTGAATCAGAAATGAACCCTCTGCTGCTCAGTTCCCAGCCACATAAGGAACAGAACATTCCCAAAGACTCTTTGACATATCCCTTCAAGTTGCAGGGACAGGCTGGCTGAGTAAGCCCTGTTCCTGATCTGCTCTTCCTATTGAAATGCCACCTAAAACTTTATTCTTTTTTATTGTCCATGGTATAAGCCTCTTGATTTGATGTGTTTTCACTACTCAAAGTTCTCACAGATGAGCTGAGCTTATAGTTCCAAGATGTTTTCCTGGACTACTTATTTCTTGTTTATTCTTGTCATTTGAATATGGGCTAAACATTATGGGGACAAATAGCACTAAACATTGGAAACTCTGGCAGGATCTTACCAATGACACTTCAGAACTTCTGTGGCCATTCTGGGGAATTTGGAATATGAATAAGATAATAAATTTGCTTGGCACCTTAAGCTCAAATGGTGGAGAGTTTCCAAATATGCAAATGCCAGCATTTTTAAGTAGGCACAAAGAGACCTCTAAAAGGAAAATTCTATAATTGCTGCCTTAGGAAAAGCTAATAAAAATGTGGAGGATTTAAAAGCCAACCTTACAATTTCTTCTCTCTCTCTGATCCAACCTTGGATTGACTTTACTCTTGGGCCCCTGTACTCAGCTTCCTCCTCCCCCTTGTCCCACTGATCCTCTTCCTCCTGTACCTTCCCTAGGTCCTCTTCTCTTTTCTCTGTTAGGTAGAAGTTAGAAATGTGGAAGGAGGAGGGATGCGAGGGGGTCCACAGTGCTTAAAGAAAGAGCCCATAAATAACTGGTTAACTGCCTACCTCTAGTCACTATCTGTTTTATGACTGGGGTCCATAGCACTTAAAGAAAAAGTTAACTGCCCTAACTTTGATTAACTGCCTCCAGTCGTGTATCTGTTTTATAATGGATGACAAGAGGTGGTCTGGAGCAAGATAAGGATCTGGGTTAACGGATCTCCACACATACCTATCACATCTTCCTGTGGGAAAGCATGCACTACCCTTGCCCACCAAATCAATATGTAACTCCCTCACCCCACCATGCAAAGTATGTAACTCCTCAGGACAAAGGGACCAAGGGCCTATGCTTTTCTCCCTCACCTCGGCAAGGTCTGTTCTCTTCCCTGAGAACGTACTAATAAACTCTGCTTGCATACTAACCAACTTGCTGATCTTTAATTCTTTACTGTGTTGACAAGAAGAACCAAGTTTTTCATAATACCTCCACTGCTCTTTCCTAAACACGCTCCCCTCACTGGACAATATCCTCTCATAATGTCTTATAACATACTCACGTTTGCTGGCCTTATAGCTTTATACTTTGTTCAACATCAAATTTACATTATCTAGTTAGGAACTTTCTAAATCCTCGTAAGGAAAGGGGAAAATTCAGTGAAGAATTTATAATCTTAGAAATTTATAGTTTGGACTCTCTAATCTCTGTCAATTAAATCATCTCTTTAGGGGACCCAGAGATGGGTAAACTCTTATATACTGTCTTAAATAATTGATTCCTTAAATAAAAATCTTAAAAAAAAAAAAAAAATCCCTGGCTGGTGGCTCAGTGGATTGAGTGTCGGCCTGCAAACCTAAAGGTCGCCAGTTCAATTCCTAGTCAGGGCACATGCCTGGGTTGCAGGCCAGGTTCCCAGTTGGGAGCATGCAAGAGGCAACCTATTGCACATCAGTGTTTCTCTCCCTCTCTTGCTCCCTCCCTTGTCCTCTCTCTAAAAGTAAACTAAATCTTTAGAGGGGAGGAAGAGAAAGGGGTAAAGAAGGGGACGGGTCTAATCAAGAAAGTAGTATAAATGACCCATGGACAACAGCGTAGGGATTGACTATGGAAGAAGGGGTGGGTTAGTCAGGGCAGGGGAGAGCAACAAGGGAAAAATGGGAGGTAACTGTAAAAAAACAACAATTTTTTAAAAAGAAACAAAGAAGACAAAGTACCTGAGAATAAAAAATAAAATAAAATAAAATATTTTTTTAAAAAAGAATTGATTCCTTCCACTTGATGACTGCATTAGCAAATTAGTGACATAACTCTTCAAGGGATCAACTCCATTTTTGTCAGACCAAAGTGTATTTTGTTGGGCATGACATCATTATACAAAATAGGAAATCTCCCTTCAGAGACTTGAAGCTCGTGATGCCTTTACCTGGTTAATTACCAAAACATAATTTAGAAGAGTTTTTGAACTATCGGATTTTGTAGATACTGGATTCACAGTTTCCTGTACTAACTTCCCTTTAAATAATCTTAACTAGTTCACATATTTGAGTCTTTGCCTTGAATAGACTCACTACCCTTGGACTTCCTAATTTCCATAAACTTTTCTTTCTATTTGTATATAGAAAACCAGTACAAAAACTAAGGGTCTTAACAGCAAATGGACAGCAGAGACCTGAGGGAGACTCTGGGTCCCTCGGAATGGATGAAGAAACGACTCAAACACTCACCATCTGAGTAAGGAAGGGAGGGGTTTTTTTTCTGAGGAAAATCACCCCCATTTCTTTATTAGCCAGGGTTTTTATCTACTTTCTACATGGGAGATGCATAAGAAAAACATGCAGCCCCTCACCAAATGGTTGGGAGTAATAACAAAGGGAAATGCAGATCAATACAGGGTTGAAACGCCCAGGCATTTTACACAAGTTCAAAAACATTTCCTCTTACTTAATCGTTCTGTTTTTCACATCCTACTGACAAGAATTTGGGGCTATTCAGAGAAAAACAGAGCAGGTTCCCTTTTCCTTAAAAGCCACTTTGCATTGATTGTTATCCTACCTTTAAAACCCCCAGAGGGTGGGATTCATAGCAAGCATGAAAGACAAAAACCAGCCAGTTAAGACCCAGGTTCCTGTTTTTGGGCTGGGCTCCACATAGCGGTTGTCTAAGTCTTTTGAACCATGCCTGCCTGTCTCCCACAGAGACCCATTGATTATATGCCTTTATTTGACTCCACAGCAAAAGCCTACCCACCTCGTTTTGATGCAGTGGCAGCAGCTGCCAGTCTGGTGACTTAGCTTCAGCACATGCACTTAACCTCACTATCCCTGATGCTGTTCAGACCTTATTCTTGAATGGAAATACCTACCTAGCCTTTCTCTGTCTCTAGACCAACTTCCTAAAAAATAATCTCCTTTCCCCCTGCACATATTTTATCCATTGCAGGAACACTCTAGACCCTGTCAATCTCATAACTGTCACGGGCTTATGTGGAAATTATACCTGCCTCACTCTGACTTCTTTGAAATCTCTTAAATGATCCTCATTTAAAGCTGCCTGTGGATGAGTGGTAGCTCGGGAACAAACAAGGAGGCTGTCAAGCTGGACATGCTGTCACAACCCACTCAGATTTTCGGAGGCCATCACTCTCCCAGAGGCCAAATCTGCACAAGAGGGTGATAGTCCTTTGCCAGCACATTTCTTTATGGGGTGATACACAATTCATTCAAAATAACACATTTTGATGTAATTACTTGTTTTATTAACTACAAATTCATCAAACAGAACAGAGAATGTCATTGTTTTTGCGATTAGAAGGCTCCAAATTTCAAAAGAGATAGGCTTTAAAAATCTGAATGCTCTGGTGTGTTTTTTCTTCCAAGTTTTCAGTTTCAGACTAAAAAGCAGGCAGGAGCATAAGCAATACAAAAAGTAGGATGGCTTTGTACTAGGTGAACTTAGCTAAGTTCAAACTAACCTTTCTAGAGTTTCTTTCCCTGAACAATTCTGTGTCATGGACCTCCAACCAGTGGGGTCCACAGCATTGTGGATGAAATGAATAAATGCACACGGACTGCAAGAATCCTGTGGAGAAGAGGAGACAAAACTGGCCACTCTCTAAAGGAGACAGAGAGCTTTGCCCCTGCCTGAACAGGCTTTTATTAACTCTTTAGGTGAATCACATCCAAGAAAGTTATAAATCATTGTGCCAATTATTGCCTTATATGATTATTACTTTTATATAACAGAAAAGAATGTTACACATGCATGGATGATAAGGATAACTCGTCTAGCCACATTCTGTTCTTAAAATTTTATCAGCCCACTTCACTTTAAAACGGGTTTCTCTTTTCTATCCTAATGGCTTGGACAGAAAAGGCCCAGAGGTCTGAGAGGGGGAAAAACCTAAACTATTTACCTCAGCCCAAACTAAGTATAATGGGCAAAAGGGTTTTGGAGAGGCGAGATGTGCCTAGCACACCTTCTTACAAAGAAGCCTTTGTTTTTTTTTCTTCCCTAATATGGAACATTGAAAAATTAATCCCTGCCTTTTGTCATCTAGTAGTTATGGATTGAATGATGTCTTTTAACCCTTTTCGCCAAATCTGTTGCCCCCAGAACACAACAAGGACACCAGCCTGTTAAACCAAGCACGCCGTTGACCGGAGACAGCCAACTGACCTGGAGTCTGCACGATCCTTCCCCATGTGGGAAGGCCACCCTCCCCTCCACACCCCCACTCTTATTAGGGTTTTCTGGACCCAAGGGTAGGTAGGACGACGACCATGTCCAGCTTGAAGCAGCTAGAGGAGCTTGAGACCTTCGCCCATCGTCCTTTACAAGATTACAAAGGGTCCTAATATTTGAGAGGGGGGGGATAGTTAATTTTTACGAACCAGGGGTATGGACTTGGGGGGGATTGCTGGGGGAGGGGGGTGCTGGGTGGAGGGGAACAAGGGGGAGAAAATTGGAACTGTTGTAACAATATAATCAATAAAAAACATTAAAAAATAATAAAAAAATAAATTTAAAAAAAAAAATTTTATCAGCCCAGAATAGGCCCTAAGAAACTGCTTCAAGGTTACATGCTGAACATCTGTTGTTCTCAGCCCAGGATGAGGGAGTCCTTTAGCAGAAAGCAAGCTTTTAAGCCATTATAGAAATTCAGGCCTGGTTCCCCATGGGAAAAGCGGTGTGTGGCGTAGATCCTGTGTGCCGCCACATTCCCATTGGTTTTCCAAATATGGGGCTGAGCTACATTTGTCACCACCAAGCACCTCGGCCTTCCCATAATTCTGAGCCGTAGTTGGCCACAGAAAAAAAATAAGAGCACATTTTGGAAGGCCTAAGTGAAGCAGCTGTCATTTTGTTCACACTGAAAATCAGTAGAGGGTACCAGGCATTGTTGTAATGAACACACGTGGTCACTGCTCTGCTAGCTCATCTTGTGAGGGTATCCAGTTCATAGTTCACAAGCACACAATATCTCTTACCTCAACTTTTCAAGTCCTGGTCCAGGTGCATGGGTAGTTAGTTCCATGGTGAAGGACACCAGCTACTCTCGCAGGTCAGCCAACATCATGGCTTATCCTTGTAGTTCCAAGTTTATCCTTATGGATTCCAGTTCTTCCTCTTCTCTACTTCACATCCAGCTTCCCTGATTGCCAGACTCAATGATTTCAAGCACTTCACAACAGAGAGGCAATGGCCTTGCATAGACTTTTCAGTCAGCTACCATTATCATCTAAGGGCTATGCCTATAATAAGCTCCTTATTCTATTATTCATAGCATTTCTGCCTCTCTAATCACTCTGCCTGATACAAGGAGTCAGTGCACTTATGAAATAAGAATCTTCTAATGAGAAACATAAAATTATATTTGTAGCATTTATTGTTTGCTGCGTGCCAGACATTTTGCTAACTGTGCCTTATCTCTTCTGATCTTTACAACACTATTTTACAGGTGAAGGGCTCAAAGAAATTAATAAATTTGTCCAAGGGCACGCTGCTAGAATATAAAAAGCTTGACAATTGAGAGTTTCTTCTCATAACCTTGTTATCCTGCCTCCCCAAAGAGCATAAATTCTACACAGCAATGAATTCTCTGTACAGAATGGTGATTATTCATTAAAATAAATATTTTATTTATTTATTTTTAGAGAGAGGGGAAGGGAGGGAGAAAGAGAGAGGAACATCATTGTGTGATTGCCTCTCTCACACCCCCAACTGGGGACCTGGCCCACAACCTAGGCATGTGCTCTGACTGGGAATCCAACTGGTGACCCTTTGGTTCACAGGCCAGCACTCAATTCACTGAGCCACACCAGCCAGGACTGGAATGGTGATTATACCTACTGTTATTTTTTTTACCCATAGGCGTTTTTGAAAAGGATCAGAATATGCCACCCCCAAATATAGCACTTTGATAAAAGGATTATTTTAAGTTTAAGGCATTAAGAATCACAATATTATCCTTACTTAACCCCAAACCCTCTGGAAGAAAGATTGACTCTTATTATTCAAAGAGAGGGAACCAACACCAAGATGAGATTGCATAAATAGAACCTTGCTAAAATAGCCCTCATAATCCATTAGTTTCACTTCTCCAAAATTTATTGTCCCTTGAAGACTAAACTTACTTTCTTTTGTTAAAAGGCTATATACACCCTACTTTTTAGAATATTATTTTTTTCTGTGAACTCCTGTACACATTTAAAAAGTTAAGTGCCTTTTCTTTCATTAACCTGTCTTTTGTTAGTTTATTTCATACACCCAGCCAATAAACCTGAGAGATTAGAGTTTTTTTCTTCCTACATGTCGAAGTTAAAAAGGAATATTTTCCAAATAGATAAATCACCTGAAGAAGTCCCTTTAATGAACAACACAGTACAGAAATGTTAATTAAGTCTTCTTAGTCAAAACTTGCAAGAGACCAACTCTGTCAAATTCAGTTAAGCTTTAGAGTGTTAATTTGCCTCCTGTTAAAAAGCCAACTACCAGATATTCATTATGTGAAGGAAACTTCTTAGGTGTGGGAGGGAATACAAACTACAAGATTTTTAAAAACCACAAGAAGCCAACTTATTACACCATATATCCTCAAAGTGTCAGGGCATGCTGAAACATGCTGTGTTTTGTTTGTACCAACATTTTCCTCATTGTAAAAATAATATATGCTCATTAGACAATGAGAAAAATACTGAAAAATAAAATATTGTTAATAGCCTATTACCAAAATGTAAGGGACAGATAAAAGTGACTCTCAAACCAGTGAGAAATGATTAGCAGCAAAAGAGAAATATAATCTTGAACAACCGTAATTTAGAAATAGAGGGGCTTGAGACATGGGGCTGGAGACATAAACAGTCAGAGCTAACCCAGAGTGTAAAGGGCATAATATTTATCACCTGGGAAATGTGGGGCTGGAGACATAAACAGTCAGAGTTAACCGAGTGTGAGGAGCACCCATCACGGAATATTTATCACCTGGGAATTATGCATGGTGAGCGAGTTAAGGAAACTTATTCATGAGTTCATCCCTACCCTTAGTTGATTTAGTCAATCATGTTAGATTGTAACTCGGGAGTAATCAGTAGGGAGAAACAGAGAGGAAGAGGAGAGGGAGGAGGGGGAGGGTTTACTTGCATTAGGATAAAAACAGCCAACTCCATCTTCTGGGCGCGCACCTTTGATTTGGCTTTTTGGCTGCGCCCAGAGCTGAAGACCTGTGAATAAACAACTGCCTCAGTTACTGCCAAAGTCCTGTGTCCTGGTGTTTTATTGTGAACATTTCTCACAAAAAGATGACTATCATTAATATATCAATGTTTTCAAAAATTAAAAAATATATTCGTGTATATGTCTATGTATGTATATACAGATACATACCTATACACACACACACACGATTTTCCTCCCATAAATCCTTTTCTATGAATAGTTTTTGTTATCTTTAACAAAATTGTTTTACATATTATAATCTTCACAAACATAATTTTATGATTGAATTTTTTTTCCAAGAAAAAGAGGTACCATATTTTTGCTAAATCACTTCTCTAGTGGTGTACATAGGGCTCATGGATAATTCTGGGTTTTTTTTTTGTTTTACTGAGGCTCTGTTAACCTAAAAATAAAAATATCATGGTGAGAAGCAACAAGTGTTTGAGATCTAAGAATTGTGATTCTGGGAGCACTAATTTGGGTAGGAACCCAAACAGTGTTTTGTTTTGTTTTGTTTTTAAATATATTTTATTGATTATGTTGTTACAGTAGTTCCAGTTTGTTTTTCCCTTTTCTTCCCTCTGCCCAGTACCCCCCTTCCCTCCAGCAATCCCATCCCCCTTAGTTCATCTCCATGGGTCATGCATATAAGTTCTTTGTCTTCACCCTTTCCTATATTATTCTTGACTCCCCCCTGTCTATTTTGTACCAACCAATTATGCTTCTTAATCCCTGCACCATTTCCCCATTTCTCCCCCTTCCCCCTCCCAGCTGATAATCCTCCAAATGATGCCTATACCTATTATTCTGTTCCTATCCTGGTTTGCTTAGTTGGATTTTGTTTTTATTTTTAGATTCAGTTGTTGATAGTTGTGAGTTTGTTGTCATTTTAATGGTCATAATTTTGATCTTCTTTTTCTTAAGTAAGGCCCTTTGACATTTCATATAATAATGCCTTGGTGATGATGAGCTCCTTTAGCTTACCTTGTCTGGGAAGCACTCCATCTGCCCTTCCATTCTAAATGATAGCTTTGCTGGATAGAGTAATCTTGGTTCTAACTCCTTGCTTTTCATCACTTTGAGTACTTCTTGTCAGTCCCTTCTTGCCTGCAATGTTTCTTTTGAGAAATCAGCTGATGGCCTTATAGGCATCCCTTTGTAGGTAACTCTCTGCTTTTCTCTTGCTACTTTTAAGATTCTCTCTTTATCTAGAAACTTTGGCATTTTAATTATGATGTGTCTTGGTGTGGTCCTTTTTGGGTCAAGCTTGTTTGGGACTCTGTGCTTCCTGGACTTGTATGTCTATTTCCTTTGCCAAAGTTGGGGAGTTTTCCTCCATTATTTTCTCACATAAGTTTTCAATTTTTTGCTCTTCCTTTTCTCCTTCTGGCACCCCTTTAGTTTGGATGTTGGCGTGTTTAAAGATGTCCCAGAGATTCCCAAGCCTCTCATTTCTTTCAATTCTTGTTTCCTCGTTCTGTACTGGTTGACTGTTGTTGTTTTTTTAAATTTCTTATGTTCTAAATCATTGATCTGAACCCCAGTTTCCCTCCCATCAACCTTTGATTTTGAGTGGATTTTCCTTCATTTCATTTAGCATAGCCCTCACTTCTTCCCTTATGCATTTGCCATACTTAAGCATATCTGTCAAGCCTGTGAGCATCTTTATCACCAGTGTTTTGAACTCTGTGTCTGTTAGATTGGCTAGCTCCTCATTGCTCAGTTCTCCCACTGGAACCTTGATCTGTTCCCCCTTTTGGGCCATACTTCTCTGTCTCCTCATCTTGACAGACTCCTGTGTTTGTTTGCCTCTGTGTCTTAGGTAGAGCTGTCACTCCTGTGATGTTGTATGGGGCGGAGCCTTAAGTTTTTGTCAGTACACGGTGACCTGTTTCACCACGTTGTTGCGCTGTGAGTGGGGGAGATGGTCTGAGAGGGAATAATGCCACTTGCTAAGCACTTGCCCCATTTCCAGGCACTTCTTCCACTTTCATATGGAACTGATGCCTCTCTAGCTGTTGCCCTGGTTGTTTTTCCCAGAATGGGTGGGTCTGCGGACGTGCTAGGACCATGGGGACCCTTTAAGCAAGGGGACTCTGCTGAGAGACTGGAAGTTTCTTCCTCCTCCCCAACACCCACTGATTTACAGTCAAAAGCAATGAGGCTTTATTTTCCCCGGCGCTGGGACCATGAGCTGTGAGGTCTGGTCTGGTGCTGGGAGTGCTCCCCAGGTGGTGTCCCTCCTGACTTTTTAAAATGTGTGACTGCTTTCTGCCGGCCCACTGCTGACACCGCTCCTGCCGCTGCCACGCTGCGTCCTCTCTGCCCTGGTTCCGCCCCTTCTACCTGTCTGGATGAGCACAGTACACTTATCACAGGTATTATGTTCTAGACATCCTCACCCCCGCAATAGGTGAAAATCTGTGAAGTAGAAACCTTACATTTATTTTAGTATTTATATGTATTTTAAGGCTTTATAAACCCTTCCCACACAGTTATAAACCATTCCCAGTTCCTTATTAACCTTTCCCACTCCCTTATTAACCTTTCCCACACTTTTATAAACACTACTTATGTTTTTAAACATATTCTAAACCCTTAAGCCTACATAACTTTAACAACATATGTATACAGTACCGTAAAATCCCGCGATATAGCGAAAAATCCACAATAAATAATTAAATATAATATTTTAAAAAATCCCGTGACACAGTGAGGCCGTGATAAGTGAACCACAATATAGAGAGGGACTACTGTGTTTCTTCGTTATATCTTTGTTTGTTGGACTTCCATGCAGTTTGATTTTCTGGAACTTCAGGTTGTCTCTAGTTTTGAGGTAGTTGTATTCCTTCTTAGTTGTGGAGGGAGATGCAGTGTGTCTGTCTAGGCCTCCATCGTGGCCAGAAGTCCAAACAGTGTTTTTATTAGGAGGAGAAGGCAAGGAGTATTTATGAGAAAAGAAAGGTGAGTAATTACAGGAATAGAAGAAAGGGATTTCTATGGGTGCAGATAAGCTAGGGAGGGAATTTCTATAGGTACAGATAAGTTAACATAGTGATGCTAATTGTAAAGATTGTCTTTAATTTCAGTTCTGTAGTTATAATGTCTGCTCTCCTGCAAACTTTGCAAATAGTAGTTTGGAACATAATGTTGCTGTAGGTCTAGTCCAAAGGTTATTTTGCCCATTTTTAACATTCCAAAGGTTTCTGAGGACTAAGACTTACAAGGCAATTTCTCTGGGATGACAGCTCCAACTACAGTTCCAAGCAGCTTCATTTATATTATTTTTTATAACACAATAACATTTTCAAAATTAGGAGTTCTTTTTTACAATACAGAAGTAATGTAGAAATATAAAAATTAATTTCCAACTTCCAACCCAGAAATAACCGTTGTCCAATTTAATTTTGTGCCTATCTTTACAGAGCCTTGTTTGAGAATATGCAATTATATTGAAAGGTAAAATTTTTCAATACATTTTCTGGTACATGTAAAAGCTTTATTGAATAATGAAGGAGCCAGCATGTAAGAAAAGAGTTGATTTGAGAAACATTTGACAAACAGTTTTACTTATATGGTCAGGGCAAAAACAAACAAACAAATAAAATCGCTAAATTAGTTGAGTGGCTAACTTCTTCAGATCAATAAAGGCCTATTGATGGGGGACTCAAATGTTGGAAAATTTTAGTTTCAGGTAAGCGCTAATAAGATTAGTAATCAATGTATGTAAAAAGCTATTGTTTCAGGAACTGGAAGTATGACACACCTTGACTCCAGGTAACCATAAGCAGTTCCACATTTGTGCCTCAGGAGAACTTCAAGCAATCAAGACAGTATCTCAGCCCTTGTGCTCCAGGGTGACCACCGGCCAGAACACAAGGACCACAGCCCAGGGCACAAGGACCACTGCCCAGGACACAGATGAAATAATACTGCAGTTTTTTATCCAATTAACACTTTCCATGAATTCCAAAACCCTTACCTACTCTTCTCCTTATAAAAAGGACTCATTTATAATGGAATTGAAAATTGTGTGTTAGGGAAGAAACCCACTGTCTTCTCAGATCACTGACCAGCTGAATAAAGTGCCCATAAAAATTCAATCCCTGTCTCTGCTTATTGGGTCTAATAGATGACAGGCAGCATGGACATTGGCTTTTCCGGTTTCATATTTTGGCAACTATGGTGGGACAGACTTTGGGACCCTCCAGTAAGTCTGGGTATTTGGCGGGGAGTCCCAATGGCTGCCTGGACTGGGGGGCCCTGGGGTGTAGATTTGGAGATTTCCTAGCAGCTGCCGAGTAATTTCGCTTGGGGACTCTCCTCCTTTGATTTTCGGTACCTCCTGTCTGTTGTCTTCATTTTTGATTGATTTTGATTGAATCACTTTGCTCTCTGGTTCAAGTTACAGCCCTGGGTCATGACTAAGATTGTTAGGTAAAAAGATGTCTTTTGGTTTAAGGTACCATCTGATTTAGAGAGCTCTGTCTATTTAGAAGGCATCTTCTGGTGCCGTGAGTTGCCGTCTGGCTTAGAGAGCTCTGTTTGGTTAGAAGGTGCTGTCTCATTTTTGTGATATTACATAGCTCTGTCTGATAGAATGGGAGGAGCAGGGGGAGCCTCTGTTCCAGGGAGCAGCCCTTTGGGGCGAATTTTGGCTGATTGGTCAACCTATTCTTATAAACCTATAACTAAAAAGAAAAAAATTTTTTTAAAATTATAACACATTTTGGCTTATGTATAATCTAGATTCAGGAGAAAGCTGGCCACTGAATGGGTCTATAATCTACTATACTATAGTGCAATTAGAGTTGTTCTGTCAAATATCAGGGAAGTTGGATGAAATGTCTTACATAGAAGCGTGTATGAGTTTACCTAATAAAGATGAAGGATTAAAGGGAAATAAGTTAATGGTACAGAGAAAAGGGAATTTGCCTGTGACAGATAGCAAAAGCTCAGAGGAGAGGGACCAGGAAGATCTAGATATTATGGCTGCAACAAGCATGATCAGCTTTCCCATGGCCACTCCAGCCCTAGGGGAGTTTCCTCCTTACTAGGTTAAGGAAACTGGGAAAGTGAGCTTGAACTGGTCTAGAACCCTTCAGGAAACCAAATTCGTTAGAGGAAAAGCCCCTACCAGGGCAAGGCAAAATTTCCCTTTGCAAAAAGTTCCAATGGGAGAAGGGCCAGAGAGCATCCCATTGAATATTATTAGGCATATACTCCGTTTTGTAAATCAGATCTGTTAAACTAAAAAACTCTGAGAAGACCAGAGTATATCTCTTTAGAATGGACGAAGGAGTGCACCCAGTCTTTGGAGTCCCTGAAGGTGCACCTGGCTTCTACAACAGCCGTGGGGCTCCAAACCTACTAAAGCCCTCTCATTTATACGTTCATGAAATCAGGACATTGCCCTAGGAGTCCTCACCCAAATGCTTAGTGACATTCCACAACACATTGCATACTTGTCAAAGGGACTAGATCACACTGTCCAGGGATGACCAGCCTGCTTGAGAGCTGTGGCAGCCACCTGTGAGCTCTTACAGGAAGCTGAAAGTTTTCCTTGGGGCAGTCTATCACCATTTATGCACCCCACCAAGAGCTGAGCATGCTAGAGTGAAAGGGATATTTGTGGCTCACTGCTGGAAGAGTGGACAGGTACCAAATCATTCTTCTTGACCATCACAACATCTCCCTGAAAACAGTAAGTTAAATCCTGCCTCTCTTCTCCCGGAGCCTGACTTGGCTGCGCTAATAAAACACGACTGTGCTGAGATAATTGATGAAGTTTATTCTAGCAGAATTGACTTACAGGACCATCCCTCTAGAAGAGGCAGACTGGACTCTATAGGCAGATGTGGAGAAATGCTCACAATAAAAACACCGGGACACAGGACTTGAGCAGTAACTGAGGCAGTTGTTTATTCACAGATCTGCAGCTCTGGGAGCAGCCAAAAAGCTAAATCAAAGATGTGCGCTGAAAAGATGGAGCTGGCTGTTTTTATCCTAACTGGAGTAAGCCCCGCCCCCCTTCCCCTTCTCTGTCTCTCCATGCTGGATACTCCGGAGTTACAAACTAACGCAATTAACTAAATTAAGTGAGGGTGATAATTAACTCAGGGTGATCTGGTTATAGGTCTGTCGCCAGCTCTTCTTTGAAATTTCCCTATGTTGTTTGCTGGGCTGTCTAGCTATACTTTTCCATTTCCTGGAGTTTGGTGATGAATATATCCCCCCTGCTTTGATCTCAGATATCCTTTGTCCTCAGAAGCGTTTGGGCTGAGCTGCGGAATGCCCCCTTCCTGACTTGTAAGTGTGCTGATACTGTTAACTCTGGCTCGGAGACCCTCTGATTCAAGGTTTGTCCTTTGCTGCTAATTATTTTCTACTGATTTGGGAGTCACCAGTTTCCTTGCTCCTTACAGATGGAAGCAGTTATGTGGATGAAGGAAACAAAAAGGCTGAGTATGCAGTTGTGACTCCTGAAGGAGTAGTAGAAGCAAAGGTCTTGCCGCCGGGGACCTCTGCTCAGAAAGCTGAACTGATTGCATTGACAAGGGCACTGGAATTATTGCATGAAAGAAAGTGGATACGTATATGGATTCAAGGTAGGCTTTCCTAATTTTGCTATCACATGGTTCCATCTGGAAGAAAATAGAATGGTTAACCTCCAATAAAAAGGAGATTGAGTATGCAGCAGAAATTTTAAAATTATCAGAAGCTGTTCAGGTACCTTTACAGGTGGCAGTTATGCACTGCCCCGGGCATCATAAAGGGGACATGAAGTGGCTAGGGGAAACAGCTTGGCTGATTGAGCAGCAAAGGAGGCTGCTAAAAGAATGTTTATAATGCCTTTGGTACCTGTTGTCACAATTTGACCCTGAATATTTGACTGAATACTTAGAGAAAGTTGAGAGCTGGGATTTTGATGAAGAAGGAGCTGATAGTGGATGAAGAAGGAGTTATACTGTTTCCTGAACAGTTAGTAAAGCCAGTCATGGAGCATTTGCATCAGGCCACTCACTATGTAAGGGACTCTTTAACCATATATATTAAACTGTGGGTCACAAGTCTTGGAATTTCTAAAGTCATACAAAAAATAATTGCTAGATGTGTTGTGTGCCAGAAGAAAAATGCCAAGACAGATTTTCATCAAAACAAAGAAGGGGAACAATAGCAAGGGCAGTGTCCACTTGTGGACTGGCAAATAGACTATCCAGATGCCAAGGGTCCAAGGATGGAAATATCTGCTAGTCTTTGCTGATACCTTTTCAGGATAGTTAGAAGCCTAACCTACTAGAACTGAGAAATCCTCAGAGGTAGTGAAAGTCTTACTGAAGGAAATAATCCCTTGCTTTGGCCTCCCCAGCAGCATGCAGAGAGATAATGGACCTGCTTTTGTTTCAGAAATTACATGGAAGGTTAGTAAATTTTTAGGAATCAAGTGGAGGCTCCACAGGGCATGGAGACCTTAGACTTCTGGTAAGGTAGAGAAGATGAATCACACTTTGAATAAAAATATAGCCAAGCTGTGTAAAGAAACTCATCTCCACTAGGATAAAACTTTATATATAGCCTAGCTCATATCAGAGAAGGAAAACTCTGACTCCAAAAAACCTCCGCTGCCTTGCGGCATACCTCTTTAGGGGAAAGGCTAAGGGAGTAAACCCCGACAGAAAATCCGGAGCCGGAGTCCCTAAGGCGGTTTGACGTTGTAGTCAACACCGGCAACTCCTGCGGCGCACCTGAAGCCAAGCTGTATTGACTCCGTCTTTCCCTTGGACCCTTCAGCTGCGAAGAGAGGGGGGGTCTGCTGCATGGGCAACAGCAGACCCTCCATATCACCCTGCCCAGGCTCTGTAGCTTCAGCTTCACTGGAGAGGACACTCCAGCGTCATCGCAAGATGTCGATTCAACACGGGAGGAGACAGATACCGTGTCACTCCCGAATCGAACTGCACAACCATTCTCGGCGGTGCAGATAGACTCTTAAGAAGCTACACCATCGTCTCTCGAGACGGACGGCTGCCGACATAGCCTTGCTCATGATAAGGGTGCCTACTTGAAGTGGGACTCAATTGAGTCCTTATGAAATTGTGCACAGGTGACTGTTTCAAGCTATAATTGGGGTGGGAGACATGTATGTAGATCAAGAAGTGAAGGTAAAGAAAATGTACAACATTTAAATCAGATCTTAGCTGTAATTAATGACCTTGCTTTGTATTAAAGGCCTCTCCCCTATAGGTTCACTACATATCTTTGAGCCTGGAGATAAGATGCTACTCAAGACCTAGAAGAGGATCTCCAGAAAGTCAACTAGAAGAAAAGTGGACTGGACCTTGGGATGTATTCCTCACCACCTCCACCGTGGTGAAGTTGGCAGGAATAAAGCCTTGGATTCATCTTACCGGAGTAAAGAAAGCACCAGAGGAACAATGGATCATTGGGCATCAAGAAGACCTAAAAGTCATCATTTGAAAACGATGAATTACTTTCTTTTCATTACTTTTGTTTAACCCTGTGTTATAGAGAACTTGTTCCTTTCAAATGAGATGAAAATATTTGGGCGTATTTAGCAAAATGTTCTAAACATCTCTGAATTTTTTCTTGCAGGAGGAATTTATGTTGAACAAACTTTCACTACATGCCTTATAGGTGTTTGTACTCCCTTGGAAAGCCTTCAGAATTATACTTTATTTGCTTAAATAACCTACTCCGATATTTATAATTGGGAATCTATGGTAACTATAAAAGGCAGGGAAATTTTTTTCCTTAAAAGTCACTAAAGTAACCCCAGCTGTAGAGTGGGCACCTTTTGTCAGAAGTGCTAAAAACTGTTTTGTGCTTTATCGTAGCATGTTGTTACATGCAATGTGCCCCCTTATGTCGATCTGCTATTAAATGTATTCCTAATGCTAAGATACGCGCTCAACATCAAAATGAGTACTTCCAAATGAAACTGATCTCATAGAAATAATATAGTTTAAGTAACAGTGGGGAAATGATGGGGGACTCAAATGTTGGAAAATTTTAGTTTCAGGTAACAGCTATTAAGATTGGTAGTCAATATATGTAAAAAGCTATTGTTTCAGGAACTGGAGGTTTTTGGTTTCACTATCACGTTCGGGGTTAACGTCTCTATCTAGATTGTGGTAACCATCCTATGACTTATCACGTTTACAAGTAAATTTCTAATCTTATCAAGCAGTTGTCTTTTTTGAAATATACTTTTTAAAACATCTCTCTCTCTATATATATATACATATTATATGTATATATATATATATATTTTTTTTTTTTAGAGAGAGAGAGAAAGAGGAAATGAGAGAGATCAATTTTTGTTGTTCAACCTATTTATGCATTCACTGGCTGTTTCTTGTATGTGCCCTGACTGGGGTTCAAACCCACAACCTTGGTGTATCAGGTCAATGCGCTAACTAACTAAGCTACCTGACCAGGAATGAGGAGTTGTCTTTCTGCATCTTTATCGGATGTTGATTGTTGTTAAATATATATACTATGATTTCCCAAGAGTGGCACATTGAGGCAAGCAGACAGTAAATGTTCTTCCTGTATCAAAATGTCAAGCAATTATCAGTTAGTCTCTTTCTGAGCTGGGGATAAATTTTTAAAAATATATAATGTATATTTAAGATATATATTTATTACACACCTTGTCACTTCAAAATTATAAAGGTATTTTCCTAAAACTTTTTTCCAGCAACATTATATCTTTGTTTATCTTTGGATTTTTTAATCTTCCTCCAAAAATATTTAGCTTTTTCTTTTCATCAAAACAGACAAAACACCACTTACTGATTAATTCGTCTATTCCTGATTTTAAATGAAACTTAAGATTATTATATAATATATAGAGATGTTGTAACAGGGCAGGGCAAGAATCCCAAAATTCCCCACAGCCCATAGTTTTGGGGATGGGGGAAGAAGATAGTACAGCTTTTAAGGTACTTTACATATCTATGGCTGGCTGGTAGCTAGGGCTGGTAGAAGGGCAAACAATACTGTTTAAAATACTTTGCATATCAATGACAAGGTGATAGCTGAGCCTTTCCTGAAGGTGCAATCGAGAAGGAATGGAGTCAGCCATAAAGAAGGAGGCCATGCTGTTGGAAAGGAGGTAGAAGTGCCCCGCTGTCCACCATGGGAAGAAGCACGATGGAAGGAGCATGTTAGAGGAGCATGATGGAGCAGCAGGTTGTAGTGGCCATGTGAGAAAAAGTAGCCATGCAGTTTGCAGTCAGGATCTGGCCATGCAGCCTGGGCTAGTAAGAAAGCAGTCATGCTGATGCTTTGATTATGCCCACTCCAGCTGACTCTGAAGTCACCAAGGACTCTGCCTTGCAGACGCAGACTCTTTCCTAGACTCTTGGAACTCGGAATAAGCAGAGAGGACACTCTCTTAGGACTTGTGCCTTTCCTGGACTTCACCATGATCCAGTGTAACACACTGCATGCTTTCCTAGACTATTATATAGAGGCTGATGACATCATACCCCAGATCCTGAAGGAGAGAACTGACAGATAAGGGATGAGGCACTATTGGGCTTGGGGTGGCTTATAGCCTTTTGGGGAGCAAGGGAAGTGCTGGGGCTCATGGGAGAACAGGGCTCTGAGCTGAAGGGCCCCCAGCCTCTCCAAGGTTGGAATATTGTAAATAAAGACATGTTTTTCTCAACACTAATTGTTGGGTCATACATCAAGGCGCCACATGAATGAGCCCACCCCCCTTGCTCAGTAACAGTGTCATTGGTTCTATTTTGGAACTTTCTTCCCTTTCAGTGGCCAGTTTGTCTAAAACTGCTTTGATACGAAATGTTTTATTTTTATTTTATTTATTTACTTATCTTTATTTTGAGAGTATGATTATTAAAGCTGGGAACAGTGAAACAAGGAAGGGCCTAGCATAGAAGAAGCAACAGAAGAGAGCCTAGCCAGGGCTGCTTTGGCTCTCTAAAAATGTTAGAGAAAAAATAATAAGCATGGGCAGGGCTGCTATGGCTCACTGAAAAGTCAGAGAAAAGGGGCCTTGGAGACAGGTTCAGGGGGTTAGCTCCACAGTAATACAGGAGGGTGAGAAGCCATGAAAATTCCTTGGCAAGTGGAATAGAAAAACTGAGACAGACAGCTGAACACAGTAGCCAAGCAATTTATAGCCAGGTGCAGATTGTCACCAGGGCCAGAAGGTCCTGAGTGCCTGGCAGGGGGCAAAACTGGGAAAACAAGGACCTCACCCCCAGGGTAGCAATTCTTCCCCTGGCCTTTAAAATAGATTTTAAAGTGAAAAAGAGATAACATCTAGACCTCAGTTGTGTTTCAGCTCCAGGCCCAGAAAAGCAGCAAAATCAGGTAGGCAACGCCAAGACCAACGCAATGACTAAGACCCCCTGCCCTGTCACTGACCAATTAGCAGAGACCATGACCCTGAAGAGGACACCTGGAACACTCATGAAAATTCTGCTGAAACCCTCCCCTGAGACATCCCCTAAGATTCCTGTCTGCAGGAGAGAGAGAAAAGCCTCAAGACAAAGGACTCAGCCAGTGCTCCTCCCTCTGGGGAGTAGCTGGAGCCATTCCCTTTCTCTGCTTCTTCCCCATACCTCTTTCCCATACCTCTTTATTCACAGGCACATGTCTCCTAAACTCTAAGGCAATGGGCATCTGGCAGCTTGTCTCAGGCTAACCCCCTGAAGCTGTCCCCGAGAACCCCTCTTCTCTGACTTCCCAGTGAGGTAAGGCAACCCAGGCTAGGCTCTCCTGTTGCTTCTTCTATGCCAAACCCTTCCTCGGCTCACTGCCCCCAGCTTTAACAAATGTAACTCATAGTCACCTCGACTCATGTGGTGAAATCTTTCCTCCAGAAGGACAAGAGCCCACACACTACTGGTTGGCCCTAGGCAGACCCACTCAGGGCCTGGCACCTGTCTGATAACAAGAGGAGCTGCTGCTGCCCATTGCAAGTCTCCTGGGGACCCTTAGAGTTGAAGAGATGCACACCTGAGAGGGAAGACAGGTGTGGGCATACTTTTGAGTGGGAGAGCACTAATATGACAAAGTTTTAATAGTTTATACAGTACTCTGATATCTGGGAGAATATGTGCTCTATGTTTATTCTTTAATTAAGATGGTTACTTATGTGAATCTACTCTTCCAGATGCTCTTTTTTATTAATAAGTTATACTCTTTTAAATTGATAGAAGTAGAATTTTGGAATCTTTGGGTAAGTTCAATGTCAAATTGTTTCTCAAAGAAGTTGTACAACCTTATTACTCCAAGAGCAGAGCATGAAGTTTTCTATTGCTCATTTCTCACCAAATGTAGTTTTATCAAGCTTTTAAATCTCAATCATTCTGGTGGATATTAAGAAATTTATTGTGGTTATACTGATGATTATGGGGGTTAGCACCTTTACTTGTCTATTTGCCATTTAGAGTTTCTGTCTGATATAATGCCTGTTTAAGACTTTAGTACATTTGAGGAGGAGATATTTATTTTTTCCTTGTTTTTATTATGATTTTAACTTGACATTTTTGATCCCTCTGGAGTTAATTTTGATGTAAGGTAAATTGAAGGAATCCAACTATCATTTTCCAGCTGGCTAATCACTTATGACAATAGTATTGTCACAAAATACTATTGGATAATCCACTCCAGGTCAATAGTTATTGGAAGTAGTTTTTGTGTGTGTGTATGTCTCTGTATCTATCTATAGTATATGTGTATATAGATTCTATTAAGGCTTCCTTTGTGTTGCATAGAATGCATAGATAAGTTAGAGAACTTTCTTGGTTTTGGTGTTTTTACATTGAGCCCTTCAATCTCGGAGTGTGGTATATCTCTCCATTTGTTCAGGAACTCTATGCTGCCTTTTTATACAGTTTTATCAATTGTCTTCCCAAATAATCTAGTTTCTCTTGCTGTTATATTTTTCCATATGTTTTCTGATTTCTTTTATCTATTAATTTTTAAAAATTATAGTAAAAATATATAACATAACATTTAACATTTTAACTAAATTTAAGCATATAATTCAGTGGCATTAAGTACATTCATAATGTACAACCATCTCCACTATCCTTAGATTTATTCTTATATTTATCCTGGCTACATTACTGAAATAGCTCTTGGTAGACAACTTCAATTATAAAAACATTAATAACTAAAAGTTGGAAAGATTTACAACTGTTATATATTCCATAAGTTAATTTCGTAACTAAGGACTTTCCATCTAGCCTAGGGCAAGGTAGTGGAGGTACTGGTAGCTTGTGGATTTAAATTAATCAAGAAATAGTGAATGAGCCCTGGCTGGTGTGCTCAGTGGATTGATAACTGGCCAGAGAACTGAAAGGTTGCTGGTTTGATTCCTGGTCAGGGCACATGCCTGGGTTGTAGACCAGGTCCCCAGTTTGGGATGTGTAAGAGGCAACCAATCGATGTTTCTCTTGCATATCTATGTTTCTTTCCCTCTCTTTCTTCTTCTCTTCCCCTCTCTCTAAAATTAAATAAATAAAATCTTTCAAAAGAAAGATATAATGAATGATTTAAAAATTGATTAGGAAAAATCCAACCACCCACCTTGCTTTCTCCCACCTTCATTTAATCTTCCTTACATTTCCTTCTTGATTCCAAATGCATAAAAGAAACTGCAAACTGTCATTCTGAGAGGCATTTTTCTCAATCTGTTTAGATCTAACTTCCAGATGTATCCTCTGTTTGGCTTAAATAAACTCTAATAAAGTCTTTAAAATTTTTTTCTGCAGGTTTGGACATTCTTATGTCAACAAGAACAAGTGGCTCTGGAATATGCCACATTTGAGCAGATGACAGTCAAGACCCAACAGACTCAGTAATAATTTTTACCTGCCTTTTAACTGCCTAAAAGAATTTAAATGGAGGGCCTGGTCAAGGGAGAGGACTATCACCAGGGATAACTACAGAGTATGGACTTAGGTGTGCTGGGCTAGGGGAAATTAGACAGGGCCTGTTTGTTCAAAATCCCCTCTGTCCCGCTGTTTTCTCTGCACAGCATGGGAAACATTTGTTTACCAGACATTTGCTCTTCCCATCTTCCTCTGAATTGTCTTTCTTCCCTTTGAAGCTCCAGACCAGTACCTCTTCTCCTTAACTTAGGATGGCATATAAGCCTCAATTGCCTATCGGAGAGCCTCTTTTGTCTTTATAGGGATGCCATACAAAGTCTTTTTTTTTTCTTGTTAATCTGTCTTATGCCAATTTAATTACTAGAACAACCAAAAGAATCCAGAAGAGTAGAAGAAAAACTTCACCTCCTACAATCACCATGAGGAAATTGATTAGCTCACATAATAAGTGCAGATGCAGGCTATTCTGCCTTTTAACTTTTTATGAAGTGCACAAAACTTGAGAATCTTTTGGGTAAAGGAATATGCCTTATGATTTTGATTACCCTTAGGATGTCCTAGGTAATGCTTGGGGATTTATGTATCTTTAGGGACCACCCTAGAATAAGCACACTAATTATGGTTACCTTTGTCCGCTAAGTTCAGAAGTAGCCATTTAAATAAAGCTGCCACCTGAGTCCTCAGTCTTATAGTCCTCCCTTGGGATTTATTACGTTCAGTTGGGGCTCTTTTTATAAGCCCAGTCTTTATGCCTAAACATCTCATGTTACTAAGATTGCACAAGAGGACTCCACTATTTCCAATCCACTGAATTAATGCCAAATAAATAGCAGAACTATTGAAAAAATATGATAGGAATTTGTGTTGCCCAAAGAATTAGTTTTGTCAACAAGTTCTATCAAGTTTGGATCCTTACTTCACCTCTTCTTGAAACTCTTCTCACATCCAACTTGTCCTTGGTTTCCATCAACTCTTACCTACTAGATAGTCTATTATCTGTCAGCCTTAGTTATTCTTGTTCCAGTCCAATGCTTCACTTTGCCACCTCACATAATATGTACTGTGGGAGGAAAATAATGATATAAATTTTGACCTCACAGAGCTTGGAATTTTAGAAGAAACAAGATATATAGACATTGTAAAAGATAATATTAATAAAGCCACTTCAAAATGGAGTTTGAGCTGCCATCCCAAAGGAACTGCCTTGAGTGTCTTACTCCTCAAACTTTGGAAATGTTAAAACTAGGCAAAATAACATTTGGACGGAGTTACAGCAAGTTTGTATTCCAAACTACCATTTGTAAAGATAGAAAAGCAGACATTGTGACTGTTAGACCCAAAATTGAAAACATTCTTTAGAATTAGCATCACAATGTTAACGTATTTGTATCTATAGAAATTTCTCCCTTAGCTTGTTAACACCCATAGAAATTCCTTCCTTCTATTCATGTTATTATCCCCCTTCCCTTTCTCATAAATACCCCTTGCCTTTGCCTCCTGATTGGAACACTATTTGCGCTTCTACCTCAATTAATGCTTCCCAAATATCTTATTTTGGATCTCAAATATTCATTGCCTTTCACTTTTTTATTTTCACTTTGGCCTTTTATTTTTAGGTTAACAACATTAAGCTATTGTAACCATGCAGAAACCTTATTTTCTCCTGTCTGGCCTTTTTTTTTTTTTTTTTTACTTTTTTTCCTTCAGCTCAAACTGTCCTTAACCAGCACCCTAATTCCTCCACCTCCCTCCTCCTGGCATTTCCACTTTCTTGCTAATGATTAAGCCCTCAAGACAATGAAGTTTTGGTCAGCATCCAATAGCCTTAAAAACAAGGTACTGGGTCTGTTGACTTCAGAGACAGAGTTTTCAATCACACTAAAGATAATAGCCTAGCCTCAGTTGTATTTCAGCTTTGGACCCAGGAAAGTAGAATGATCCCACTGAACAAATCCTTGTGAAATCAGACAGAAAGATCCCATGGCTAACATCAGGACCAGATGTAATAATCAATTACCCCCTACCTAGCACCAGCTAATCAGTGGAGATCACAACCCTAACACCTTTAGTCACCACGATTAATTATTTTTTCCCTTTTACAATCCATCCCCTGGAAGCCACCAGGGAGCCAGGTCTTCTGGCACTAGCTTACCTGTGACGCTGGGCGTGGTGCCATCTCCTAAATAAACCTTTCTTTCTTGGCTGCCAACTCCTGTTTGTGTCTTACTGGGTTTTGATGCATGCAGGCAAATGGACCACTTCAGTCCTGTAACACTATTATGAATCAATGTTAAGAGTTGCTTTGAAAATGAGAGTTAATGATGAAAAGTGGAACGTTTCTCATCGTGTGCCAAGAGTACTAAAAGATTTTAAAGTGAAAAAGTAGGAAGATAAAGAAGACAAGCAAATTTGACAAACGATAGGTTTTTACATTTGAAGAATCCCCAAATTACAATGCAACCTGAAAAAATTTTTTTAACAACATGACAAGTTCAATATCTTTAATATAGAGCTGAGTATTAAGAAGTCCTTATGCTCCTCAGAGAAAGACTTGACAGTTCTATAGCCATGGTAACAAGTAACCCTCTTAGATTGATTTGCTTCTGTGAAAGTGCCTTTGAAAACTAACTGTGGGGGTCCACAATAAGTCACCCCAAAATGTGTCTTTGTGGTATGAAGATTGATCTGCGCAAAAGGCAACTTTAGCCATAGATTCAAGAGAAACTTCTGCCTCTCCCTTTAACTATCTACTAGAACTTGAATTAGAGGCCTTACCCATAAGAGCTTATCAGCAATAACCTTTTTGACCTACCTATATGGCAGGAAAAACTTGTATTTACTAGACATCTGCTCTTTTTATCCTGTAATGACCTTTTGAAGCCCCCAAGGTACATTACCTCATCCTTAGCTCAGAGTATCTTATATACATTAATCTCCCCTTCTGTCTCTGAACCTCTTCTATATGTGGCATCTCTGACTCTCATGTCTGTGGGGATCCCATATACATGTACATGTTACATCTGGTTATTTTCTCTTGCTAATCTGTCTCATGTTTATTTGATTATTAGACCAGCAAGAAGAACCTTGTGGACAGAGCAGATTTTGTTTCTTCCCTACACAATCAATCAGAAATAGCCCAAAGTTTCTGAAAGCTAGACAACAAGTCTTGTCAGAATAATCACCTCTCATTCCTATAAGTAGTACTAGCCACATTACTAAGGCTGATGTAAACCCCTTCTTGCTTCTATAACCAATATTACCACTGGAAAAATGCTTCCCAAAGACCTCATAAGATCAGCCCTTTGTTTTCCTTAGGGATATGGTACCTGAACAGTATAGTCCTCCCTTATGTAAGTCATAAGTTCATTCTTTTAGTTACAGATATTGAGTGGTAGTCCCCTCTTTTGACCATGCCAGGTATCAATATGCAAAGATGCTATTAGATAAATTTGCAAAGAATGTGGGACAGTAATTTATACAGGAAATCTAAAGGCAAAAAAGTAGGTGGGGGAAGGTTCAACATTACAACTAATCATGGAAAATCAAATTAAAACATATAGATACTTTCTTCTTCCAAAAGATTAATGCTAGTAAGGATTTCCTGAAATAAATAAATTTAAAGCCTTGAAAAATCTTTATTTTACTGTATATTTGGAGTTCTATTTTTATCCCTCTCCCCACTCCTTAAACTAGGGAGAGGGAGGGAAGAAGAGGGAGACAAAAAAGGGATGGGGGTGAAGGAGAGGGAAGGATGATGAAAAGGGAAGAGGAGGGGGAAAGGAAATAAGGAAGAAAAAGAGGGAAGAAATAAAGAATAAATTTCAAGAAGACAGGAGAAGCAGCTTTATGAACAAATCTTTGCTGTGACAATGGAAGATATTAGATATACCACCATTTTCTATTATTAAATTATACAATGACAAGGACAAGTGATCAAATAACAGTCTTATGTTCTTATCTTAGCACCAAGTGGCCCTGTTCATTTCTAATAATGATATTTGTAATGAGCCCTATTTTTTTCTCACTTTAATGTAGCTGTGGTGGCTTTCTCTCTGCCTGGCATAACTGTTTCCTCTACTTTGTATTTTGTTCTTTTCTATTACTATTATCTTTAAAAAATTGTGCAATCTATAGAAAAGATTTTTAATTTTTTGGCCTGGCCAAGTAGCTCAGTTGTCAAGGTTGTGGGTTTGATCTCTGGTTAGGGCACATACAAGAAGCAACCAATGAATGCATAAATAAGTGGAACAACAAAATCAATGTCTCTCTCTCAAATCAGTAAATTGAAAAAATGAGAAAAGAAAAGGTTTTATTTTTAGGTTGAGAAGTCTTAATATAAAAATTCATTCATTCATTCATTCATTTATTCATTCACAGCATGATCCCAGTTTCCACAAGAATCATGTGTTGGAAGAGACTTTAAATTTTAGAATTAAAAGATAAATTGTGATGGATATTTTACAAATATATTTTTTGATTATGCTATTACAGTTGTCCCAATTTTTCCCCCTTTCCCCCCTCCACTTCGTACCCACCACTCCCTCAAGCAATTCCCACACCATTGTTCATGTCCATGAGTCATGTGTATAAATTCTTTGGCTACTCTATTTTCTATACTATAATTTACATCCCCATGGCTATTCTGTAACTACCTATTTGTACTTCTTAGTTCCCTCACCTCTTTACCCATTCCCCACAGACACCCCTCCCATCTGGAAACAATCAAAATGCTCTCCATATGCATGATTCTGTCTCTGTTCTTGTTTGCTTAGTTTGTTTTTTAGATTTGATTGTTGATAGATATGTGTTTATTGACATTTTTTTGTTCATAATTTTGAACTCATTTTTCTTGAATAAGTCTCTTTAACAGTTTATATAATAATGGTTTGGAGATGATGAAGTCCTTTAGTTTTTTCTTGTCTGGGAAGCACTTGGTAAAGTGCCCTTAGATTCTAAACAATATCATTGCTGGTGAGAGCAATCTTAGCTGTAGGCCCCTGCTTTTCATGACTTTGAATATTTCTTGCCAATCCCTTCTAGCCTGCCAAGTTTCTGTTGAGAAATCAACTGATTGTCTTATGGGAGCTCCCTTGTAGATAACTAAACACTTTTGTCACATTGCTTTTAAAATTTTACATTTTAATTATAATGTGTCTTGGTGTGGACCTCTCTGCGTTCATGTTGTTTGGGACTCTCTGCGCTTCCTGGACTTCTGTATCTATTTCCTTCACCAGGTTAGGGAAGTTTTTTGTCATTTTTTCAAATAGATTTTCAGACAAGATCGAACACATTCAGGGTAGTATGGCTTTACACTCAAACAGATTGTCAAATCCTTGCTCTTTTTCTTCTTTTGGTATGCTTGAAGTTGTCCCAGAGGCTTCTTAAACTATCCTTTTTTTTTTTTTTTTCCCCTGGTGGGGGTGGGTTTTTTTCCTTTTTTGCTCTTCTGATTGTTTTCTCTTTCCTTACTTTCAAAATCACTAATTTGATCCTCCTCTTCATCTACTCAACTGTTGATTCTCTGTATGTAGTCCTCATTTCAGTTATTGTGTTCTTCATTTCTGGCTGGTTCTTTTTTATCCTTTCTTTCTCTCTCTTTGTGTTTTCTATCTCTTTGTTGAAGTTCTCACTAAGTTCATCTAGTCTTCCTCTAAGTTCATTGAGTATCCCCATAAACAGTGTTTTTGAACTCTGCATTTAATAGATTGTTTGTCTCCATTTTGTTTAGTTCTTTTTTTGGTGTTTTGTTTTGTTCTTTCATTTGGGACATGTTTATTTGTCTCCTCATTTTGACGGTCTGTTTTTGTTTCTATGTATTAGGTACAGCTGCTATGCCTCAGCCTTGGTAGAGGGGCTTTATGTAATAGATGTCTTCCCATTTACCTGAGCTGGGGGCTCAGGTATCATTAAACGTTATTATTGTTTTATAGTTGGTATTTGTTTAAATTTATCCAAATATTTATTACATTTTTACCCTTTGTTTCTTCTTGTATGTTAGACCTTTCATCCGGGATCACTTTCCTTCTGGATAAGTTTTTTCTATCTTCAAGACTCAGTTTTATTATTCTGAAAATGATTTTATTTGCCTTCATTCTTGAAAGATAGTTTTATTAGGTTTAGAATTCCAGCTTGCCAGTTACTTACTCTCAGCACAGTAAAGATAAAATTTTAGAGCCCTGTGGATTACACTGTATCTAAACCAGTATAATCTAGTTTTTTGAAGGTTATCTCTTTTCTCTCCTGCTCTTTTATGATAGTCTCTTTGCCATTGTAGTTATATAATTTCACTATTTTGAGCCTAGGTGCAGGAGACAGGTGGCACTGGTTCAGAAGACTGTGACCCCTGCATAATTCCCTGAAAACAGAGGCAAAGAATGAAGGCTAAAAATAGTCTCAGGAAGTCACTTCTGAGTAAAAGCAGGGCAGTAATAAAAAGAGATAGCAATTGTCTGGTGCCAGGCTGACCTTCACACAGGGTATTCAAAACTCTGTAAATGATTTACCCAAATCCTGTCTAACTTAGCAGATACATCATGCTTGTCAAGATTCCTGAACATATACTACTAAATAAAACTGGACACTAGGGAAGGATCGGGAGCATTCTCCTTAATAAGGTGCTCCCCCTTTGCTCCCCAGGCAGACAGTTTCTGGGTCATTTTTTTCTGCACTGTGGGTCCAGCAGGTCAAGGAACCCCTCACCTAGGTGTGAATTTATTTTATATGTATCTAAAATCATAGCCTATGGCCCTGGCTGGGTAGCTTAGTTGGTTTTAGCATTGCCCCAATATGCCAAGATTGCGAGTTCAATACCTGGCTCATAACAAGAAACAACCAATGAATGCATTGAATGCGTAGAACAACAAATTGATCTCTCTCTCTCTCTCTCTTATTCTCCCTTCCTCTTTCTAAAATCAATAAAATTACAAATAACATAAAATCATAGCCTAAAAACATATTTAAAGCAAAGACTGACAGAATCACTGGAAGAAACAGATAGACCTATAATCATAGTGGAGGAATTTAATATATCTTTCTAGTAGTTGACAAAATGTTCAGCAAGAACATAGAAGATTTTATCTATATGTTTTACAAAATTTAATATAATGTAACAGAACACTGCACTGATGACTGCAAAAAGCCACATTCTCTTTAAGTACACATGAAAACTTTATTAACTGAATATGTATTTGGCCATAAGGCAAATGTCAATGAAGTTCACCTGATTGAAATCACATATATGGCATTCTGATTATGCTGCTATTGAGTTATAAACAGATAATAAAATAACTAGAAAATTTCCATGTGCTAGGAAATTAAGAAAGAAACAAATTAAGAATTCAGAATGGAAATTATAATATGTTGAATCAATTGATTATAAAAACATTACAGATGGCAAATGTAGGATGCAGCTAAGTAATAAAAAGGTATTAAAAACAAATATATAAAAGGGGCCACTTTAAAATGGAGCTGTAGCTGCCATCCCAGAGGAGCTGCTTGCACATCTTATCCCTTAAACTTGTGGAATGTTAAAACAGGACAAAAGAATCATTGGACTGGGTCTAAAGTAACATTGGTCCTAAAGAATTGTTTGCAAAGAAAACAAGAAAGCAGGTATTAGGACTGATGACTACTGAACTGAAAATTAAAAATATTGTTTAGAATTAGCATCACTATGTTAGCTTATCTACACCTACAGAAATGCCTTTCTTCCATGGACATCATCATTCCCCTTTCCTTCCTCATAGACCCCCCTTGCTTTTGCCTCCTACTCAAAACACTGATTTGTGTTTCTGCCTGTATCAGTGCTTCCCAGCATTGCAATTCCTTTTGGATCTCAAACACTCATTTCTCAGCTTAACTTTTTTATTTTTAGGTTACAAAGCCAACATGATAAGTTTTAACCAATAAAAAATGAAGAAGAAGTGAGCAGATTCAAATATAAAAGAAATGAATAGAATATGAAATATCACAGTGCCTTGCAAGATTATCTTGGAATTATGAAAACTGTTTCAATTCTATATGTATCTATGTTTCTACTGGGCAGTGCTATAAAAATGAACTTAAACTATGCGTTTCAATCCTAGTTTTAAAATTATTGACTGAAACACAAACAAACAAAAGAAACCCACATTGACATAGGGATTAATGTAGGAAGGTTTTTATTTTTTAATTTCTTTTTTTAAAGTATATTTTAGTTATTATGCTATTACAATTGTCCCAATTTCTTTTCCCTTTGCATTCCTCCACCTGGTATCCACTTCTCTCCAGCAACCCCCACCCTTAGTTCATGACCATGGGTCATGCATATAAGTTCTTTAGCTTCACCCTTTCCTATATTATTCTTAACTTCCCCCTGTCTATTTTGTACCAACCAATTATGCTTCTCGGTCCCTGCGCCATTTCCTCCTTTACTTCCCTTTCCCCCTCCCCACTGATAACTTTCCATATGATCTCCATATCTATGGTTCTGTTCCTGTTCTAGTTGTTTGCTTAGTTTGTTTTTGCTTTTTTAGATTCACATGTAGATAATTGTGAGTTTGTTATCATTTCACTGTTCATAGTTTTGATGCCTTATAGGCATCCCTTTGTAGGTAACTCTCTTCTTTTCTCTTGTTACTTTTAAGATCCTCTTTTTATCTAGAACCTTTGGCATTTTAATTATGATGTGTCTTGGTGTGGCCCTTTTTGGGTCCAACTTGTTTGGGACTCTCTGTGCTTCTTGGACTTGTATGACTATTTCCTTCATCAAATATGGGGAGTTTTCCTTCATTATTTTCTCACATAAGTTTTCAATTTCTTGCTCTTCCTCTTCTTCTGACACCCCGTTGGTTTAAATATTGGCATGTTTAAAGTTGTCCCAGAGATTCCTAAGCTTCTCCTCATTTTTTTCAATTCTTTTTTCCTCATTCTGTACTAGTTGACTGTGGTTTTCCTCCTTATGTTCCAAATCATTGATTTGAACCCCAATTTCCTTTCCTTCTTCATTGGTTTTGTGTGGATTTTCCTTCATTTCATTTAGCATAGCCTTCACTTCTTCCCTTATGCATTTGCTATATTTAAGCATATCTGTCAAGCCTGTGAGCATGTTTATCACCAATGTTTTAAACTCTGCATCTGTTAGGTTGGCTATCTTCTCATTTGTTAGGTTGGCTATCTCTCCATCACTTAGTTCTCCCACCGGAACTTTGATCCGTTCCCCTTTTGGACCATACTTCTTTGTCCCCTCATCTTAACAGGTTCCTGTGTTTGTTTGCCTCTGTGTCTTAGGTAGAGCTGTTGCTCCTGTTATGTTGTAAGGGCAGAGCCTTAGGTTTCTCATCAGTAGAGGGCAACCTGTTTCACTACATTTCGCCCCTGCATGTGGGGGAGGGGTCTGAGTGAGAACAATGCCGCCAGTCCAGTACTCGCCCCTTTTCCAGGCACTTCTCCCACTTTGTATGGGACTAGTGCCTCTCTAGTTGTTGCCCTGGCTGTTGTTCCTAGAGTAGGTGGGTCTGTGGATATTCTAGGACCATGGGGGCCCTTTAAACAAGTGGACTCTGCTGAGAGACCAGCTTTTTCTTCCTCTTCCCCAATCCCCACAGGTTTGCACAGTCAAAAGCAATGAGGCTTTATTTTCCCTGGCGCTGTGACCATGAGCAGACTGGTCTGGTCTGGTGCTGGGAGTGCTCCCCGGGTGTCCCTCCTGACTTTTAAGAATATGAGACTGCGCTTTCTGGCAACCTGCCACTGCCACCACTGCTGCTGCCACCACACTGCGTCCTCTCTGCCCTGGCTCCGCCTCTCCTACTTGTCTGGATGAATATTTCTTCTTTATATCTTTGTTTGTTGGACATCCATGCAGTTAGGTTTTCTGAAACTTCTAGTTGTCTCTAGCTTTGAGGTAGTTGTATTCCTTCTTAGTTATGGAGGGAGATGCAGTGTGTCATCTAGGCCTCCATCTTGGCTGGAAGTCAAGAGTAGAATAATTTCTTCATGCATCAATCTACTCGATTTTAATAATTTATCAGCTTGACCATGGTGACTCTACTTTATTTTTAAGTCGTTTCCTTATGATCTTCCCTTATGAAAGTTTTCCCAATTTATATAGCAATAAGTTGGAGGTTTCCATCACCTCCATTTTGGGTTTGATTAATTTGCTAGATTGACTCACAAAACTAAGGAAAACAGTTACTTCTAGGTTACCAGTTTATTCCAAAGGCTATTTAAGGATATGGATGAACAGCCAGAAGAAGAGATACATAGAGCAAGATGTGTAGGAAAGGTGGGATAATGTGCAGAGCTGCTATGGCCTCTCGAGGCAGGCTCACCTCCCAGCAGCCACACGCATTTAACCTAGGTGCTCCTCAAGCCCTGAAGTTCAGGCTTTATTAGGTAGGCATGACTGATTAAATCATTGACCATTGGTGATTGCTTCATACTTTAACCACTCTTCCTTCCCCAGAGATGGGAGTGTGGGGTCAGACTGAAAGTTCCAACCCTCTAATCCCTTGGTTGGTTTCCCTGGACAGCAACCCCCACCCTGGGGGCTTTCCAAAAGTTGCCTCTATTTAACATACATTCAAACGAGGTTGAGAGGGACTTGCTATATGAATAATAAAAGACACCCATTTTGACTTTCATTATCCTGGCACTATTTCAAGAACTGTGAACACAACTAAATATTATAACAAAAGATGCTTTTCTAGCTCTTATATTGGAAATTACAAGGATTTTTCCAGAAACAGTGGAAAGACCAAATACGTATTTATTATAATAACTCATAGTATCATGCTCACACAATCAGATTTATGGCTTAGAACCTAAACTAGAAGAATCACCTGCAAAAAAGATAGATTTTGTGAATGACAGATGGAGTCATGGAGAGGTATGGTGAAGGGCAAGTACCCAGGAAGCCCTTAATAATTTAGTGATGATGATGCAACATTACGATTAAATGATCAATTTTAATACTTGCACATTCTTCATAGTGCAAAATAATTTCTAATTAATGAGTATGCATTTTTAAGTATGTCCTCAATTGTTTCACCAGTCCAAGATAACTTTTGACTTCTGTTTTCACTCTCAGTGGTGACTAGGTTTGGATGATTATTTTAGAAGACCAGATACTATTAGGCAGCTCCTATATAAAATACCCAAAATGACTAATGATTTTGCTGTTTAATGTGTTAAATAGAAAATCATAGGCCCAGAAGGGTTTGTCCAGTCCTGGACACATAAGCTCAGAAGACTAAAATGGCAGTCATGTTTAACATAATCGTAGGTCTGCTAGGCAAATGACACCACAATAGCAAATGGCACTGGCTTAGTGCTTTCGGGGTTGGCAAAAGGAGGTTTACAGTTTTTGTATGAAAAGTAATAGTATAACAAGTAACAAT